>NC_136593.1:28049708-28374708 GCF_910589615.1 Taurulus bubalis | reverse complement strand
CGTATATATATATATGTATATATATATATATATATATATATATGTATATATATATATATATATGTATATACGTATATATATATGTATATATATATATATGTATATATATATATATATATATATATATATACGTATATATATATATATATATGTATATATATATATACGTATATGTATATATATATATATATATATATATATATACGTATATATATATATATATATGTATATATATATATATACGTATATATATATATATATATATATATATATATATATATATATATATATATATATATATATATATATATATATATATATACATATATATATATGAAGAACATTTGATTCTTTTCTGGTCTGTATATATATTTCTCACGATGGACATCATGGCAGTGGAAGGTTCCTCTCTGTGGGTTTCACTTCTCTGGTCCACTTCCACCTAACATGTTTATCAAATCAGATTCTGGGGGAAATGAGATCTCTGGGAGGATCTGCAGGAGGCCGTTGTGTAGAGATGAATGTGTCTCCAGGTGCTGTGGTTGTGTGTCGCCTGGAGGTCCAGGTGTGTGTCGTACCGACTGACTGTCACACTTCCTGCAGGCGCAATATTTTTCTGACATGAGAAGAGGACTTTCCTGCCACTGGCAATGATCAGACTATGTTCTGATGGAGGAGATGTCCGCACACTGAGAGCCTTCCAGCAGAGATGAAGCGTGTCCATCCTGAGGGTTGCGGTCAGGAGGCAAGTCCTTTACAGCACCAGACACATTTTCAGAAGAAAAACGGAAAATGCAAAATCCTGTTTAAAGCCCGGAGTTGTTGGTGTAAGAGTTTAGAGAGGCAGTCAGTCATGTGACAAAAACTGATGTATTCTAGTTAAATAAAAAGCTTAAATAGGACGTATTTGTGTTCATGCGTAGCAGAGTAACACAACGCCGTCGTGACCAAACTTCAAGTCGGTGCATCGGACAGCCGGCCGGCTTCAGGTGAGCTACTGTTGCAAAATGTAAAGTAAAGTTGAAGAAGCGGCAGAAAAGATGAGCGTGAAAGTTGGTCGAGGATGTTTTCTCCCGGATGGAACCTCGGTGTTTTGCTGGTGTCACACTCTTTGACAACTCCTTGATTGTTTTCCTGCTTGGCAGATATGATGTTTCTTCCCCCACGCAATCTCTTTCTAGAAAGTTTGTTATGTATGCTTTTGTGCAGTTGGAGAAAAAAACACTTGTCAGAATGATTTTGAAAAAAAAACTTTTCTTTTTCTGTTTCTTCCTGCAGAAGAGAGAACAAGTTTGTGACTGAAGAGTAAAGAAAGCGTGAGAAACAGCCTGTGATGGATGGTGAGGCGCAGGCAATTACAGACAACATGCCAGGCACTGTGCATATAGAAGATATCACACACACACACACACACACACACACACACCAATAGATGCACATACGTTGAAGACACTGGCAATGTGAGATAATCTTGAGTTTCTTTCATTCCGGAAAAGGCAAAAACATTCCAGCTAAAATCCATTTAAGGCTCCCTGCTTGGCATACTGATAAACATACTATAGCGAAAGTGCAGACACACACACACACACACACACACACACACATGCACACACACACCGCCTACAACACACTGGCTCCCACATGCAATCACAGATGAGGCACAGCCAAGTCCGGTGCTCTTGTAGTACGAGCACACAAAGCCCTTCCTTATCACTCCAGGTTCAATTACACACACTTACACTCATGCACACAAATGAGGGCCAGCAAGGCAAGGTGGCAGTCACACTATTGGTTTTCTGAGGTGCTCCTGAGCTGCAGGAGGGAGGGGCTGTAATGCAAAGAGACAGATTCAGGTCACTCACTCATTGCCGGGATGAATATAGAAGGAGAAGCAGAGAAGAAGCTGCATGTTGGAGAGGGAGAGGGATGTGTGGGATGAGGCGAAGGACGATGAGAGAGAGGAGAGGCAGAGGAGGCAGAAGGCAGGAGCGTCCTGCAGGAAGATGAGATGAATACGCTGTAAGGAGAAGAGAGAGAATGCAGAAACAGACAAAACAGAGCCAGGCGAAGGGGAGCGGCATGATGGATGAAGAAGCCAATGACAGAAATGAAGTGTCAATAAAGTGAATGGATGAGAACGGGGAGACAAAAGATGAACATGAGGGCGCTTTGCATGCAGGGAGGAAGATTGTGGAATTAAAAGAAGAGGAGGAGGGAGGGGAGCGGAGAAAGAGGGATGAGGAAATAGTGGGATACAAATGGAGGACGTGTCGGAGAGGGCGAGCGGTGCCAGAGAAAGGAAGGAGGAACGGGGGGAGACGGTAATTGACATGAAGGGAAAGTGACAAGCGAAAAGATGAGTATGTAGGGAGGAGGAGAGAAAGAGAGAATGACTACTGAATGAGGAATGTGGGCTGGAGAAAGCTCTGGAAGGCGATGCAGACAAGAGGGAGAGGAGAAGCTGTCAGGCGGGCTGACGCTCCAGATACACCTCTCACACGGATCTTCAATCATTGAACAAAATAGGCCGTGTAATAACAAGAGGTTGTACTCTGCCGGTTCATAATTCATGTTCCTGTGGAGAGTCACGTGTGGAGGAGCAGCCACACCCACTCTGAAGTCAAGTTTCTGTTGTTCTGTTTTTTATGTTGCATTAAGGTTGTTGTGGAAAAATGCATTTTATCTCTCCGTGACTTTTGATCTTTGCTCTTTTAGTTGAGATCAGTTTTCAAAAGATTCCCACGCGATTAGCTCCGGTGGCTTCCTGCCTTTTGTCTTCTGAGATGTGAGCGAGCAGAGATGATGTGCAGAGGAAACAATGCAGGCCAGAGTCTCTCTCCCTCTCTCTCTCTCCCTGCTGAATATTCAGTCAGAGCTTCCAGGAGGATGCGGCAGGTGTGCCACGCAGGGGGTCTCTGTTCAGAGCAAGACGGGTGGGCAGGAAACTCAAACACACCTTCCTGTCCCAGCTAGACCGAGGAAGACTGGATGAGTCCCACCGCTTGTGATCACAAGGCGTCTGATGTGAGTGACTCCTGCTGGGTGAGGACGGGTTTCACAGA
Source organism: Taurulus bubalis (assembly GCF_910589615.1). Classification (NCBI taxonomy): domain Eukaryota; kingdom Metazoa; phylum Chordata; class Actinopteri; order Perciformes; family Cottidae; genus Taurulus; species Taurulus bubalis. Next base: position 28,371,646 of record NC_136593.1, on the reverse strand, counting down.
GCAGCTCCAACGGGCCGAAGCTCACCTGATTAAAACAACGACGAGGATGTTGGAGTCACTGGAAGATTTCATTTAGAGTCTCAGTCTCATCTCAGTCAGTGAAATGTTCCCACAGTGCTCATTTCATTTCTGCAACTATTCAACAGAAATAGAGCAATAAGGCAAAACTGTTTCTTCAGGGAAGGTTTGTGTGAAGACGTATCTGCGTGTTTTGTCTGGGTGAAAGTAACATGCACACCTTAACGTTAGCTTTCCTGTTTTATAAATATGCTGACCTGTTGTGTTGTTTTGGCCTCTTGGATTCATTTAGTCCTGGAACGTGTTCCTGTTTTCACGGGTTGAAGAACACATGTACTCCCCTCTAAAGGGTCTCACTTAAACAACGCTGCAGAGGATCCACACTAAATGTTTACGTACTTTCAAAGGAGGAAATGCACGTACGCCAACAAATATTCAGTTCCATAAAACCTTGTGCATATGATCCCCGGCAGAGAGCTTCTTCCTTTTGTAGTTCCACATCCTCCTGTCAGTGTGCAGCTGCTTCGGCCCTCTAAGCTTCACCGTGATGCGGGACACTGCTGACCGTCTCTACGGGGATCCATGCCGTCTACCGGAGGAAGAACCCTCCTCCTCCTCCTCCTCCTCCTCCTCCTGCTCCTCTTCCTCCTCCTCCTCCTCCTCCTCCTCCTCCTCTCCTCCTCCTTCTCCTTCCCTCCATCTATATTTCTCTCCTCCTCCTCCTTCTCCTCCTCCTCCTCCTTCCCTCATCTATCTTTCTCTCCCTCTCCTCCTCCTCTTCCTCCTCCTCCTCCTCCTCCTTCTCCTTCCCTCCATCTATCTTTATCTCCTCTTCCTCCTCCTCCTCCTCTCCTCCTCCTCCTCCTTCCCTCATCTATATTTCTCTCCTCCGCCTCCTCCTCTCCTCCTCCTTCTCCTCCTCCTCTCCTCCTCCTCCTCCTCTCCTTCTCCTTCCCTCCATCTATCTTTCTCTCCTCCTCCTCCTCCTCCTTCTCCTTCCCCCATCTATCTTTCTCTCCTCCACCTCCTTCTCCTTCCCTCCATCTATCTTTCTCCTCCTCCTCCTCCTCCTCTCCTTCTCCTTCCCTCCATCTATCTTTCTCTCCTCCTCCTCCTCCTCCTTCTCCTTCCCCCATCTATCTTTCTCTCCTCCACCTCCTTCTCCTTCCCTCCATCTATCTTTCTCCTCCTCCTCCTCCTCCTCTCCTTCTCCTTCCCTCCATCTATCTTTCTCTCCTCCGCCTCCGCCTCCTCCTCCTCCTTCTCCTTCCCTCCATCTATCTTTCTCCTCCTCCTCCTCCTCCTCCTTCTCCTTCCCTCCATCTATCTTTCTCCTCCTCCTCCTCCTCCTCTCCTTCTCCTTCCCTCCATCTATCTTTCTCCTCCTCCTCCTCCTTCTCCTTCTCCTTCCCTCCATCTATCTTTCTCCTCCTCCTCCTCCTCTCCTTCTCCTTCCCTCCATCTATCTTTCTCTCCTCCTCTATTGCACCAATCAATTAAAACACAATGTATTTATTTATTTACTGATGTTGTCTTTTGGCATTATGATTATGATTGATAACGAGGATCCGGAGTGATTGAAGCGTTATTCATTATTAGCTTTGCTACTTTACATTATAGCGTGTAAATGGCTCTGATGCTTCAGTGAGTCTGTCCCTATGGAATAATCCATGCATTCATGAATAAAGTCATGTGCACTGCAGCGATTATACTTTCAGTCGCGTTATGAAAACATCCGTTGTCATTGGAGATACATGCAGTGCTCTGCAGTTAATTAAGCTGTCTGACGTTGGATGATGATCATTTCATCAGCTGACCACAGAGCCATAGTTCTCTCTCTCCTCGGCGCTCCGGGGGGCGAGCGAGCAGCGGATGAAATATTGAGCGACATTGGATTTAAAGTTTGAGTTGGTTCATATATTTTATAATTAAAATGTGCTCATGCTTATGGCTCACTAGTGCAGGCGCTGGTTTGTGATGAAGAAGTGAAATTAAATGTGTGATCATTATACATGTAATGATGCCGTTCACGTTCTGCAGTTCTTCATCTCTTCATCTCTCCATCTCTTCATCTCTCATCTCTCATCTCTTCATCTCTCATCTCTCATCTCTTTATCCTTCATCTCTTCATCTCTCATCTCTCATCTCTTCATCTCTTCATCTCTCCATCTCTTCATCTCTTCATCTCTTCATCTCTCATCTCTCATCTCTTCATCTCTCATCTCTTTATCTCTTCATCTCTCATCTCTCATCTCTTCATCTCTTCATCTCTCATCTCTTCATCTCTTCATCTCTCATCTCTCATCTCTTCATCTCTCATCTCTTCATCTCTTCATCTCTCCATCTCTCCATCTCTTCATCTCTCCATCTCTTCATCTCTCATCTCTCATCTCTTTATCTCTCATCTCTTTATCTCTCATCTCTTTATCTCTCTCATCTCTTCATCTCTCCATCTCTTCATCTCTTCATCTCTCATCTCTTTATCTCTCTCATCTCTTCATCTCTCCATCTCTCCATCTCTTCATCTCTCCATCTCTTCATCTCTTCATCTCTCATCTCTCCATCTCTCATCTCTTTATCTCTCATCTCTTTATCTCTCTCATCTCTTCATCTCTCATCTCTTCATCTCTCATCTCTTCATCTCTCATCTCTTTATCTCTCATCTCTCATCTCTTTATCTCTCATCTCTTCATCTCTCCATCTCTTCATCTCTCCATCTCTCATCTCTTCATCTCTTCATCTCTCATCTCTCCATCTCTTCATCTCTCCATCTCTCCATCTCTCATCTCTCCATCTTTCCATCTCTTCATCTCTCCATCTCTCCATCTCTCATCTCTCCATCTCTTCATCTCTCCATCTCTTCATCTCTCATCTCTTCATCTCTCCATCTCTTCATCTCTCCATCTCTTCATCTCTCATCTCTCCATCTCTCCATCTCTTCATCTCTCCATCTCTTCATCTTTTCATCTCTCCATCTCTTCATCTCTTCATCTCTCATCTCTTCATCTCTCCATCTCTTCATCTCTCCATCTCTTCATCTCTCATCTCTCCATCTCTCCATCTATTCATCTCTCCATCTCTTCATCTTTTCATCTCTCCATCTCTTCATCTCTCCATCTCTCCATCTCTTCATCTTTCCATCTCTTCATCTCTTCATCTCTTCATCTCTTTATCTCTCATCTCTCCATCTCTTTATCTCTCATCTCTCCATCTCTTCATCTCTCCATCTCTCATCTCTTCATCTCTTCATCTCTCCATCTCTTCATCTCTCCATCTCTTCATCTCTCATCTCTCCATCTCTCCATCTCTCATCTCTCATCTCTCCATCTCTTCATCTCTCCATCTCTCCATCTCTTCATCTCTCCATCTCTTCATCTCTCCATCTCTTCATCTGTCATCTCTTTATCTCTTCATCTCTCCATCTCTTCATCTCTCATCTCTTCATCTCTCCATCTCTTCATCTCTCCATCTCTCCATCTCTTCATCTCTTCATCTTTTCATCTCTTCATCTCTCCATCTTTCCATCTCTTCATCTCTCCATCTCTTCATCTCTTCATCTTTTCATCTCTTCATCTCTCCATCTCTCCATCTCTTCATCTTTCCATCTCTTCATCTCTCCATCTCTCCACCCGCGTCGCCAATTTCCCCAAAAGTCTTGGGTCAGCGTCTCAGAGGTCAGAGGTCAAATCCCAGGAAGAGCTCGATACACAAACGTTGGACTCCAGAATAAAGTGATTGAATGTGTTGGTGAAAAGTCTTCATCAGAACACGTTTCAGGGTCATAGCTCAAGGATTCATATGCTAATTATGACGGAATAAGTTATGACTTTTTGTAGGTCAAAAGGTCAACTTCACTGTGCCGTCGTGATGTTTTGACAAAATCTACGTGAGAAACAAATATCTTAAAATGATCTTTACTTTTAATTTAATTTAGTAAACCAGCTTGTACATTTCACTTTAAATGCAATAGATTGTGTTATTTTTCATCAGGTGGCCGAGTGCATAAAAATACACAACCTCATTTACATATGGACACATAGCACATGACATAACAAAGAAACCTTGAATTAAAATGACAACAGCTCTTCTACTGAATAATCTCATTTATTTTCATTGAAAAGGAAACTTTAAAATAGTTAAAGTCCTCTTCCTTTGTCCAAAAGCTTTATTTAGGCTGACGCTGCTTAATCTTGCACAGCCTCCTGCTGCTGAACGGCACGGCGGCTTCTGATGGCGACGCAGGTGAACTCATGATGAAGAGTTGTTTTAGTGGAATCTGTTTTTCTATTTGAGTCCATGACTTCTGCCTCCACGCAGCGAGGGTGTGTGTGTTCCTGTGAGAAGCACACACACATTTCACACACACTGCTACCCTTCCTCCTTTGTGTGTGTTCCTGTCTGTTTGGATGAAGGTGTGACCTCTGGCTCCTTCGACGGAGAGGAGGGAGAAAGAGAAGGAGAGCGAGGGATGTGCAGACGGATAGAGGCTTGATGAATAGAGTGGTGAGGAAGGAAGTGTCTCGGCAAAAGAGAAGAGGAATGAGGTCATTATCTCTGGCCTCACCTGTGGCCTCACACACACACACACACACACACACACACACACACACACACACACAATCCACATTTCATCAACAACATTTCTTCCCCCCAATCCACCTTTCTTTTCTCCTTCTCTATTTTGCCCAAACTCTTTTTGTCAACTGGTCGGCTGATTATTTCTTCTTCTTCTTCTTCTTCTTCTTCTTCTTCTTCTTCTTCTTCTTCTTCTTCTTCTTCTTCTTCTTCTTCTTCTTCTTCTTCTTCTTCTTCTTCTTCTTCCCCTCAAGTGGAATCCAACCATCACAATCATCCCAGTGATTTCTCTGCTCCTCACATATTACATCACTTTTACAGCACAGCAGGCTGTAATCACATCCACTGGACCATGATCACCCCTCTCCTCCTCTTCCTCCTCCTCCTCCTCTTCCTCCCCTTTGTCTCCCCCCATTCCTCCCTCACTTTGGCGAGGCGGGTCACGCCTCTCGAGGCAGCGGAGCAGAGAAATTGCCTGTTATCGAGGGTCGATTTTTCATGCGCTTGTAAATTGCTTTGTATTGACAGTCTGTCAGAGCCGGGTCGTCACGGCGGGCCGGGCCACCCGCCACCCGCCGCTGATCTCAGGGTGCTTCCACCGGGAGCGAGGGGGTCAGGAGGGGTGCCGCCTGGTGTGTGTGTGTGTGTGTGTGTGTGTTGGCCATAATGTTTGAGTGCATATTGAGTGTGTGTTGAAGTGTACACCGAGCATGCATGATTCCTGCTGGCCGAGCCTTTCCTTCTGGGTCAGTGACAGACCTCAGGGTGAGAATTCAATGCTAACTCGTCCTCGGGCCGATGATTGTCCTGATGGCGCGTTTATCTGTGAAGCTTCTGCAAGTGCTTGCAAGATTCAACGTCCACAATCATGGTGACATCTCAGTATTTATGATTGCAACAACTCGGATGTTGTTGAAGATCCTCCCAGCTCTTCCTCACCCACCTCACACAAACTCACTGGCATTTAACACAAGGCGTCTGTGTCGACTGTTTCCAACATGTTGTGACTCCCGCCTGCTAATAAGGGAACTAATGTATGCATTTCTACTGAGGTACCTGAAGTATTCTTGTTTGTGAGACAGATCTTTGGTTGCTTTCCACAATAAGGCTCAATATAGAATCAAAAACAGAAAGCTATGAATAAAACGCTCGGTAGAAACTCAGCACGGCGTGTGGAGAAGACTTTAAGGAATATTCCACTGAATCTATCTTGAAACATAAAATACTCAATGCCTTGTAGCGCTGAGGAGTTTGCAGCAGAGTCACAACAACAAATCCTCTACAGCCTGGTGATCCTGGATTCTTTTGACCGACATCATCAACCAAAATATATTTTTCTAACACATCTTTTGCATTTCTAAATGCAAAAGATGTGTTCTAATTCATGCAATACATCAGTGCATCTGCTTATCCTGGTGTATCTGCTATAAACTAATTAGACAGATTCAGTTGTTGTGTCAGAGAATAGTGACACAACAGTGGTGTGATCAGCGTTATTGTCGTGCCTCTATGAGGTCATCGCTGAACAGGTGAGTCTGACCGTCTCCTGCTGGCTCTCTGTGGCACAAATAAGGACCGAACATCAGAAAGCCTTATTTGAAATTGAGTTATCCCTTCAGATTGAAGTGAGTCCTGGATGAGTGGGCGGCAGCAGACATATATTCATGTTCCTCTGCAGCCATTGGCTTCAATGCAGTGCCATCTCCCTGGCAAGCCGTGCCGATGTCTGTGTCTGACACCCACTCTCTCGGTAGGGTGGCACGATCTAGACGGCACTGGCACGGATCGCATGCCAAGCTCTCTCCCTGTGAAAAGATGGAGCAAAGAGAAGATGGTTAGAGCACACACAAAGAGGCAAAAGTAGAAAGAAGGTGCTGAGGAGAGATACAGAATTATGAAAGGAGCGAAAGAAAAGGATGAAGGGCTAGAGGACATATAGTGTCTGGACAGGAAGGGGAAATAAAAGCGTATAGAGAGGAATCCAACAGTGTTGAAAGGGAAAAAAGGGTGAGTCCAGATGCGGTTTGGAGAGAGGAGAAGGCAGAGACTGATAAATTGGTAGAGAAAAATGAGGAATGCCTGAGAGACTTTCTTTCTTCCTGCTGCTCCCTCCGATGTTGAGCCAAGCCCGCCCTCCTGGCAGCCGTCTCCTGCTCCACCTGCTTCCCTCCCTTCATCCTCCTCCTCTGTCCTGTATGGCACACAGCTGCTCATCCCCTCCCCGTGCATTAGGACTCGGCTGCCATAAGTGTGTCCTGAAGGAACCCTTCAATCTGCAACTCGTCTCAAAGTGCATTAAATCTGCAGCGGGCCCGACACTCCACGAGAAAAGGCTCCCTGTTTATTAATGTCACTCAGTAGTTGGGGCTGCAGCCCCGCCTTTCTTTCAAAGTCAGACAAATGTGCTAATCTGATGGACTAACGCAGCGTTTTAAACACGCCTGTTCAGAACGGGCTCGATGCCGGTGCTGCTGCTGCTGGCAGCTTTCTGACAACCGCTCTCACCAACAACTTCATGCATTATCGCACTTTGCTTCCTCGAGTCCTCATCGATGCACGTGCATTACATGCTGTAGTTGCATTACATGCTGTAATTGCTGTAGTTGCATCACATGCTGTAGTTGCATTGCATGCTGTAGTTGCTGTAGTTGTATTACATGATGTAGTTGCACTGCATGCTGTAGTTGCACTGCATGCTGTAGTTGCACTGCATGCTGTAGTTGCTGTAGTTGTATTATATGCTGTAGTTGCACTGCATGCTGTAGTTGCACTGCATGCTGTAGTTGCTGTAGTTGTATTACATGCTGTAGTTGCACTGCATGCTGTAGTTGCATTGCATGCTGTAGTTGCTGTAGTTGTATTACATGCTGTAATTGCACTGCATGCTGTAGTTGCACTGCATGCTGTAGTTGCATTACATACATGGATAAATATTAAGAGCCTGCACCTCTTCATTCCACCTGCTGTTTATATGCAATTTGATTTGATACTGTAGTTGCATTGCATGCTGTAGTTGCTGTCGTTGCATTACATGCTGTAGTTGAATTGCATGCTGTAGTTGCTACAGTTGCTGTAGTTGCATTACATGCTGTAGTTGCATTGCATGATGTAGTTGCATTACATGCTGTAGTTGCATTGCATGCTGTAGTTGCATTACATGTTGTAGTTGCTGCAGTTGCTGTAGTTGCATTGCATGCTGTAGTTGCATTGCATGCTGTAGTTGCATTACATGTTGTAGTTGCTGCAGTTGCTGTAGTTGTATTGCATGCTGTAGTTGCATTACATGCTGTATTTGCATTGCATGATGTAGTTGCTGTAGTTGCATTACATGATGTAGTTGCTGTAGTTGCATTGCATGCTGTAGTTGCATTGCATGATGTAGTTGCATTGCATGATGTAGTTGCATTGCATGTTGTAGTTGCTGCAGTTGCTGTAGTTGCATTGCATGCTGTAGTTGCATTGCATGCTGTAATTGCGTTGCATGATGTAGTTGCATTGCATGATGTAGTTGCTGTAGTTGCTGTAGTTGCATTACATGATGTAGTTGCTGTAGTTGCATTGCATGCTGTAGTTGCATTGCATGATGTAGTTGCATTGCATGATGTAGTTGCATTGCATGATGTAGTTGCTGTAGTTGCATTGCATGCTGTAGTTGTGGTGCTCATGGTCACAGATTAGAGAGATGAACACCGAGGAGCAGACTTTACCGTGAGGCGAGGCAGCTGCAGATTATCTATGATATTCAGATATGAAGGTTATTGATTCATATTAGGATTATAATTCATTGTACCCCAAAATAATTTACAATATTAGAATCGAACAGATGTGAAGAAAAATGTTGGCACACTGGCTGTATTTCACTCATAACATTTCTAAAGAGAGAGAGAGAGAGAGAGAGAGAGAGACTCTGGCCTGCATTGTTTCCTCTGCACATCATCTCTGCAGACCAGTTCCCACAGACAGACGTAGATTATTTAACAGTTAGATACATGTTCAATGTGTTCTACTTCAGTATCTTGTTGCGTCTTCACCTCAGCTGGAAAGGTGAGAGGCTGCTGAACATAGCGAGCAAACGAGTGGTGCAGAGTGGTGGACCTGCAGAGTCCAGCGCTGGGGCTGCATGTTCTCTTCTCCCTCGGTGCATCGCTGCAGACGCTATGTGGGTTTCTGCTGCCCTTACAGTTTCCATGCAGGATTGAAACGGCCTCTCTGTTGCACGGCAACAATCCTTTACTGACTTGTGGAGAACATGTTCCATCTGTCAGTCGTGTTTATTCTCAACATGGGTTCCTGTATGCACGTATGGAAATAGACCTACAGCACCCTGCATTCATTCTATGCAGTTCATGATTTCATGTTTGTTTGAAGAAAAACTTATTTGCCGTAAAAGTCGGGTTACAAGCCGCTCCTACCTCTGGTCAGTGTCCCCGCTGTAGCAAGCTAGCAGCAGCGCTAGCTAGCGCTGTTGCTAGCTCCCCGCTGCTGCTGCTACTGCCCGCGTTCCCTCTGCCCAAGTCGGGTGTCGAACCGCTGCTGGTCCCGCTACCTTCGGTGGTTGTCGGGGAGCTAGCGGAGAGTTAGCGGAGAGTTAGCGGATGTTAGCGGGGAACTAGCGGAGCGTTGGCAGGAGCGCTAGCTGGCTACAGCGGGGCGCTAAAGGGGACACTGACCGAAGATAGTAGCAGCTTGTAACCCGACTTTTGCGGTACTCTTAATTAAGTACTGTTTTAATGTTACATTCAGAATCACATAGTAGGCTCATTCATTATATGTACTATTATGAGGCAACTTTTCATTGAACTCTCCCTTTCATGTTAAAACTTACACACAAACTTGGCGTGTCTCCTGATAAGTCAGGAGACTGAAGTATCAGTATGTCTCTGTTTTGGGAACATATGGATACTTGTTGTGTAATTCTCAGATGTTGCCATGGGACTGCTTAGCCATGACTTCAGTGCTGTGAGTTTAACACCACCATCTTACATCATCCCTGAGTAATGAAGCTAATCAAAGTTTTGATAAATTCAAAATATTATCTCTGGTCGCCACTTGGGACTACAGAATTGCAAATTAGGCCCGTTGAGTCTTTAAATGTACAAAAGTCACGCGTTGTTTCTGTAATTCCCCGAACAGATGAGGAACATTCTGCTCCTCTGACTCAGAGAAATGATTTCATTACCGGTGGGAACCAAACAAACTCAAAAACTGATCAGATACTCAACGCTGTGGAGAGGATGCTTTTGTATTTATTTTGGTCATTGGGCTGTTTGGGGTCACCGAGGATCGAGGCTACTGCCAGCAATGTAAAGTAGAACGTGGATACGACTATATTCTGGTTATGAAGAGAAGGCCATTTGGAAATGCAGCTTGCTGTGGATTGTTGTACACAGTAGACATGACTGAGAATTTAAAGTTCTGCTTTAAAATGTCAAACATATCCTCTGCAATAGGCCACAAACTCCACGTGTGTGTGTGTGTGTGTGTGTGTGTGTGTGTGTGTGTGTGTGTGTGTGTGTGTGAGAGAGAGAGAGAGAGAGAGAGAGAGAAAGGAGGTTGTTGAAAGTGAGTAAGCAATGTCATTATTCACCCTCCACAGTGGAGTGTGCTCTGTTCCTCAGCTTCCCATTACTTGTCAGCGTTATATAATACAAGAGTTTAATTTTTTATCAGACAGCCGTGAGTTTAACAGACGAAGCGCAGAGGAGAGGTCGCATCAGGACCGAGAGGAAAGGGAGCGTTCAGGTGATGCACACTGGAGACTGGACTCATTGTCTTACTTTGGGGGTTTTGATTGATCAGAGAACTGCATGCTGGTCCATTGAAGTGTCTTAAGGTGATACAGCTGCGATGTCACCTGTGACATTCAGGATGAGGTCATTTATTTCCTTCAGCATTTTATACCACTGAAAGTAGATAGCTTCACCATCCAGGAAACGACTAAAACTAAAAATGTCTGTTCTTGCCTTGCTGTTTTAGTTTTTTGAAGGATTTTTTAAGCGCTATTAATGCAAAGACAGAACTTCAGCATGAGGTTAGCACGCAGAAGCGACTGCTGGTAATTACACCTGAGATCGTCTTGCTTTGAGGTGAGAGAGCTAGCTGATTAAAATGATAAATCAATGTTTTATGCATACAATAATGTAATCATAGACTTACTTTGATGAAGTTGTTAACGTGTCAGAGGATGCTTTGATAACAATGGATGAACATAATAAAGGCATCGTCTCATGATGAGCAGCAGCAGCAGCAGCTGAGAGGCGGTCCATCAACGGATGGAGATGGGTTCTTTACCCTGTCTGGTACCTGGCCTTTGGGGTCAAAGGTCATGACTGAGCCTGCGCCCCAACCAGAGGAAAGAGAAAACGTTCCCTTTTAGATTGATACAAATATATTTATTCAAAACAGGTGAAGTTCAGAAAATGATTGCTATCTTGATAGTGATCTGCATCTTAATGCAACTGAGCATTACAGATGAGATTTAAGGTTAAGTAAAATATAAAATATGTATTTATACTGATGTTTTCAGAAATAAAATGCATTATTGTAAAAATCAATAAATAATAATGGATGTGCCAGGACGAATCTACAGCTAGTACCCTGTGGGGTTTTCCACAATTGCCATTCTTCTCACCTTCCTATCCGTTAAATATATAATCCAAATTATCATTTAGCAGCGTAACATAGCTCACAAATGGAGGAGAAATCCATAATTCATGGGGTGACCCAACAGGCCCTGTGATTGCTGTACAAATTCGATTGAATCAACCTGTAAATCATATTTAGAATGCATAATTGTCATGCATGTGTTGCCCTTTATTCCACCTCCTTCATTCATCAGCCCCACCAGGGTGTGTTATGATTATTGGAGATCAGTTTGATTTTGGTTTTGCAGTTGTCAAGGAGCCCAGAATAAAAAAGAATATAAGTATATTTGGTGCCGTATGCAGTTGTTAGTCAGTAGTCTGTGCAGATGGCAGGAGGTTGAATATTTTTGCCTTCATCGTTTATAATGAAGACACAGTTGCAAGCTTCTGCAGACAATGCCGGGACAGATAAAATGTGCAGTTCCTGCAGCGGCGGCTTCATCTGCAGAGGTGAAGCTGCGCGGGGCTTCAATACAACACAGCCACATACGTGCATATTTACGCCGGCTGATAAATGATCACCCTTTGTTTAAAAATGACGCTTCATTCATGCCCGCTGGCCACCCTGCCTCTTTGACTGCTTTCAGTCAAATCATCCGACCCTCCTGCTGGTGAACAAAAGTTTGAGGTTGAATTTAGGCAAAGTTTATTTGAGCTAGTCTATGATATTAGCTAGTAAGAATGTAGGAAAATAAATACATTTGGGCCAAATTAAATTATAGGACAGGCTTATTTATTACAGGCCCGTGACAGCAACAGATGCCAGCATGTTTAGTGATGCTATCGGGATGATAATTCTATCAAATATGACAAAATGTGTCCGACCAATGGGAACGTCTGTAGTTCACTTAAACTCCAAACTGATTTGGCTGGTTCTCCTCTTAATACAATATCATCTCCATGTCAGATTAGCAGGTCAAAGAACATCTTAAACACACACACACACACACACACACACACACACACACACGCACGCACACAAAGAGTCCCAGATGCTTTATTTATTTATATTGTCATTGCTTATGGATGCGGGAAGAGGGGTGCAGAGGGAGCGAGAGAGGTGCCGGGGAGCCATGTTCAAAAACAGGTTGCCGATGATCACAGAGTCTGGGGGGCCAGAGTTAATGACTTATTCATGGGCCCTTCTGGCCCCTCACGGCCCCTGGGAATACACCAAACAGATGCAAGAGAGAAAGAGAGAAGGATGGGGGATGTAGGGAGGAGCGATGTGGGACAGAGGAGAGAAACAATGCGCGAGGCCAGTGGTGGAGGGATAAGCATCGCATTAAAGGAGGAGCACAAGAGCGGGATGAAAGACAGGAATTGGGGTGTGGAAGGTGACGGACCGAGCCACTGGTGACCCCGTCCTGACCTTGGTTCGGTCCCGGGACACGGTCGAGGCCGCCAGAGGTGCTGCAGGAGGACGAGGCCGGCTGAGCGGGATCCTCATCCTCATCTGCATCCAGAAGAGGAAGGGAACGGTTCACACATGCAGAACTCTGCACTGCCTCCTGAATGTAAAGAGCCTGGAAGAACGCCGCCTCAGAAGTAAATGAAAGGCATTCCATATCATCACCTTATGCACACAAAAGAAAATGAATAATCCAAATGACATGACGGAACAATTAGCAGCGAGATTCTATCTAAAGACGGCGGACTAAATTGCAGTTTATGGAGCAGAGCTCTATGCAGATGCTGCACTTCAAAGATGAGCGCTGACAACTAATGAGTCTTATCAACACCGTCGTGCCATCGCCTCATTAAAACATGACCCTAAAATAGTTATTCTGCGTGACTCTTTCAAACAATCTCTGCTCAGAAATGGAAGCATTTGAAATATTGATCAAAACTACTTTTGATTCTTCCCCCCTCTCCCCTGTCTCAGCTTAATAAAGAGACAACTTCCTTATCACAAACACAGATGAGATTGTCGAGGCCCGGTTGATTTCTCAACTCCCCGCAGAATTCTACACCTTGTGATGTTTTTGCACTTTTTTGTTCAAACGCTTGTTTACACATCTCCGATTTCCACAACACCTCAGGTTGTTTATCCAAGTCATCAGAAATCTCTGTCTTAATCGCGGCTGCGTTCAAAGGGAAGATAAGGCAAATCCTGCTTAACCCACCAGTGACACACTTCACAGCCGTTTACAATGCGCCTTGTGTTGCTCACGGAAAGAAGAGAGTCGCAGCCTCGTCTTGATGGAGTGGCAGATATCCACAAAGAATCGGGGGTCTTTGTTTTCCACAGAAACATCGCACCTCACCGCTATTTGAAGCTCGTGGCAAAATTTAGAACGCCTGAGATCTTTTTTTTGAGCGGTAGAAGATGAGATGAGATGAGATGTCATTGACAACTTGCCCCAGTATCTGCATCATTTAGGATGATGGTGCCCCAGTTCTGCAAAACTATTTTTGACCTGGAGTTAAATCTGGATTCAGAGCTTGTGGCGGAGAGCGCCCTCTGTTGGACAGGTTGTGAGTCCTCTCTGCAGGTTGTGAGTCTGCCGTGCGGGTAAGCTGTGCATCGCCATGGCAATGCGGACTGGGAGGAATCCATTTTTCATAGACAGGCTTTGCTGGTCGGATACTCTGAGTGCAGCGATGTGATATCAGGAGGACGGAGAGCCGAGGGAAACCAAACGACCAGCAGCCTGACAGGAAGCGCTCCAACACCAGCTGGAAGGTTGTTTCCACTGGTTCAGCTGTCAGCTCCCAGTATGCTGCAGCCGATAAGAGGAGAGCGTGTGCGTCCTGCTCACATGCACACACATGTACACACATGCACACACATGCACACACGAGCATGCATTACATGATACATGTATGTTCCTCCAGCTCCATGCTAAGCACACGGACGACCGCAGCATCGATCTCCTCGTCCGGCGGTTTGTAAGAAAGAACATTCGGCCTGACGTCTAAGTAGATGCATAGGAGGACATTAACCGGAGGCAAGTTATATTATATTATGTTATATTGTTATCAAACACTTTATTTAGTTATTTAACACTTTTCAGTCAGACCTTCAGACCTCTCTACTTGTGCTCTCCTCAACATTTAAGTTTTTTTCTGGGAATAAAGACAAACATTAAATTGTTTTGCTTAACGTTAAAATGAACTTATTTTAAATGGTGAATTAGATTTTGTGTTAAATTGTGGTTGTCATCATCAATACGAACATTGCTTACTTCATCAGTTTGCAGTTTTCTTTAGATGCATCATTAACTTGCAAACTCTTTCTGAATATGAATGAAGTGATTCATTGGAAAGGCAGAGAGGAAGTGGTCAGGACAGCCCTCTGAACTCTGTGCAATGCAGTTCAAAAACAAGAATATTTATAATCCACACCCGACCAGCATTTTTAAATAACATTGATAAATGATTTATGAGATTGCTCTGTTGAGGAGAGTATATAAGAAAAGATGTTTTGTGCATGCTGATACAAAATAATATACAATACAAAATAAGACATATATTAATGCTCAATTTGGATACCATTCATATCTGTTCATATCTATAAATGATATACTTATTTACCACACAAACTACAAAAAACACTCTTTCAACAACCTTCCACATGTTCACAGTTACACACACACACACACACACACGCACACACACACACACACACACACGCACACGCACACGCACACACACACACACACACACACACACGCACACACACACACACACACACACACGCACACGCACACGCACACGCACACACACACACACACACACGCACACACACCACTGTAGCTATCAACACCTGCTTATACACACATTACTTGTGCATACCTTTGTAGTTTGCACGGTAACAATGTCGGGTCACATCCTTTCCAGACACTCAAAAGCTCTCGACACATTTTTAATTCACGCTGTGATGGAGCAGATTGTGAAGTTATTTCCTTTTTTTTCTCAATATTTTTTGTTCCTATTCATATTATACCTGGTTTTATTGATTGATTTAATTTAATTAGGAGTCGGCAGGTACTAATATATGTAATAATAATATAATTCAAACTTAAGGTCAAAAGGTAGTTTCCCACCTCCACAGTTCTAATTGTAATCCAGATTGCATCACTCGATGTACTGATATTAATTATTAAAGCACATTAACAATCAAGCATGCATATATTTTAAACTTCAGGAGACAGAGACGAGGCTTCCCATCTCTTATGCATTTTCATACATAAAAGCCGGGAACATAAGTACCATCTGATGCTCAGATCAAGTGCTGGCCTCCTCTCAGAGTGGATTCACACTGAAATCAAAAAGAGAGTAGAGATTTAATTGGTCTCTGTGCTCTCACTCTTTTCTCACCCGTTCCCTTTTTCATTCTCTCTCACACACACACACACACACACACACACACACACACACACACACACACACACACACACACACACACACACACACACACACACACACTGACACATAACTACATTTGTGTTGCCACCCACCAGCAGACTGGCAGCAGCTCTCCTCATGCACACACACTTCTGTCACAATCATTTGTATGCAAAGTGGTTGGCTGTGATGGGTTGCTATGGTTGCTGTTACCAGGTCATGTGACAAGCAAGTTGATTTACCTCGTGTTTGTGCCAACGTAAAGGTGTCAGGAAGGAGGACGTATAGAGCTGAAGAGGCAATAACGACACAAGGAAGGAGGAACAATACAACCGCTGTGCAGGAATACAATCAAGGTTGCACAGTTATGGACACTTACGCATATAAAGTGTGAAAAGCACCTTTAAAAACTAGCAGCAGTCACAACAAGCACATTGTTAGGCTCGTGTTCGTCAGTCATGTGATCTGCGCTCGATCTTCTGGGAAGAAAAGGACACAGGAACGCGGCGCTGTGAGAGGAGAGGAAACGCATTTGAGCGTCAGCCAACATGAAGGGCTCCGCTCTGTAATTGCCTCCATGAGATTCGTTAGTATGCAAGTGTGTGTCTGAGGCAAAGTGAGTTCATGGGGATGCTCCGTGTGTGTTTGTGCCGGTGTCTGGAGCAGATAGCACTGACAGCTTAAGGTCACGAAGATGGGAAGGGCACAACTGAAGACAGCGTATCTTTGATCGCAACACAATGTGTGACGGTGTGTATGAACCGCCGTGTGCCGCTCGCGGAGGAGATAGATGGCAGAGTCAGCACCCTGTGTGTGTGTGTGTGGGCGTGTGTGTGTGTGGGCGTGTTTATGCATGTGCATGTTTAATGCATGGACATGTTTGTGTTACACATTTGTGTGCGGGCGGGAGAGGGAGAAAAGACATTCTTTCTGCAAGCTTTTGGAAGATTTTTCAATGTGTATGTACGTGTGTGTGTGTGTGTGCGTGTGTGTGTGTGTGTGTGTGTGTGTGTGTGCTTGTGCAAAGATGTCAGGATTATGGTGCAGACATTGCCTAATTGGGTGAAGTCACAAGGTTACAGGTTTCCATGGATGTCGCACAATTTCCTCTCTTCTATCTCCTGCATCTGCAATTAACAGCTCAGTTTGCAGGTTAACTCTCCGGTGTGAATTTGAAACAGATCATAAAGGGGATCAATGTCATTGTTGTTTTTTTAATCCCTCTCTATATGATATTAGGACCGTTGCACACGGTATAATGACATAATACCAATCAGAAACTGTGGATTGGTGTGAATAATGGAAGGCAATCAAGATGGTGTCTCTGGACAGTCTCCTAATGGAGCCGTTGACTAATTGACTGAATCTATCCGTGAACTGTCTTCGCCCCCTCGGCTTCTCCGTCTCTCTTTAATTGGCTATTGTTCTGTTATTACCCGTTCTCCAGGGCAGGAGCATCTGCCAGCTGCAACAGGTGAGTCGTGAAAGGCTCATGTGTGTTTGTCTACATCTGTCTTCAGGTCTCTGCGTATTTATCTTCAAAGGCCCAATTACGTCTGCTTTTTTATGAACGTGCATCTACAAAAATTGCATTTGCAACATACTGTCAACTGCAAACACTTTCCTGTTCGAGTACCAAGTCTTCTTATTTCCCCTCGCCATCAGATGGGGAAAAGGGAGAGGAGGGAAAGAGGAAGTAGCTGCAGAGGACCTGTGTCGTTCATCAGCAGTGCAACAGTGCATGAACCGTGCTTGCTGCGCTGTTCTTTTAACTCTCCCTCTCATTTACCTTATTATCTCCTATCTATGTGCATCATTATGTGAGATGCAGCGCGTGTGATGAATAGCCTTTTTGATGAAGGATGCATGCTTCCTTTTGTTTAACATACGGAGCGAGCCTCGTGTGCTGCTGCTCTCCAGCTTCTGACGCCGACTGCACAATAATAATGTCTGTGCATGTGTGATCTTTAACCTTGTGGAGACATTATTTAGAGGCTTACATGGTTTGCTTATTTTCAATGAGTCTGTCTCTTTAATAAACTATGACAAGCGAAATGCTTTAACATTTGAAAGCATCTTCTCTCTTTTGACTGTTTATTAGACCTTTGAATGGGTTCATGTTACTCACCTGGTGCATTCTTAATGATGGTAACATTGCTGCTCAGTTGGAGTGTTAAAAAAACTAAAAGAAAAATGTTAGAGTAAATGTTATATATTGAGTATATTTGTTTCCTGGATCTTTTCCCTTTCTGTAAATAAATCATCGATAGACTTTTGGCACATTCCACTAAATAACTAATAAATATGTTCATACTTGAGCTCAGTCACAGATTAACGTTGTGCTGAAGTATTTCTTATTGAGCTTCAAGCTGCACAACAACAAGGTTCAAGGGTTTTTATTTGCCATTTGTGCGTAGACCAACAGTCCAGACATTGGAATTCTTGTGCAGGGCTCTTTAGGAAATAAAAACACACTATAATAAACCACAAGGTGGTAATATGTGATGCAACAGAAGTATTTGAGCTGGTGCTTAGCCGTTAAAGATGGAATGAAAAGTGCATCGTCTGGACGGCAGGATGACCTTTAACTGAAATGTGCCCACTAAAAAATATCATCATCAACATGCAGCCTCATGGGAATCAACCTCTGAAAGGATGGAGCACCTCAAGGCAGGTTTCATAATCTACTTCCAGGTTAAATGAAGGCAAACCTACCTGATGAAGGTTGATGTCAGGGTCTTACTCCCTGACGTGTTATTCCCCGTAAGAACATCACGCCACACGGCTCTGAACACAAACATCACTTCTGCATGGAACAAATTACCAATCCTGAACTTTTGTCCTGAGAGCACAAGAAGCTAAAACACACTTTCTGCAACCTTCAATCAAGTCGCATTAACAATATCTAAGTGGTTAATGTTCCACCTTAGGTATTCCCAATATTGCACGCCTTAATTCAAAGAGTTCTTCAAGTGATTAAGTTGATACTAACCCAATATAAAAAAGTCCTGACCCTCTAAGGATGTCAGACAACTTTTAATAACTGACGCAACACGAACCATTACGACCCGTAGACGTCATTTTGATGAGCCCAGAATAAATTGGGATAACGCCGTCTATTTAGCGAAGCGCTTTACTTAGCCTCCTCCAATCTGAGCGAGTTGGAAGTGTAACGTGCATGCTGTGTTTCTGACAGGATACAGATGATGAGTTGGAGAGGAGCTGTGCTCGCTAGCCTGACTGTAATGAGCTCTAGTCGCTAATTAGCTTGTTGCTGGATGCCAGATACGGCGGAGGCTAAAGCCCCGTCACCGGAGCGCTGCAGCGAGGAGAGGAGAGCTCCTCTAATGAGCTCTCAGCGGTGTGTTTACTGTTAACCAAAGTCATGGCTTTACTCGCGGTGTGTGTCTCCCCCTGCACGCACACACACACACACACACACACTCCTGGATCTCAACAGCCGTGCACACACAAATCTATATTCATAGCTCATGAGTGCAAACACAGACACACACACAGACATGCAGGCAGGCACACAAAAAGCACCTCCTGATTAAATCCTCAGTGTTGGCCAGTGATAGGGGCCTAATTAATGTGGCAACGCTGCAACTCTTCATCATATCTGTAACAAGCAATCTCCAGTCAGACATGATAGGCTTGATGTATGATGCATTAGTTACTGGTGGATGGCTACTCCGCTGCAAAGGGAGGAGGAAAGACCGTCCTGCTTTCGGTCAATAGGAATCTATTCCCACGTCAGCCGCGTTTTCTTTTTTCCTCATTTGTCCGTTTGAGCTGTGCTTCTTAACAAGGGCAGATAGACTGCTTTAAAGGGCAGAGACGCAGCTTTGTTTACCTATTTCTTTAAGATTGATGACCGCGAGGGTTGAGGGATACCGGTGTCACCACCAGGCAGGCAATTACCACTCGAGTGCCCGGGCGTACATGTGAATCTACCGACCGCTCTGCGGGCCAATCGTAACGCAGACACACACACACACACACACACACACACGGCATGTAGAGCAGGTACGGTGTGAGTCAGTGTGCGGCGGGTTCCACCTTGAGTCATCGGCAGCAGCGGCTCCTGGATGTTTGCGCGGCAGTGACTGGATGTGGTCCCTCTACGGTTCATTAAGAACACGGACCTGACAGAGCAAACTCATCCAGGATGGATGAGCTCAACACACACACACACACACACACACACACACACACACACACACACACACACACACACACACACACACGCCATGACTATTGAACTTTTTTGTATATTTCTTCTTTCAAGAGAGCTTCTCCAATGAAACACAAATACTTTGAATCTATTTGTGAAGCCACTGGTTTGGCGACGTCGAGGTTATTTTTAGGATTTCAAGTATTTAGAAATTATGGAGCGGAACCAACATTTATTTCTTCTTCTTTTTTACCATTTACACACATTAAAAAGTGTATTTCAGTTCCCGGTGATGACGTGGTGACCCTGGTTTCTTGGCCATGAATACGTTCAACTGGATTCTGAACGAGGTTTTGACGTTCAGGCAGTGATGAGACAGGAGAGGCAGCAGTCCATCCTCTTCTCCTGAATAATTAGGAAATAAGTCAGGATTTCCTGCCAGACAGAAATTAGCTGACATTTTGGGAAATACACACACGTCTGTTCCATCCTGACTATTCTCCTTACGGGAGACGAGCGGGATTAAAGCCCAGCGGCGTCATGGCAGACTCGTTCTTGTTTGGGAGCTTCCTGAAATGTCTGAAATGTCTGAAATGTTTGTCCTTTATGGGCGCAGGCTGGCCTTCACGTGTGTTTTCTCCCTGCAGGTCACGGACACGGGGACTCGTGACTTGACAGGTCGCCTCAGGAATTAAAGACGGTCTGTGACTTTCACGGAGCAGGTGGATTTAAAGCAGCTAACGGAAAGACCAGGATTATTGTCCCTAAAAAGAGACATTTTGACTGTGACATTCTGTAAATTATGTATTTCAGTGCTTTTCAACCTTTTTGTTGATCCGGCACACCAACAACCCAAAAGGTTACAACATGTCACATTGTAGCATAATACAGTATGTATGGTAGGTCATTATTGCGCAACCTCAACAACAACAACAACAACTTCTAAATGTGTTAATTTTCTGTTCTATAATAACATTCCGACACAGTGGAACTAATCCTGGGAACCTCTGGTGCTGTCAGCCGGTGTGAAAGGTCAAGGGCCCCTGAGGGCCTGAGGACCCAGTGGCCCCTGAGGCCCCTGAGGGCCGCGGTGGCCCCTGAGGGCCCAGTGGCCCCTGAGGCTCCTGAGGACCTTCACTCCTCGCTGTTCTGTTCAATAGCTTCTCCCCGCGTGGCTCCAGGTCTCTGCTCAGCCGCTCCCCATGGCTGCAGCGGCCGACACCTCCATGCGATGCACAGATTACTGAGTGTGAGTGTGTGAGGTGAAGGTGTGTGTGTGTGTGTGAGTGTGTGAGTGAGTGTGTGTGTGTGAGGTGTATGAGGTGAGAGTGTGTGTGAGTGTGTGTGTGAGGTGTGTGCGTGAGAGTGTGTGTGTGAGGTGTGTGAGGTGAAGGTGTGTGTGCGAGTGTGTGTGAGGTGAAGGTGTGTGTGTTCATAACCCCGTCATGTGAGTGCTGCTGCTGCTGCCGTCTGTGAGCTGTAATGAAGCTCAGTGTGAGACTGAGACGAATGTTTTGGTTTTCAATGCTTCAGCTCTCAAACATGTGTGCGTGTGTGTGTGTGTGTGTTCGTGTGTGTGTGTGTGTGTGTGCACATGTGTCTCTATCTGTGTGCTTGTGTGTGTGAAAAAGAAACAGACAGACAGGACTCTCCTATGAGCTCCATGCTGTCACTGAGGAAAGCCGATTATAAGACGTGCCAGGGTGTCAGGAACCCCCCCCCCCACACACACACACACACACACACACACACCCCTCGACAATGCTACACACTCACAGCTTTGAGCTCATCTGTATGGATGGAATTGCAAAGCTCCATCTCTTGGATTCTTGATGCCATCTGGAGACGGAGGGCTTCCTCCACCGCGTGATATGAACTTATATTTATTAACCTGGTTTTCGATGTTTGTTGGATGTTTGTCTGAAGGACAACCTAACAAGCGTGCATGAAGCTAAACTGAGATTATATCTCAGTAACTACTGGATGTGTTTTTGTGACATTCGGTCTCCAGAAGACGGATCCTCAAGCGTCATTTGATATTTGAGGTTGAGTAAAATGACTGAAAATATTGGATGGATTGCTATTTTGTCATCCGCTGACTCATCATCTTAGTTTTACGACTGAATACCTGAAAAGCTAAAGGCCTAAACCTGACGGTGTGTTCAGTGCTGACGAGCTACGCTAAGATGCTCAGGGTCAACTTTGTGAGCGAAGGGTCAACTTCGTCTCAGAGCTGCTTCAGCCGGATTCAACTGTTCTGATCCCAGAAATGTCTCTCTGCCTCGATCAGCTTTGCAAATGATGGACGTTGCAAAAGAGCTGTGATTGGTCGGGGTTGTAGTTTGACATTTCTCTCCGTCTCCCCGCAGTAATATCACATAATCTTACATAATGACCATCTCAAAGACATAAATGACGTAAAATTAAGCCCACTTTGAGGAACTTGGTTGGCAGACATGCGTTTTGTTCCTGAGCCTCAGTTCATACAGTACTGTATCACTGCATCTACTTCAAGTATGGGGAGTATATGATGCCACAATATCACGTATATGATCACGTTAGTTTGACTTTGTTTCATAGGAGCAGCTCACTTCATTAATGTGAAACTACAAGATTGGTTTCCCACATTGTTACTTCTTCCCCCGTGTCTTTCTGGCAAGTTTGTCATCAAAATGTTATGACAGACACGTCATATGTAATTCTATTGAACAGCAGAAAGTTGAAAGAAGCTAAATGGAGATGAGCAAACTAATTGGCAGTATTATGAAGTGTCTGTCTTTCTTCATCGCACTAATTGACTCCTCGTATTGAGCGTGTTTCCCTCTGAGAACACAGAGATAGAATCTGTGATTCCCTTTGTGTGGAGCCATGTATACATGTGTTATATATGTGTTATATGTGTGTTGCATGTATATATATATATATATATATATATATATATATATATATATATATATATATATATATATATATATATATATATATATATATATGTGCTATGTATGTTTATCAGCAGTCTACTCTTTATGCCTCTTTATGTTTTTCTAAATGGTGGCAAGGAAGAAACAGATGAGCTGCATGGGTAAAAACCTGTTCCATACACACACACACACACACACAGACACACACACACACACACACACACACACACACACACACACGGAGCGTGTTGCCAGGGACATTTGGTGGTGGAGAAAGTGACCGGGCTCCCGAGAGTCTCCGGTCCACCCGGGGCTCTTCAGCACGCGCTAATTATTCTTCACACCTAATCTGAGAAGGAGAAGGAGGAGAGACAGATGAGAGGGGAAGGAGAGAGAGGGAGGAGGAGAGGGAGGAGGAGAGGAGGAGAGATTGGCGACCAGTGGGACTTGTGCTTTCTTACAGGAACAATGAGTCACATGTCGCCACCACCTGTCCCGTGTTGTCCCTTCTGCCTCTCAGCATCGCACACACGGCCACCGTAGAGCCAGCCGGCTCGCTATTGGCTGGACCGCCTTTCACTGGGCATTAGGCATTAATAACACATTAGACAACTGTTGGCAGAACAACGTCTGTATTTTCTTTTTCTGTTACAATCAGGATTTTGCAGAGGAGCTCCTTCTATTCGTGTCGAGTTCCAAAGCAACATCGTTTCACTCGTACTTCTCTTTGTTATTCTACTCATGACAACAGTAGATATTCATAAATAATGTGATACGTAATTATAAAATACCGTTATTATCCGCGGAAGGACAAATGAGTTAACCTTTACGTTTGACTCACATTGTGAGCTCACTGTGGTTAACATCATGTTCCTCACCTGAAGCCACTGGTTCCAGATAAATATGTTTAATGGTCAGTTCACAATGATCAAGCAGAGCCCAGCATGGTGATCATAGCATGGACAAAAGACCTTAAAGCCTCTACTTACCCACATTTCTGTACCTCAAAGCGATCGCTTCTAGTGGCGAGCCTACAGATAATTATACATGTTACTGACGAGAGTAGTTTTCACAGTAAAGATCCCTTGTGGTGAACTGTACGCTGCTCATGACGTCACACCTGTGGAGGACAGCTGGCTGCTCGCTGTTAAAGGCATCGTCCGCCCACACAGGTTGTGTGTGTGTGTGTGTGTGTGTGTGTGTGTGTCTCTCTCTTCATAAAGTCCACTGTCATCCCCACATCTCAGAGCATTCGGCCTGCGGTCCTTCTCTGCTGTGACGGAGAGCTTCTCGGGGAGCAGCAGGATTGCAGCGTTTGAAGCAGGACAGACTTCACACATCTCCAGTGATCTGTTGAAGATCTGTGTGAAGACGAGGGCCAGCTGGTCAGCACAGACTTTCAGAAAAGGGAAAGTCGCCGCCTGGGCCTGATCTTGTGTCTGTGAAAGAGCCAACACACATCCTCTTCACATCCTGAGAGCAGGTATGGAGGTTAGGGAGGGGGAGGGGCTACAGGTGGTTTGATGTCAGAGCCGATGAAGGAAGTGGATGTGGGTTCATCATCCCTGCAGTGAAACACATTCACTCATCAGCCAGTTGATGCTCTCCACAGGCGACGCAGGGTAATTCCTCTTGTTCCTTTTGATCTGCTTTCATCACTTTGTTTCTGGACAAGAGTCTGTTCAATAAGCCTCCACCTAGGACAGATAGGCCCGGGTTGAGCTGAAAACAGAGTTTATTGTTGATCTGCAGAAGGTTTTAGTCGGTGTATGTACAGATTTTGCGAACAGTCAACATGTGTTTACCGCTTTGCCTCGTTGGTCCATCTCTTCACAGCCTTGACCGCAGGCTTTCTGGGTATTAGCTCCTGCCTGTAGGTCGGGAAAAGATGAAGCAGACAGGAGGCCATAGGCATCCTTTAAAGTCGTGCAACACTGGTGTTCTATTACTTTCACATTACATTTCATTCAGCTGACGCTTTTATCCGAAGCGACTTACATGTTTTCTATACACCATAGATACAGCAACGGGGAGCAATTCTGACCTAATATGCTGTCTGTATTCTGCAAGTTAGTGGCTGAGGTTTGCTCAGTGAAAGTCTCAGAACAATGAGCAGAGATTGCTTTTCCTCCGTGTTAGTAGTCTGTAACACCCCACCAGAATAAACCGCTCTCCCTGAAAGCTCCCACACACGGCCTGCAGATGGAGCAAAGTGCTAATCTATCTTGTTGGACAAAGAGTTCAAAAACTGGCCAAACGGTCGCCAACCGTCTTGAGGGAAACCCAGTTCTCATCCCCACCGTTGCATTTTAACAAGCGTCTCCTTCCTCTGAGTCTCAGGTTTATCCCACAGAGAGCTGCCGCTTCTCCAACTAAAACTCTGCAAAACTTTCAGATTGGATAAAATGCAGTGAAAAAGTTTGACATCTTACTTGCAAAATACTAAATTGAGTGCAGCCCTGATGCGACCATTCACGGCGCCATCTTGGATCTTCTTGTCTGTTTGTTTGTCAGCAGAATGATGGAAAAACTGATTTTCATGATAGTTGGTGGAAAGGTGTAGCATGAGCCTGCGGGGAAGAACCCTTTACATGTTTGGAGCAGATCAGAATCACGGGGCGGATTTTTCACTTTCATTAACATTGCGAAATAGGCCACCATGGCATGGGCATGAGGAGGCGGGCTCTCAGGGCCGGCCTGGAGAAACATGGCGGTGTGACGTGACAAAGTCTGTGGAAGAAGACTCGCTCCCCGCGTGGATATAAATGACTTTTCTAAGCTAACGAAACACTATGATTCCTAGTTTCAGATGTTTATACATTGATTAAAACATAGTTATGATTGTTATATTCCTAAATGTTACACACGGCTCCTTTAAAGTTGTGGAGACAGTGTTGTACTGAACTCACAACAGACTGTGTAGAGTCAGGAGCTTCTCCATAATAACCCAGATTGAGTTGTTATTTCTAAACAGCTGTGTTTGATGATTAACTCGTGGGTCTGATCAAACACATTGAAGGAAATGTCAAGTGTGTTTTTTAATGTCAAGATGCTTACATCCCTCTCTGGCATTAGTGTGATGATGCTATTATCAGTAGCTTTAGCACAATTGAGTGGTGCATTGTCAGAATATTGACTCCATTTTCATGCGTGGGAGGAAGAGGATGCAGAGGAGGAATTAACGCCATCACCACTCAGCAGTAAGTATCATTGGGTGGTTGATTAGGATGTCATGTTTTTTCTCAGTGCTCATAACTGCTTAATTTCTGATTTGCTGTCTGGCAACCAGAGCCATGCAGCCGCGACGCCTCTGCTGCTATCCCTCTGTGTCGGTGTGTCGGTCTCCGTCACTCCGCTCAACCTTGGACAACATCCGGAGGCGTTGGGGAGACTTGGCCAAGGTGAAAACCCCTTTTGGAGATTCCCACCATCCCAGCAGCATATGGACACATGCATACATGCCTCCTCTCCCATCATCCCTCATTTCCAGCCCATCCTCAATTAAACCCCGCATCCCTTCTACCTCCACCCTCTAACTCTTGAGGAGGGCTCTAGGCACGACTGTAATTACAATCAAACACACACACACACTTTGCTCTGTCACACCCGCCCAGCCTGAGCGCCTAAGTCCCCATGCACAGGCGTCTCCATTCATTTTCCGGCTGCCCTAGATTGATCTCCTCCTGCAGCATATTAAAAACTGGATGACATGCTCACACTTAACCGCGCCTGATTCTACCTCCATCTAGCGGGCTGGCATTCTGAAGCAGGGACGTGGGGGTTGAAGGCAGCTGGAGACCGACAGAGATGTAGGTTGGTGGCACTGGATGTATCTGCTCCAGTATTAATTAACTGGAGCAGGTTCTGTAATCTGTAGACGTTAGCTAGCGCTGCTGCTGCTGCAAGCTGCTGCCGGCTGCGCTCGGCGTGCACGAGCAGCTGATGTCTGCGTGAGGCCGGCTGTGCAGGGCTGCACAATGTTGAGATGATTGTCAGTGGGAGATACAGCGCTGTATGTGGAGCGCTGCCGGTTACTCACAACACAAATGTGAATGAATGTGATTAGATTTATGGTGGAAATTTGAACAACTCGACAAATTGCTAATTGATTAGCAGGCCAATGCCTCACTCCGTGAGCTCAGGCATGAATCAGATGTCGTTTGGATTCCTAATGCAGCCAGCTGGTGTGTGTTTAAGTTACAGTGCCATCTGACGGGGATCCTACAAGGATTCTGCTTTGCATGTGTGCTGCACTCTGTCTGTGCAAGCACAGTCAGTTTGACTTGGACAGCCTGTACAGTACACCCTGCTTCTTCATGCAGAAGATGTAGTTTGGATGGCATGCTGCAGGAATACTAATACATCTCTAAAGATCCAGCTATCTCAAAACTCACAAAATATTCCAGCTTCTTATCCTCATTCTTCTTTTTTTCCCTTCTGCTTTATATTTGAGGTAGAAGCTACCCAGCCCGGCACACACTGAGGCTCTCTGATGTACAGTATGCTTTGAACACTGGAGGCAGCAGTACATAAATCCAATCGAGCGCCGAGCTCCACTGCTCCATCCACAGCGTTCTCTACTGTACACAGAGAGGAAGCCGCTGTGGTTTATGCTGACGCAGGTCTGATCAGAGATGATGTATAGCAGGCGCAACTAGCAGAGAACTATAATCGGCTGCCCCAGGCTTTTAATGCTATTTCTCCCTCTCAATTCGGAGGTCAATTACAGGCAGGTTAAAGACATCATTAAACTGGTATTTCCTGAAGTGCCTCTTGCTCCCTGTCAAAATAACTTATGATGCATTGACAGGATTGATTTTAAATGGAGACCAACAGCGTGCCCGGAAAGCCTCGGCACAGGCATTTATTTTCATTATGCACCACGTCGCGTCTCCAACAAATCTTTCTCTCTCCTTGGACCGAACATTGGTGATTTGTCACTGTGGCTTTTTTTTTTTGTCGTGTTTTCTTTCATACACTTTTCACAATCCGGAGGCTCATTGGTGGACTAGGCTGGGATTCAGCTGGCACAGAATCTTTGATTTAGATGAAGGTTTCTTGCCCAATTATCTGGTGGGTGGCTGTGTGTGTGTATGTGTGTGTGTGTGTGTGTGTGTGTGTGTGTGTGTGTGTGTGTGTGTGTGTGTCTTTCTGTGTGTGTTCATCTATGTCTGTGTGCAACAAATTAGCCAAGCCATTACAGCTCGATCTCAATTCGGACCTCACCGTGCAGCAGTGGGGAATAAATAAATAAAAATAGATTGTAAGGGAAACCCATAATCCGTCCATCTCCACTGGGTCAGCCGCGGTGACCTGGATGTGGCAATCATGTTTATGAAAGGCTGTGCAGGTCTCATATTCTCTTCTCTCCTCTATTTCTATGTGCTGCTTCCTGTGTGTGCACTAGACTGGGCTGCAGCTCCATGCTAATAAGCTAATAAGATGGATTTGTTGTAGTGTTTAGAAGTACAATGTCACATCTTAAATTACTGCTTCTGTTTAGTTAGTTTGAGGTCATATTTTTCATGCTTGGTTAAATCCTGATGCAGCCCCTTTAGCCCTTTTCCATAATCCTGCCAAGACTCTGGTTTTGCCTTCCTATCATCATATTAGATACGCCTGGAGAAATGTTGTCCCAGATTTATGATGGAATAAAGGTGCAATAAAGATATGAAACACAGCAGGAGTTACACAGGTTTACCTCAAAGCGACCCAAAGCAGATATTAGCTGATAATAAGTGCATGTTTTGGGTATTTAATTAAATTGGTCATATTTGTAGACAGATAAAGGACCCTGAGGATCAACATTTATGTGAGACTTTGCAGCTGAAAATTTAGTTTTCTTTTTCTTTATGCAGGACAGATGGAACCGGGCCTCATTAAAAATGGCCACGCGTGGCAGTGCATGCTGGGAGCTATTCCGATGGCAACCATTGATCCTTGACACTGGCGATATAGAATAGGGTTTAATGAATTCACAGAACAAAGTGGATGAGATTAGAGAGCAAAGGAAAGAGAAACAGAGAGACAGTAAGAGACAGATACAAAATATATATGAGAGAGAGAGAGAGAGAGAGAGAGAGAGAAAGGATGGGGCTATTAAAGAGAGGGATGAAATGGTATTGTTCCTCCTTTCCTTTTGGGAGTTTGTGCGTCTTTGTGAAGCTATGCCAGATCGCTGAGCCTGAACCATGTGCTGTGGGGGCGAGTGTGTGTGTGTGTGTGTGTGTGTGTGTGTGTGTGTGTGTGTGTGTGTGTGTGTGTGTGTGTGTGCCATAAAAGAGGGGGAGAGAAAGTCCATGCTAAAATATAAGATGCAGAATTAGAGAACAGTTCCTCTTTGTGCGTATGTGTCAGAGGACAACCTTAATTATAATTGCATAGCAGCTCAAAGCAGGAAATCGAGCCAAGCCAAGCCATGCTGAACTAGACTAAACCAAGCTTGGACCTTCTCTGCTCAACATGCTTTGCACTTTAAGCCTCGGCTAATTGGGCCAAAGGCAAGCAAAAGCCCTTCCCAGCTGTGACGGGCACTGGACTGGGAAAAGAGAAGGGTGGAGAGAAGGAAGGAGAGACGGGAAGAGGATTCTCCTCCACTCATTTACATGAACCCCCATCGGATCAATACCATTTTGTATTCTCCCCCTTTTTTTGACGCTCTCTCTCTCCTTATGCTCAACCTTTCCATTGGCTCAGCCGGTGGGGAACCCCAGATGTTGCATTCGCCTGGCTGCTCTCTCTGAGTTAGAAGTGATGTCTAGAGACGTTCAACAAGCAGGCAATCTGGACTCCTAAACAGGAGGAGCGTGTGGAGAGGCCTGCACTTGTTATTGCAGCGTGCATTTCTAGCAGTCTATCAATTTGACGATACGGATTGGACGTCTCAAATCCGGCTAGCCGTTGTTTTTAGCGGCAGGGGACCGCGAGCATGGCAGAGTATCGGATGCAAAATAATTGCACATCTGCCCTGAAGCACCATGGATGTCATCATTCTGTGAGCGGCTTGTGTCTCTCTTTCTTTTCTGACCCTGATGTGTGATCTTTGTGTTCTTGCTATAGGGAGACACTCATCTTTTATGCAGTGCCACCATATGCAATACTTACACTACTATTAAATGAGGTTCGCTCATCAGGCAGTGAGTTTCATTGCATCATCGAATGGTCTCTGTTGCTCACTCCAACGCTCTAGAAATACACTATGATACAGAAGATACAAAGAGGCAGTGTGTGTGTGTGTGTGTGTGTGTGTGTGTGTGTGTGTGTGTGTGTGTGTGTGTGTGTGTGTGTGTGTGTGTGTGTGGCGGAAGGCTGTGCCCTCAAGACTAATCTTCAGCATGCAGACTGATCGACAAACACACACACACGCACGCGTGCACACACACACACACACACACGGGCACACGCATGTATTCACTGCAGGCTCCCTGCCTCTCACTGGCTGAGTGACAGCATGACTCCTGCATGCAGTCTCTCCATTATTCAACAGCATTAGAGGGAAAGAGGAGAGAACACAGATGAGTAGAAACAGAAAGAGAGAGAGAGCGAAAGAGAAGAATGCAGTAGGAGCAAGCTCAAATCGTGGCACCGGCACCTCGTATAGGCACTTCCTGTGGCACCTCTAGTTGCCACTAGTTTTTGTGGCAAGCTGCCACAAAAACTAGTGGCAACTAGAGGTGCCACTAGTTTTTGTGGCAGCTTGCCACAACTTTGCGGCATTGCCACAACTTAATCGTGGCACCGGCACCTCGTATAGGCACTTCCTGTGGCACCTCTAGTTGCCACTAGTTTTTGTGGCAAGCTGCCACAAAAACTAGTGGCAACTAGAGGTGCCACTAGTTTTTGTGGCAGCTTGCCACAACTTTGCGGCATTGCCACAACTTAATCGTGGCACCGGCACCTCGTATAGGCACTTCCTGTGGCACCAGGTGCCACTAGTTTTTGTGGCAGCTTGCCACAACCATGTACAATTCTTTTTACACTTGAATAAACAATAATCAAATACAAATAAAAACAACTATTTGTGGCATCTGGTGAGATGCCCAGATGCATAGTTTAAGGATGTCAGTAGTCAATGTTGTACTCCCTAGAAGTAGCATTTCCATCATGTGGTTTTTGCATTCATGTGCAAGGTTTCCTTCTGAACCCAGTATTTCTGCACATATTGAAGATGAGTGTTATTGACCCATTTGGCCACAAGTGGGAGTTTACCTTTGTGTGAGCGCTTTTGTCAGGAGTAAACACATGCAGGTATGTTTCTCTTTTAAAATGTTTTTTTTTCTGAATTTATAAATCCACTGTGCAATGTAATTCGTTAGCATAGCTGTTCATTCATTTTCTGTTTTGATATTGGTTAAATACATTAAAGATTGGTATTCTGGCTATTGAATATCTATTGAATCGAATATCTGCCTCTTTGTCTAATTTAACTCATCATTCATATTTCTCCAACCAAATCTAATATGTATTATGTAGGACTATTAATTTTTGGTTAGACTTAAGTATTGTAATGTGAATAATGTCATACAACCCCTTCATAATAATTGATATTCTTTTGTTAATTTTAATCAAGCCATTCATTTTTTTAACTCCTTACTAAATCAGACCAAAAAAAAAAATTGTCTGTGCTGTAATTGAGAAATAAGCCAGGTATGCATTTACAAGTTATGTACAAAGTCTTTATCGGTCTTTAAATAATGCATTTATTAATTTAATCTCTATTTTTAATTTAATCTCTCTGGATCAGAAGAAATAAACGTTTTAGGTAGGTTTTTATTCATTGGTTTAAACTCAACAGACAAAGACTTTCAAGCTTGTTTTTATTATTATAATGAATACAATCCATAATATCCTACTGTAACAGAACTAATAATAATTAGTAGTAGTAATATTAATTATATGTGCACTGCCACCCTGTAAATTATATGAAATCAAACATTATTAGTTTATGTTCCACATTTGAATATGCTTATTTGTCATTGTCTTTTATGACTGTATGTAGAGATAATGACATTTGTTCACTACAACTTTTTTAAACGCGTCTGGAACGAACGCGTCTGGAACGAACTCGTGCTGGAAGGAATGCGCCTCGGTCCAAAATCAGAATTTTTTTTGCCGTGAGAAATTGGTTGTGTGGCGTGAGTGCGTGTGAAAACATGCAAAAGCGTGTGTCACACGGCGAAACCGTGAGAGTTGGTAGCTCTGATAATATATACCTTCCAGGACCTTAAGCAAGTTGCGGCACCGCTCTCTCTAACACAGGCAGATGCCTCAAAAACTAGTGGCACACGAGGGCCAACTCGTAAGTGCCCCGCCACCTGAGACGTGCCATCGGAAATGCTGCCTCTAAAGTAGTGGCAGCTTCCGGAACAGCGGCACCTCCCTCCGGCACTGCGGCATGTGCCTCCAGCACTGTGGCAACTGAGCGGTGCCACAGGAAGTGCCTGTACAAGATGCCGGTGCCGCAATTTGAGCTTGCCCTCTCTCGAAGAATGTGCGTTTGTGCTCACTCTCTAAATGTGTGAGGAATCTGTCTATGTAGGCCATTTACTCCTGAGCAAAAAAAACAAAGAAGAGACAAATGAGCGAGGGAGCATTACAGAGCAGACAATGATCAAAACAAGGAGCAGAAGAGACAGACGGAACAAAACTGTTTCCAAAGAGTCACACATTACAACATATGCGTGGATCTGGATTCGCTACAAATCAAAATTCTCCAATTCTCAATCTTCACTTGTCTCTGGAGAGTTTGAGTTATCTCAGGCCTCGACTCCAGATATATTTTAGGATTGGAGAGGAGACCTGGACACATTGTGTGTGATGAGAAAAGGCTCAGCGTCATCTGATATCCTGTCTCCAATGAAAGATAAGCTGCGGTGATATCCTCCTCTGTTGCTGATCGCCATGATTAAAAGGTTGTTTTTGATGAGTTGCCTGCAGATAAACCTTTGCATTCCCGTCCTGCGGGCGACATTCTGTGTTTTTACCTTTGCTCTAATCTTTGCTGCTTTGCGTTGGGCTAAGAAAGAGGAGAAAAGAGATTGGGAGTTTAGAAATAAGCACCATTCAAACAATTGTCAGAGCCTCTGTTTAGAAGTATAGAAGTATATTTATCATAAACGACTCTTCCCATGTCAAGTGTCGTCTCCTGTTGCTTCTTCAGTATCGTCACAGATCAGCACACGGGGAAACAATATGTTCACTAGTGATGCTTATGATATTCTAGTAGAATCTCATAGCATCATACACTCTCAGGCATTATCAGACTGGAAGATAATAAGGTAGAATCATTCTATTATCTTCCCAGTCCACAGCGCTGGGCCGTGTTGAGGACGGGGAATGTGTTGCATGCTGGGTAACCCTGGGCTGCAGCTCACATGGAACCAGACACTACTTTGATGGTGTGGAAGCCAGATAAGGACTTCAAAAAAACACGTTATCAGTTCCCGCTGCATCTGTCGGCCGTCGATCAGAGGATCCGAGAAGCCATTATCGTCCGGTAAAGGTGCCGACCTGAAGCCTCACAGCTCCTTTAAAGAACTGAGTGTTTTTAAGCTTTCACTATTTTAGATTCCTCAATGTTTCCTCAATGTTGTTCCTTGTTGTTCCTTGTCCTTTGCCATCACTGAAATTCTCATCCATGCCCTCATAACATCTAGACTTGATTATTGCAACAGCATCCTCTACGGTTCCCTCAACAAAATCATCAACAAACTTCAGTATGTTCAGAACTCTGCCGCTCGACTGCTCACCTCCACCTGCCGCTATGACCACATCACCCCGGTCCTACGCAACCTCCACTGCCTCCCGGACAAATACAGGATTGACTTTAAAATCTTACTCACCACTTACAAAGCCCTAAACAATCTGGCCCCTCCCTACCTTTCAGACCTCCTCCCCCTTCACGCCCCTACCCGTTGCCTCAGGTCTGCCAATTTGAACACTCTGAAGACCATCAAGACCAAGCGTCGGACCTGGGGTGACCGGGCCTTTTCAGCTGCTGCACCTCCCCTCTGGAACGCCCTCCCCATCCACATCCGTCAAGCTCCCACCCTATCGTCATTTAAGCAAGCCCTCAAAACACACCTCTTCAAACTCGCCTTCACCTGCTAACCCCTGCTCCCTACCCTCCACCTGTTAACCCCTGCTCCCTACCCTTCACCTGTTAACCCCTGCTCCCTACCCTTCACCTGTTAACCCCTGCTCCCTACCCTTCACCTGTTAACCCCTGCTCCCTACCCTTCACCTGTTAACCCCTGCTCCCTACCCTTCACCTGTTAACCCCTGCTCCCTACCCTCCATCTGTTAACCCCTGCTCCCTACCCTTCACCTGTTAACCCCTGCTCCCTACCCTTCACCTGTTAACCCCTGCTCCCTACCCTTCACCTGTTAACCCCTGCTCCCTACCCTTCACCTGTTAACCCCTGCTCCCTACCCTTCACCTGTTAACCCCTGCACCCTACCCTTCACCTGTTAACCCCTGCTCCCTACCCTTCACCTGCTAACCCCTGCTCTCTACCCTTCACCTGCTAACCCCTGCTCTCTACCCTTCACCTGTTAACCCCTGCTCCCTACCCTTCACCTTTTAACCCCTGCTCCCTACCCTTCACCTGCTAACCCCTGCTCTCTACCCTTCACCTGCTAACCCCTGCTCTCTACCCTTCACCTGTTAACCCCTGCTCCCTACCCTTCACCTGTTAACCCCTGCTCTCTACCCTTCATCTGTTAACCCATACTCCCTACCCTTCACCTGTTAACCCCTGCTCTCTACCCTTCATCTGCTGACCCCTGCTCTCTACCCTCCACTGCAGGACTAATTCTGTTGCAGATTCTCCAGTTTTTTCTTATTTTATTTTTTTGGGATTGTTTGTTTTGTTTCTATATTTTTGTTTTGTTCTGTTTTGTCTCTGTCAAGCGTCTTTGAGCATCTGGAAAAGCGCTATTTAAATTAAATGTATTATTATTATTATTAATGTTCGAAGCAGTTACTTAGAATTTAGAATATAATTCACGCAAAGGACAATTCCAGTGTATTCGCATTGTTTTAGCTCTTTAACTTCAAAGACAATGATGTGTAACCATGTACTGACTGTTCAGTACACATGTTAACACATACTGGATTTACATTCATTTCCACACATCGATGAGCATTAAAATGCTTGAGTTAGTCATCACAGTGCACACCATCAGATATTGTACCGTATTGTTTATACATCTCCCTCTCTGGGTGTATTTGGCCCTTATAGGCCACACTACACATCATTGGCTTATTTAAGGCAACATTGGATTTCTGCATCAATGTGTCAAAGGACACATTATGGATTAGCCCAAAACAAGCATAACCATCTGGCCATTTTATCCATTAACAATTCATTAATGATTTCTTAATAGAAGAAAATGTATTGTATTATGATATATTTTGATATTCTAAAAATACCCATATTGCCCGTCCCTAAAGCCGTGGACATTGATTAGTCTTATCGCACAGCAATAATACAACAATGTCAAATCAATGTGCTGAGTGTCAATGAGTCTGCTAATTGATTTCCACACTGCATGGAAATGAATGGGAACAAGCAGCTGCATGGAATACTAGAGAAGTGTTAAACTTCTGGTTTGACCTTTTAAAAGCATCATTTTGCCCTGCTTACCTGCAGAGAGATGCATTTTCCTTAAAACACTTAAAATATGCACTCAAACTGAACACGTTCTCCACTAAACTTCTGACTTGTAAGTTTTCCTGCAGCAGACTTGTTTATCTTCCCCCCTCATCCTTCACTGCATCCTCACCATTATTCTGCCGCTTAGCTCTATAAAACAACCAAAAACCATTTCAGCTGAACAATGTCAGCCTAAAATAGGCTTTTGTGTCTCTGAAAGGCCAGTCTGTAATTGTGCATAATTGAGAACACTGTACACAATACATTTGTGTGATTTCATATTAGCCCCCTTGAATACACAAAGCTCCTAGTCTGAGTGGTTTAGATTGGATCGCAACAATAAGCCCTACTCCACAGCGCTGTAATTATGCAAATGTAATGCATGTTTCAATCAAATCATGTACATAAAGCACACTCATAATGATTTGAATTAATCACAAGGCATTTAAGAAACTTAGCACAAATGATTGAGTGCAGTGAGGAACAGTTTGTTATGAGGAAGAGTTTGGCTGCTAATCAAAGGAACAAAACAATGCAGCAAAATGTGTTAACAAGCAATAAATCTTTTCTGCCTGGTTGCTCTGTATCTTCTTCTCTCATGAAGACTCAGATGCATTATAATGTAAATGTGTGGAAACTTTGTTGGTACTGTGTGGAACAACAATGTGAACTTCATGTCTTACATTCTGCAGAATGAATAGAAGGTAAGACACAACGCAAAATATCAAGCTGGAGATCATCTGATCATTTTAAGGTTGCGTTTCATCCGTAGTCTGTGGCAACACACACACACACACACACACACCTCCAAAGTGTTAAAAGCAGTTCCACTGCAGCCGCTCCATCAAGCTGCTGTCACACAGCGTTTCCTCAGAGGAAAACAGGTTCACCTGCAATGATGAGGCATCAGGGTTTGGCTGCAGCCAATGGGGCTGTCCACTGGGACCTCAGCAACAAAGCCAATGCTAACAAATATGCATGAATATTCATTTATGTTCACGCTGTTATTTATGTCTGTGTTAATGGTGGAGGACGCCAGTTGTTCAGTTCAGCAGCATGTGATGATGAGGATTGTATAATTGATAAGATATATATGAGCTGGCTCTTGAAAATGTGGAGCTGAGGTGAACTGCACAATGATAATAATCTGTAGGTTTGTCACTACACATACACAATCACTGCATTATTCCAACATGAACACGCAATAGTAACTCATTATTAACTCATTCATAAACACAGTTGTAAATGTTTCATTCTTGATTAATAAGCTTGGGTTTCATACTTTATAAATGATGAATACATGCACTCACATGCACATATAATGTGTTCCATTGTTGGTCTACAAATATGGATTACAGCAGCTTTAACCATATGAAATCAATATTACACACATGGTTGGGTCAGACTGGGTGCATACTTTATATATTGTTAAATGTGTGTCATGTTTCTGTTGGTTGGGTTTATGCCCCCCCCCCCTCCCTCCCCCCCCCCCCACACACACACACACACACACAAATCTTGTCGTGATTTTTGAGATATATTAAACGATTCTGTAGTTCTTTAAATGATGTTCTTTAACCAATGCACAAGCCTTGCAAATCATCCTAAATGAATCTCCTTTACTTGGTTCCCCTCCAGACTGGCGGCTGGAGAACCCGGTGAGAACAGATCCAGCCCGGCAGCTGGAGGCCGGTCCAATCAGCGCGCTATCGGCAGCGGGATGGATGATGACACGACTCTCCACCTCTCCATACCGCTGGCCCTCCTGACAGCTATGTAAAGAAGGAATGCTAATTTAAAATGAAGTATGATTTAAAAACTGCATGACTTGTGTGTTGCCTCAGATTTATCCAGAAGACAGTTTTATTTATTTTTTTGCAGCTCAAGAAATCCGTGCAAAGGGTTGAAATAAATGTAAGTGCGTGTTTCAGGGGAAGAAGAGCACAGTCTGCATGAAGCGATGCCACAAATAAATGCCTTTGGATCCTTGCCAGACCACAACCTGCAAAGCTTCTGCATTTCGTTTGTTGTTGCCTTAAAAACTCCTAAATAAACTGAATGTCAGAGCTCCTTTACAGCTGACAGCGATGGTTTAAAATTGTGATTGTGCCCCTTCAAAGTCCTCGTTTCTGTAAACGCGTTTGGTTCCTACCGCACAAGAAGATATTGGAGCAGAAAGCATTTCATCAGCCGGACCCTTGGGGGGAAATTGAAGGGGTAAATCCCACATTCCTTCCTATCTTATCTCCCCTCTAACTACATCTGGTGTCACCTTCAATCCAATATTGGATATCACGGCCACACGTATCACACAAAGGAGGATTTCAGGGTATGAAGCTTTAGTTCATCACAATCATTGAACCGAGGGCAGAGCGGCTCCACGTTGAAACCTTCTACACTTCTCCTGTGTTTTCACTATGAAAACCAAAGTGACAAATTAAACCTCTCAGACGTTTATGTTGCCGAACCAACTCCTGAAAGAATGACATCATGAAACATGTAATAAAGACAACATGTTAATTCCCACTGAGCGTCGAGTGATTTACGATTAAAAATGCAATATGAGTTTTGTGATAAGCATCTCTGTGTCTCTTTTCCTCATGAAAAGCACAGCAACGCCATTTCAAACGTGACATGAGCTGAAATCCTGGCGCGCTATGATTGGGTGACACATAAAAACTGGTGTCTCAACCCCTGATGTGTAATTTATGGAAAAGGCAGGAACCCTTGATGCACTCAGGTGTCTCGCTGTGTGTACTAATCAAAAGATGTGCAGTGACAGAATGGAGCAGGACGAGGCGCTTGATGTTTTGTCAGTTGGATTGGCACTGGGAGACGCAGGAACGCTGCACGATTCATCATTTAGGTGCTTATATCAAAGCGAAAATACACTGTGTGTGTGTGTGTGTGTGTGTGTGTGTGTGTGTGTGTTATGTAAGCATCATTTTTTAAACATCCACAGGGAGTAAAAGTTAGGGAAGTTTTCTTTTGGAGCGTGCCGCTGGTAGAGAGGTTAACACAGACGTGCTCATCGATGAGTCACCGACTCAAACCTGGTAGCACTTTATAATAAATACACACTATTTAGCATTAGTAACGCATGAATAAACACTGAATTCATCATTTATAAAGCATTGTTCCAACATGAACACTCATTTTCAATACATGAGTGTAAATATGATTTGAGTTTATTGTACAAAAAGCTAAAAAGGGATTAAAAGAAGATGTATTTCTATTGTAGGAGTTCAGTTATGGAACAACACTAACATGATGAAAGAACTGTCAACTCATTTTTGGTTTTGAAAAGAGGGTTACAAGTGTGAATGAAATGTATGGATATGGAAGATGTATGTGTACATATATATATATATATATATATATATGTACACACACACACATACATATATATATATATATATATATATATATATGTATATATATATATATACATGTATGTATATATTTATTTTATTTTTTCTTTATTTCGAATTAATTATCTGATTGAATTGATAATAATAATTCAGGATAGGAATATATAAGCATTTTTGCTTGTATACCTTTTCAGTCTTTCTGTTTTGTATATTATATAGAATGTTGTATTGTATTGCAATGATTGACTGAATAAAACACACAAACAAACAAATTAGTAACTCATTCATAAACACAGTTATAAATGTTTCATTCTTGATTAATAAGCTTGGGTTTCATACTTTATAAATGATGGATTCCCCATTTGTAAATGAAGTATTAAGGACTCATAGATGATTAATAAGATCATTTGTAAAGCGTTAGTAAATGATACAGAAATGCTGGAATTCATGATTAATTCAGGTAGTTACTACTCGTTAGTTAAGTTCTGTAACTTCATCTAAAGTGAAGACGATCTATCTTTACAAAGCATTTATAAGCAGTGGCTCAACGCTAGAAGTCTCAGTTATCATACTATTCATGCTTTACTAATGCTAATAGTGTGTACTTATTATAAAGTGCTACCCATTGTCTTTGTTATGTGAATCAAGGATCTCCATCTGAGTGGTTTTGCTTTTAATTACGACTCTGATGGAGTGTTTCCAGTCACGGCAGAAGGAAATGGAAAGTCGACAGGCGGATCCTTCAAATTTGACGGTATTTTGCTTCCACATCAAACTTTGATATTAAAATCTATAACCTGCACCCTGGTTTGACAACATGCAACATATTCCCTCCAGCTTCCATACACTCACACACACTTTAACCAGCATTCAGCTATTTGTGTACACACTTACAAATCTCTGTATGCATTTTCCAAACTAGACACACAAAATACAAGTTCTTAAAAGTGATTAATTGTATTGCTATTTTCTACTGAAAGAAGCCTGATTGTACTAGGTTCTTATGAAGACTCCCACCAACCAAATATACCAAAGTCTCGAGGCAAGACTCCCTCAGGTCTGGAAAAGACTTTGCAATGAACTCAACTGTAAAAAATATCCTCAAACTTCACAGTTCTTCAGATTTTCTTACCTTGCTTTGAAGACAACTCTGTTACTGACCACCGGACCTCCATTTTATATGACATACCTTTATTAGAGACACACAGTATTAACCCTCACAGACACAAACAGATGAGCTCATACTAAAGTATTCCATGAGTAGCATGGAGTGAACCTTTCAGTTTGTCCGGGTTCTTGCCAGCTGCTCTGTTAATAAACAGCATCACAGAGCCCGACCTCGAGGTCGAGGCTGATGAGTGCATTTGTCTAAGTGACGACGAGGCAGACAAAGGGAAAAGCTAATCTCACCATCATCATCATCCAACCCTGTCTCCTAAAAATTACGTTCCCCCAGAACTAATACGCATTCCCAATTACGTTTGATCAGAAACGTATGTTGCCAGTGAGAGCCGACCGGCCCGGGCCGGGCGCTGGCCGCACTGGGAGCCCGAGAGTCGGCCGCACCGGGAGGCGAAGACCGCTTGCCCGCCGTTGTTAGGCCAGTCTTCAGACCGCGTGCACCGGGGCTCGGTCTTCAGACGCTTGGCGTCGCCGTCAGGCCGTCGGTAACAGCCTCCTTCGCGCCGGCTCCGGTCTTCTCTGAGTCGGGTTGTTTGGGAATGCAGCCCAAAGTGTGTGATAAACTCCATCTAGTGCAGTAAACCACTGCGATCATCTTAACTGTACTGGTCTTCCATAAATGGCAAGCGTCTGAAGACCGAGCCCCGGTGCAAGCAGTCTGAAGACTGGCCTAACAACGGCAGGCAAACGGTCTTCGCCTCCCGGTGCGGCCGGCGCCCGGCCAGCCGGCTGTCACTGGCCTCACCCCGCCCCTCTTTTCTTTTTTCTCCGCAGAGTTTAAAAATTCAAATATGCTTAAATAAAGCAAGAAAACAATAACACAAACACACGATTATAAACGTATTTGTAATACGTCAAACACAAACATAAAAACAATAAAACAAAAATACGTGTATAATCAACATACGTGTTTAATCAACCTATACGTGTTTAATCAACCTATACGTGTTTAATCAACGTATGTGTAATACGTCAAACACAAACATAATCAGGGAGGAGATACGTTTCTGATCAAACGTAATTGGGAATGCGTATTGGTTCTGGGGAACGTAATTTTTAGGAGACAGGGTTGCATCATCAGCGCATGGAATCAGATAGAGAAAGCGAGTGAGAGGCAGAGAGAGAGAGAGAGGAAATGAAGAAAGAAGACCATGGGTATTTTGGTCATTATTTACTACATGCTGCTATAGCAGAGCGACCACAGATAATACATTTCCTTTTCATGCTTCGTCATGTCGGTGGCGGTCTCGGCCGCTCCGAAGGCAGAGGCTGTCATCGTGAAGATAGGGAAATCAAAGCCGTGTATCGTTAAAAAATGTTCAAATGAAAAGTGGCCATATCTCCAGTCGCTCTTTAAGGCTCTCAGATGTAACATCAGTGTAATTTGTTTGAAGATTTGCCAAAAAAATCTGATTCAGCCAACAGCAGCAGAGAGTCTCTGGATCACATCCCTGTAGGCGCACGCTCACTTCATGAAGTTTCAGCTTCAACATCAGCTTTCAAAGTTTCAGATCATTTGCATTTACTAACTCAACTTTTCCCAGACTCCGAGCGAGTCTTCTGCAAACATGCGAGCGCCGTTGTGCCGAACGTTGAGGCAGCGGGTTGCAGAGGGAGATGTTGTTTCTTCACTCTCACCTGAGGGATTACTCAACCAGAATAACACGATAGTGTTCCCGTGGTAGCTCGTGTTGAGAGAGCAGTAAAACCCTTCGCCTTCTCTCTCCCCTGGTCTGGTCTGCTATGAAATAGAAAATCTTCCCCAATTAGATTCATAAAGAACCAGAAACAGAGGAGTTGGAACATGCAGTCCAGATGAAGCAGCTGACAGCATCCTGCAGGCAGTAGCATGGTACGCTATTTCTTCTTTTCAGAATCAGAACCATTTATTTACCAGGTATGTTCACACAAACACGCATTTTTTTTTCTTGGCGGAAGGTGCATAGCATTAGACATTAGATGAGGAAATCAACGGCAACAACAGTGCAATAGATATTAAATTAAGTATAAAATAAAGTGCACAGAGAAACAGATAACAGTAATGCTATCTGGATCATGGACCATGCATACTACTCATTATATGAATAATTTCTGTCACATTCATGTAATGTGCTGTAACTTCGTTACGTTATTCATTCTGGTCACATGACATCTATTGCTTCTGTCCATCCGGGGAGAGGGATCCTCCTCTGTTGCTCTCCCTCAGGTTTCTTCCCCTTTTTTCCCTGTGAAAGGGTTTTTACTATCTTTACAGGGGGAGTTTTTCCTGATCCGATGTGAGGTCCCGGGACAGGATGTTATGTGTACAGATTGTAAAGCCCCCCCGAGGCAAATTTTGGATTTGTGATTTTGGGCTATATAAAAAAAACTGAATTGAATTGAATTAAAGTGTATCTTGTAACTTATCCCATGCATAATCTATAAGGCAGCAGTGGATATGTTGGTGTTGGGTTACTGAGTGTATGCCTGAGGCTGACTGCTCATCTCAGGGAAGAAACTCTTCTCTGTTTGCTTATTTCTTCTGTAGCGCCAACAGAAGTGAGCCGTAGGAACAGGTTGTGTTGGGTGTGGAGTGTCTGCAGTGAGTATTCCTGCCCTTCCCCTGACTCTGGAGGAAGTCCTGGATGGAGGGCAGGCTGGCATGAAGGATCTCCTGTTCCCGTCTTGCTTGGTGGCTGATCCAAACCACACAGTGATTGAGAAAAAGCATGAGCTGAGCTGAGCACAAGTACCTCCTCTGCTGATGCCGTCTATGCTGGAAGTCCACTTGAGGTTTTGGGAGACGATGGATCCCAGAACCTTGCAGCAGAATCCAAAATTAAACATCAAATGAATGCTAATGTTGCTGGATGCTAACGGTTTGCTAACAAGTTCACCAGTAGAGCAATGTGTCCTGATTTATTCCACCCTTCAAAAATAAAAAACCCAACGCTTTGTGTGTGTGTGTGTGTGTGTGTGTGTGTGTGTGTGTGTGTGTGTGTGTGTGTGTGTGTGTGTGTGTGTGTGTGTGGCGCTCCAGGCCCGGTGAATTCTCCTCCATATTAAATATTCCAGCAGTAGAAAAATCAAACTTGGGAGAGTTTCTACTCCTCTCCTGAACTCCCTCTCTACTCCCAGACATTTGGAGTTATTATGCATGCTCCCTCTCCACACATTGAAGTGAATATGCATTTCCAACACCTGTCAGTTTGCATCCCTTCCTGTTGTCATGCCAGCCCGTAGAAATGCCCGGCATCTGCCCTCCGGTACTTTCTGCCCTCCTCTGAGACTCATTCATCTGTGTGAGTAATCAAGTGTTTGCACAGGAATTACTTTTGTGATTGCAATGAATTTTGAAAGATAAATCAATTTTCAAAGTTTAATATTTAAGTAAAGAGAGAGGGTGCCGGGGTGATGTTGAATAATGCATCTGGTTATTTCGAGCTAGAGACAGAGGGAGAGTCTTGACTGGCTCCAAGGCTGCAGGATATGAGACCTACAGAACAGTCCGCTAATGAAAAGGAGACATATTCCCCCCGTCCTCCCGTTGGAATTTCATAACTCAGAAATGCGCACACACACACACACACACACACACACACACACACACACGTTCCTATAAACCAGGCTTCTATTTTTACTGCAGATTAAATTAACTCATTTAATTATTTTCAAGTTTGAGTTCAGTGACCAAATGAATATACATTACATATTTCTTGTGTATCAGACTGTAGATTATGATGATGTTGACTACAGATAACTGCTTCCATTCTGTGATGATTTGTGTGT
Organism: Taurulus bubalis; assembly: GCF_910589615.1. Classification (NCBI taxonomy): domain Eukaryota; kingdom Metazoa; phylum Chordata; class Actinopteri; order Perciformes; family Cottidae; genus Taurulus; species Taurulus bubalis. The sequence goes on along the minus strand of NC_136593.1, from coordinate 28,327,984 downwards.
TAATACTGATTTGTGTTTGCCATTTAGCTTTTAATTGGTAATGTAGTTACTGGCACGATTCAGTTCAGTAGGAATTTTATTTTTTCATGGAACCAAGTTGTTTATATAAATATATATAAAGTATACATAAATCATGCGTATGCAAATGGTTGGGCTTGATAGTTAAAACACTAAAAGCAGGAATTAAGGGGTTTGCATCCATATATCCATGTGTTGAGATCTAGCCAACAAAAGCACTTGAGCTTAGGTGAGGGACAGATTGTGTGTTAGATGAAATGCTAATAAAGTAAACACATAGCACCTAGCACGTAGTAACGCGTAGTAACACGTAGTAGCACGTAGTAGCACGTAGTAATGTGTAGTAACACGTAGTAGCACGTAATAACACGTAGTAGCACGTAGTAGCACGTAGTAACGCGTAGTACCACGTAGTAGCACGTAGTAGCACGTAGTAGCGCGTAGTAGCGCGTAGTAACGCGTAGTAGCACGTGGTAGCGCGTAGTAGCACATAGCAGCGCGTAGTAACACGTAGCAACGCGTAGTAACACGTAGTAGCACGTAGTAGCACGTAGTAGCGCGTAGTAGCACGTAGTAGCACGTAGTAGCGCGTAGTAGCACGTAGTAGCGCGTAGTAACGCGTAGTAGCACGTAGTAACACGTAGTAGCACGTAGTAGCGCGTAGTAGCGCGTAGTAACACATAGTAGCACGTAGTAGCGCGTAGTAACACGTAGTAGCACGTAGTAGCGCGTAGTAACGCGTAGTAGCGCGTAGTAGCACGTAGTAGCGCGTAGTAACGCGTAGTAGCACGTAGTAGCGCGTAGTAGCGCGTAGTAACGCGTAGTAGCGCGTGGTAGCGCGTAGTAGCACGTAGCAGCGCGTAGCAACGCGTAGTAACACGTAGCAACGCGTAGTAACACGTAGTAGCACGTAGTAGCGCGTAGTAGCACGTAGTAGCACGTAGTAGCGCGTAGTAACGCGTAGTAGCACGTAGTAGCACGTAGTAGCGCGTAGTAGCGCGTAGTAGCGCGTAGTAACGCATAGTAGCACGTAGTAGCGCGTAGTAACACGTAGTAGCACGTAGTAGCGCGTAGTAGCACGTAGTAGCGCGTAGTAGCGCGTAGTAGCACGTAGTAGCGCGTAGTAACGCGTAGTAGCACGTAGTAGCGCGTAGTAACACGCAGTAGCACGTAGTAGCGCGTAGTAGCACGTAGTAGCGCGTAGAAGCACGTAGTAACACGTACTAAAACGTAGCAACACGTAGTAACACGTAGTAACACGTAGTAACGCATAGTAGCATGTAGTGCCAGGTGCTCCAAGCAACTGTTGCCTTCTTCAATATTCAACCAGGACCAGGATCTTATCCACCGTAAACATACACTACCGTTCAAAGGTTTGGGGTCGCTTAGAAATGTTCTTATTTTTCAAAGAAGATAACATTAAATGAATCAGAAATACACTGTACAGTGTTAATGTGGTGAATGACTATTCTAGGTAGAAACATCTGGTTCTTAATGAAATATCTACATGGGTGTATAGAGGCCCATTTCCAGCAACTCTCACTCAGTGTTCTAATGGTACATTGTGTTTGCTCATCGCATAGAAGACTAACGGATTATTAGAAAAAACCCTTGAAAACCCTTGTGCAATTAGGTTAGCTCAGCTGAAAACAGTTATGCTGGTGTGAGAAGCTATAAAACTGGCCTTCCTTTGAGCTAGTTGAGTATCTGGAGCATCACATTTGTGGGTTCCATTATACTCTCAAAATGGCCAGAAAAAGAGAACTTTCATGTGAATCTCGCCAGTCTGTTCTTGTTCTTAGAGATGAAGGCTATTCCATGCAGGAAATTGTAAATTTCCTGCATGTAAATTTGTCTGGGTGACCCCAAACTTTTGAACGGTAGTGTATATGTCTGATCATGCATCTGTTGCTTGTGTTGCAAGATCAGATATTGAAGGAAAACAAATGAACTGTATCCTCATTGAACATGTTGCAGATACAGTTGGTATCAACAATGTGCGACATGTCATATACTTTAATTAACCACGGTTCCTCATTATGTTGATAACAAACGTAATCCGGGCTTTCAAAATGCATTTGCTGTTGCACATTTTATGTAAAAATAATTTCTAGAAAACATATTTGGTTTGTTGCTGCTTTGTTGGACAGTTTCTGACAATCTTCTATTTTAAATGAGAAGTGTAAAAGGTTTTGAACAATATATTCATCCACCACAATGTGGGATCACACTGAATCAGACGATGCAAGTTTGAAGAAATTAAACACCAAATAGGATAATATCAGAGAGTATAATAATATCATTGTTTCATATTTGCAAAGCTCCCCATCTCTCTGAAGAGCATATTGTCATGTGAGTAGAGTTTGGTTTTTGGTGTTAGAGTTTGGTGTTTTTGTGTTTCTCAGCGTGTATCTCTCCTCTCATTTTGTCCCCTTTATTCTATCTGCCTCTGCTGATCCCTGCTGTGCAATCAGATATGCGATTGTTACCGTTTCTTTAGACAAAACATGTTTCGCACCAAGGCGGCTGAAGATGAGTCCCCTGAAAATCAAGCAATTGTGTTTTAATCGCTCCTCTTCTGCTTTAGCATCTATGCTACTCGTCTCCTTTTAATTCATCAAACACTCCTTCTTAATACAGACCATGTTGTGAGCTCAGTTTCTTTGGTATCATCTATTTCAGATGGTGTGGGCCTGGTCTAGTGGGCTTGGTTCAGCTGAAGCCCGGGGAAAATCAATGCAGCCTGGAAACCCTGCAGGGGAAATGTTGCAGTCTTGGGACAGAAGAGTGAAACATTGGGAAACAAGAATATTTCTAAAAGTATATCTGTCTGTGTGCAGACATAGGGGATGCAACTCAGTGGATACCTGCTGTTCAATACTCTAAATATATCCGTTTATCATTCAAAAAGTCTGAAATATAGCGGATCAGATCGTAAGTAGGAGTTTGTCTGCAGCCGTGTCTCATAAAAATAACAATCCTCACATTCAAAACTACCGATTACGTTTAGAGAGACACATATTATTTATTATTAGCTAGTTGGGGTTAAGGTAAGTTTATCTGTGTTATATACAGTTGTTTATCGTAAAAGTCGGGTTACGAGCCGCTACTACCTTCGGTCAGTGTCCCCGTTAGCTTCCCGCTGTAGCCAGCTGGGGCTCCTGCTAGCACTCCGTTACTTCCCCGCTAACTTCTGCTAGCTCCCCGAAAACCACCGAAGGTAGCGGGACCAGGCTCGACACCCGACTTGGGCAGAGGGGACGCGGGTGTAGCAGCAGCAGCAGCCGGTAGCAGCAGCAGAGCTAGCTAGCTAGCTAGCTAACAGCAGCGTTAGCTAGCGCTGCTCCTAGCTAGCGCTGCTCCTAGCTTACTACAGCGGGGACACTGAGACAGCGGGGGACAGGTAGGAGCGGCTTGTAACCCGACTTTTACGGTAATTTACTTCATAACAGTGTATTTGCATTTACAATTTACAATTAATATCAAAAGCTACAAAGTGACTACCTTTTGGTGTGAAGAAAAATGTCGACTTGAGAATAGTAGTGAATTATGAGGAAAATGTAGCATTAAATTATTCACTTGATTTACTTTACTGTTTATTAGCGTGGCTGGGCCCTTAAACTCTGCTCACTGTGTCGGCGTTGATCAATTGTCTTACTCTTCTTCCAGCGTTACATACACATCACTCACATGTGTGAAATGACCACGGTCAGAGACGCGTATCCGTCTTCTATCCGAGCCGCTGTGCTCATGTCTCTGTGTGCAGCGGGTCACTGCAGACAGTGGAAACACATAGAGATTGCTCTTCTCCCAGCTTGACTGATCAGAAGCTCCCTTGTGGATGCTGCTAGATAAAGTGAAGAGGAGGATATAAGGGAGTGGGAGGTAGACTGGCTGCCGATGGATTAGCAGCCATGTTTACATAGTGGCTGATTTAGTCTGCCGGAGCTGCCCAGGAATGATTTATTGATACTGGGGGAGAGTATTAGAAAGTGTGATGGAGAGGATATAGAGAGACAAAGAGAGTGGGAAGGGAAACTCAGGTGTGTGTGCTTGTGAGGAGGCATAAGGAAAAATATTATATACAACACATAGACTATAAGAAGTGGACGTAGTCACGATACCCATTGGTTTGTAGACGGCCGTTTTGAAGCCTTTTGGTCGTCGCCATCTTGGTTTTTGTCCGTCTGGTTGAGTCAGACATTTTTACTAAATAGGTTACAATTGACTTTCATGAACTGAAAACACACTCCTCTTGCACCCCCTTCACCCAAAAGAGGGTCACTTGCCTTGTAGCCCCGCCCTAAAGCAGATCCTGCTGTATGGTCTATTTTACTCTAAATGGACATTATTTATTATAGAAAAGGACTTGAAACTAGTAATTGAGGCCACAAACTCATGTTTACAATGTGTGCTGCGATAGTAAATCAGGTGAGAAGTTGAGTCATTTCTTATAGACCTCTTTACAATCAGACTTCTTTTTGCAAACAAATGAGTCGCCTCCAGCTGGCTCTTTGAAAGAATGCAAGTTTAAGTCATTTCCGCATTGGCTTTCCTTTTCAGACCCGGGGGTTTTCAGACCCGGGGGTTATCAGACCCAGGGGTTTTCAGACCCGGGGGTTTTCAGACCCAGGGGTTTTCAGACCCGGGGGTTGCCGTCTGGTAAAATAGCAAAACATTTTATGATTGCATGTATAACTACGTCTTAAAGTCTTCAAACAGACATGTCTCGGTGCGTCTTTGCTCTTCTGCAGCAGAGGCTCAGTGGCTCTGTGGTCAACCCAGATCTGTCATAAATATGCCTTACATCCCATCATTCAGTGCCTCTTTGGGGTGAACAGGCCAGGAGAGGGAGGACGGGGGAGGATGGACGGAGCAAAGGAAGGTGCGCACATCTCTCAGGTGGCTGCCACACAGGGTGTTGGTGATGGGCTTTAAAAGCATGGCAGAGGATGGAAGAGGTGGGTAAGATGGCTGCAGCTAAATAAATGAGGAGTGCAGTGAAAAGTTGACTTGTGTTGACGAGAGAGATGATCTATAAACTCACTCACTCACTCAAAAACAACTATATGCGTCTGGTTTTAAACAATGTTTCTGTCTTTTGTTTGATTAAATTTGGAATTTGGCCCTGAGTTCCTCAGTTTATCAGATCAAACTAAAAAGGTTGATCCCCATGTAGGTAGTCTATGAAATATCAATGCAACACTTAATCCCAAATAGCTCCTGTAGCTCCAGGTATGAATGTTATGAATGGTTTTGAATGGTTATGAATGGTTATGATCAGTTCTAAATGGTTATGATCAGTTATGAATGGTTATGTTCGGTTATGATCAGTTATGATCGGTTATGAATGGTTATGATCAGTTATGAATGGTTGTGATGAGTTATGATCAGTTATGAATGGTTATGATCAGTTATGAATGGTTTTCAATGGTTATGATCAGTTATGATCGGTTATTAATGGTTTTGAACGGTTATGTTCGGTTATGAATGGTTTTGAATGGTTATGATCAGTTATGAATGGTTATGATCAGTTATGATCGGTTATGAATGGTTATGATCAGTTATGAATGGTTTTGAATGGTTGTGATCAGTTATGAATGGTTATGATCGGTTATGAATGGTTATGATCAGTTATGAATGGTTATGATCAGCTATGATCGGTTATGAATGGTTATGATCAGTTATGAATGGTTATGATCAGTTATGATCGGTTTTGAATGGTTATGATCAGTTATGAATGGTTATGATCAGTTATGATCGGTTATGAATGGTTATGATCAGTTATGATCGGTTATGAATGGTTATGATCAGTTATGAATGGTTATGAATGGTTATGATCGGTTATAAATGGTTTTGAATGGTTATGATCGGTTATGAATGGTTATGAATAGTTATGACCGGTTATGATTGGTTATGATCAGTTATGAATGGTTATGAATGTTAGTCCTGATGCACCTGACCTGCATGCACTGCAGTGTAAAGTATAAAACTCTTTGAGTGGAAGAATAAAAAACCGGTGAAGAAGCACAAGTGTATTTTCCATTTAACAACTTCCAATCGATGCACATTCCATTCCTTTGGCCACAAAGTTATTCCACCTGCAGTTATTGCAGGTTTAACCGCTTGTGGGTTTGCATGTTAATTTGCGTCGTTTGAAGAGAACAACACACACAACAACAATGACAGTGTGGGTCTCTGCAAACATTGATAAACAAGCGATGGGGGAAAGAAACTGTTTAGATAGCGACCCTGTAATTATGTCATCGTTGTTATTTATTTCTCTGAAAGATTATCTCTGTCACATGCAGGGACTGCATCATTGTAGCTCCCTGGAGACCACACACACACACACACACACACACACACACACACACACTCACACACACACACACACACACACACACACACACACACACACACAAAGGGCACCTGCATTTATTAGCATTATCCTCAAAGATGTCTATGATTTATATGTGCCATGCCAACAGTTTGTAATGTGGCGTTTATATGTCTTTTTATCTTTTTGAACCTTTTATCTCTATCATTTCTGTCCCTCTTGTCTTGAAGGACTGAAGGAGGAGAGGGAAGAGGGGATGCAGGACAGATGGAGGGGAAGAATGAGGAAGCATATAAGCTGTATCCCTGTGCAGTAACACACACACACACACACACACACACACACACACACACACACACACACACACACACACACACACACACACACACACTATATGCATTATTCTTAGTGGAGATCTCTTTATTATTAAAATGTCTAGCGGTGCCCTCTAGGCTCTTTTACGTCACATCACCTGGCAGCCGCCCTGGAAGCTCTGACTAGTCCTCATTAGTTGCACTAATATACCACACTCTCCCTCTCTCTCTCTCTCTCTCTATCTCTCTCTCTCTCTCTCTCTCTCTCTCTCTCTCTCTCTCTCTCTCTCTCTCTCTGCTGTGTATCTCCTGCTGATTGAGATGATAAAACATGCTGTTTGCTAAAAGCTCACTTGCAGAACATGACTTACCTTTAAGAGACCCACTTCACACCTGGGGAAGATCTGGTAGCTGGTTGTGTTTTAATGTGATGTCACTGACATTACTGTAAATGTGATCTAGCAAAACACACAAACAATAACTGTATTATTTGCATTATTATACTATTAAAATCTAGTATGTATTGTGTTATGGGTTTCTAGAGTAGAGGCATGTCAAGCTTCTCTTCATAGGCCTTTTTTAACAGCAAACCTTTTTGTCTTACTTACAGTAGGAAAAGCACAGCTAAATAACTTACATTAACAATGGCTCTATTCCCCTTAATGAGACGTATGATCAGTCACCATACTGGGTATGATTTATAAAGCTTGATAACTGTGTTGTTTCCACCTCTTTACTTCTCTGGGTGTGTAAGAGATGAGGACACACACAACACACACACACTACTTTTTAGTGTGGGTGTCAGTGAAATAATTTTTAAACATTCAATCATGGAATTAGAGTTCAAATTATAACGAAAGTTACTAAGGTAACTACGGTTCTATGAATCCTGGATGACCTCCAGAGGCAGTGTTTCACATGGATATCTTCAGTCTCACGCTTGCGCAGCTCGAGTATTTATTAGGCCATTTTTGTTTCATTGTTTTTTGTTTTTTTTCTCCTCTGCTGAATCGCCACCTTAACGTGGTGGAGGAGTTTGAGTGGCTCAGTGATCCTGGGAGCTGTGTTGTCCGGGGCGTCAGCCCCTGGTAGGGTCTCCCAAGGCAAACAGGTCTCGGGGGAGAGCCCAGACTAAGAGCGGTTCAAAAAACCCTGATGATTTACGGCCCACGGAATGAAGCTACCTCGCCCGGATAAGGGAAACCGGGGCACCCTCCCGGAGCCAGACTCGGGAGGGGAGCTCGACGGCGAGCGTCTGGTGGCCGGGCTTTCACCCATGGGGCCCGGTCGGGCTCAGCCCGAAAAAAGATCATGGACCCTGTGGACTCACCACCCGCGGGGGGAAGCAACGGGGTCGGGTGCTATGCAGACCGGGCGGCGGGCCAGGCAGGAGACCTGGACGAGCCGATCGCCGGCAGCATAGACTAGCTCTAGGGACGTGGAACGTCGCCTCGCTAGCGGGGAAAGATCCAGAGCTGGTGCAGGAGGTGGAGCGGTACCAGCTAGATATAGTTGGGCTCACCTCCACGCACAGCATGGGCTCTGGAACCAAGCTCCTGGAGAAGGGATGGACTTTGTCCTTTTCTGGAGTTGCCCTGGGTGAGAGGCGCCGGGCGGGAGTGGGGATCGAGCCCCCGGCTGAGCGCCGCTGTGTTGGAGTTTTCCCCGGAGAACGAGAGGGTCGCCTCCCTGCGCCTACGGGTTGCGGGGATTAAGGCTCTGACTGTTGTTTGTGCTTATGCACCGAACAGCAGTTCGGAGTATCCGGCCTTCTTGGAGTCGGTGGGAGGGGTCCTGGAAAGGGCGGCGCCTGCCGACTCCATAGTTCTCCTGGGAGACTTCAACGCTCACGTGGGCAATGACAGAGAAACCTGGCGGGGCGTGATTGGGAGGAACGGCCTGCCCGATCTGAACCCAAACGGTGTCTTGTTGTTGGACTTCTGTGCTAGCCACAGTTTGTCCATAACGAACACCATGTTAGAGCATAAGGTGGCTCATAAGTGTACCTGGTACCAGAACACCTTAGGCCGGAGATCAATGATCGACTTTGTAATCGTATCATCTGATCTGCGGCTGTATGTCTTGGACACTCGGGTGAAGAGAGGAGCAGAGCTGTCAACTGATCACCACCTGGTGGTGAGTTGGATCAGATGGCGGGGGAGTCGGCTAGAAAGACCTGGCAAGCCCAAACGTGTAGTGAGGGTGAACTGGGAACATCTGGCAGAGGATCCTGTCCAGGAGGTCCTCAACTCCCACCCCCGGAAGAACTTCTCACAAATCCCAAGGGAGGCTGGGGACATGTGGACATCGTCGGGCGGTGGAAAGAGCACTTTGAGGAACTCCTAAACCCGGCCAACATGTCCCCTTGAGAGGGGGCAGTGCCTGAAGTCCTTGGGGTGGATGCACCTATATCCCTGGCAGAGGTCACTAAGGTAGTCAAAAAGCTCCTTGGTGGCAAGGCGCCGGGGGTGGATGAGATCCGCCCTTAGATGCTGAAAGCGCTGGACACTGTTGGGCTGTCTTGGCTGACACGCCTTTGCAGTGTCGCATGGGAGTCGGGAGCAGTGCCCATGGACTGGCAGACCGGGGTGGTGGTTCCCATCTTCAAGAAGGGGGACCGGAGAGTGTGCTCGAACTATCGTGGTATCACACTGCTCAGCCTCCCGGGAAAAGCTTATGCCAGGGTGCTGGAAAGGAGGCTCCGACCGCTTGTCGAACCTCAGATTCAAGACGAGCAGTGCGGATTCCGTCCCGGCCGTGGAACAGTGGACCAGCTCTTTACCCTTGCAAGACTACTGGAGGGGTCCTGGGAGTTCGCCCAACCAGTCTACATGTGCTTTGTAGACTTGGAGAAGGCTTTCGACCGGGTCCCTCAGGGGTTTTTGTGGGGGGTGCTGCGGGAGTACGGGGTGCTGGACCCGTTGGCACGGGCCATCTGGCCTCTGTACGCCTGCAGTAGGAGCTGTGTTCGTATCCTCGGTAATAAGTCAGACACGTTCCCGGTGGGTGTTGGCCTTCGCCAGGGCTGCCCTTTATCACCGGTCCTGTTCGTGACTTTCGGGAGTCTCGGGATCGCCTCTCTGCTGTTCGCGGATGATGTGGTCCTGTTTGCCTCCTCGGACCGTGACCTCCAGCATTCACTGGGGCGTTTTGCAGCCGAGTGTGAAGCGGCAGGGATGAGAGTTAGCACCTCCAAATCTGAGGCCATGGTGCTCTGCCGGAAACCGGTGGATTGCTCCCTCCAGGTGGGGACAAACTGCCTACCCCAAGCGAAGGAGTTCAAGTATCTCGGGGTCTTGTTCACGAGTGAGGGTAAGGTGTAGCGGGAGATCGACAGGCGGATCGGTGCGGCTGCAGCTGTAAAACAGGCGCTGTACCGGTCCGTCTTGGTGAAGAGGAGCTGAGCCGGAAGGCGAAACTCTCTATTTACTGGTCGGTCTACGTCCCAACCCTCACCTATGGTCACGAACTCTGGGTCGTGACTGAAAGAACGAGGTCTCGGATACAAGCGGCCGAAATGAGCTTCCTCCGTAGGGTGGCCGGGCTCAGCCTTAGAGATAGGGTAAGGAGCTCGGACATCAGGAGGGAGCTTGGAGTCGAGCCGCTGCTCCTGGACGCCTCCCATTAGAGGTTTTCCAGGCACGTCCAACTGGTAGGAGGCCACGGGGAAGACCAAGGACACACTGGAGGGATTATATCTCCCGGCTGGCCTTGGAACGCCTCGGGGTCCCAGAATGAGCTGGAAAGTGTTGCGGGTGAGAGAGAAGCCTGGGTTGGCCTGCTGAACCTGCTGCCACCGCGACCCGACCCTGGATAAGCGGTTGAAAATGGATGGATGTTTATTTATTTTCATGCAGCTGCTATAGGTTTACTTAAAACATAAAACATTACTTAAAATATTACTATTTATTAGTATATTCTTACCATGTCACATAAATATGATTTTAGATTTAGGGAGAACGGTGCAGGTTTAGGATTTGAGACAAACCTGAAAATCAGCTGTCTGGGACATTATAGCCTAACTTAGCACATACGGCTAATACATTAGCATGAAATGACATAACGTAAGTTAATGTAACGTGAAAGAAACGTATTACCTCGTCCGTAACCGTGAGTTCTGCCACAAACATGTCAGTCGCTGGTTTTGTACACAATAACAAAAGCATCTTGCTCGGCCTTCAAATAGAGTTTGCAGGAAATAAATCATTCCTATAAAACCCAAAAGCCCGCGTCATGTTCCCCTAACACCTCACTTAAGAAACACGGCGCTTTGCTCACATTTATCATCTTCAGCTGCACCTGGGGCGCCATGTCGCTGCAGCGCTTTTCAGCCGGCGTCAGCGCCAACCTCCCTCACACCCCTTTTAGCAAATTAGACCGTTTAATTAGGAAAAGCTCATTTGTATCAAATCATTTACATGGTGCAGCCAGCCTTTGCCAGCATATTCTAATTGATTATTGTTGCCTGAGGTGCTGCTGCCGTCTGTGAATGTGCTTGTGAGTGTGTGTTCTTGTAGGAGTAAATTACTTTGTGCTCACGATAGGAAAGAAACTTTAACACTGTGGCAACAGCTATGATCATACAACAATGTAGATCAGCCTATTCACATATCTCTATTTTAAACCAGTATTTTCATACTTTCTGGCAAATGTTTTCAGTACATAATACTTGTAAGCGCCGCCCTTCCTGTTAATTGTTCTTTCTTCACAAGGTGATTGAACATGTCTGCTCTGAAGTGCCTCTTGGCGACATACTCCATGTAATCACCTCCAGGCACCACCCACCAGTAGGAAACAAAGTTCCTTGATTTCATTGTCCCCTTTCATAAAGCTCCATTTGGGAATAAAACCCTTTCCACAGTCCTTCCAAAAAGCTTGTGTTGAGCCCGGCCCCATTAAGGAGCGGAGCAGACCTGCTTCCCCAGCCAGGCTCACAAGTGACTCTTTGATGAGGCTGCTCTCTGACCCTCTTCACAAAGCCGAGTGAACGAGGGAGCCACGATTGCGTGGGGGTTTGAAGGATGCAAGATAAAGAACGGGGGAAAAGAGACGACAGATTATTAGAATTCATCCAGCGGTGCAATGAATTTCCTTTCAAGCTGCGAGATTCTCTTTCTATTCAGCAGCTGCACAACAAAGAGACATTAAATTATAACCAAATGGTTTCTATGGCACCCCGGATGAATACATGTTTCAACACGCTCTTCTCTTTCTTTGCATCTCTGAGACTTTTTTAGGAAGCATTTAAATATATATATATATATATATATATATATATATATATATATATATATATATATATATATATATATATATATATGGAGCCAAAGAGGAGAAGAGAAGTTCAAAGGTGTCAGTATGGTAACGAGTAATACATTATTTTATCTGTCATTAACATTTGCCTTTGAAAGACTGTAAGAGTCTCAGGCAGCTTTTTGAACACCAAAGGCCCCATACTTTTTTAAATACTGTATATAAAAGAAAAACACTTTTATACCATATTTTGATCATAACTATGAACATCCATATGAAGATTTGAGAAAAATCCCTCCTCGAGCGGTTTTTCCAACTCCATGGTGCAGGGCCTCACCCACATCCCACACACTAATAACACACACAAGATTAGGACCTAAAGAATCCGATAAAAATCACTGCAAAACAAAGCTTTGACACATTGGGAAGGTGTTTCAGTCAAAAAAATGTGTTGTTTGGTTAAAAAATTGAAAAGTTACTTGTTTTATGGGAAAACATTGTTAGATTTTTGCATGCTGGGACTTTAAATCTTCCGGGGCTTTCACTTGTGCTCGATGACTCGGATGCAGAGGCATCCGCCGGTCAGGGAAGCCTCAGCCCTAAAAAAAAGAGGCTTTTCAGGTACAAATAGGGGGTTTGTAAGGCTTATAGACTTTGTTAAGGGTACTTATCACGAGTTTAGTGAAGCCGCAGCAAGTTCACGGAGTTACGTAAATACTTAAACTTAACAGTTAATGTAATTTTTGTTTTAACCAAAGGTATCTTCTCACAAGGGTTAAAGTATTGTAGCAATTTAAATGAAGTTAATAAACGTTGGGGTTGCAGAGATAATTAAGTTTAAGTTTTTTTAAAAGATACTCCAAACAGGGGCTGAGCTCAAGAGGTTAGAGATGTCCGACCTACTCCGAAAGACATAGCAAGCAGACTTTTGTAGATCTAAGAGGTGAATATTATATAAATTATTACCACAACATTGCCCTATTATCTAAAGCCAGAAAATAAAAAGTGCCTCGCTTCACATTCAGAATGGAAACAGCGCCTCTAGCTCACTAATTAACATGTTGTAGCTCATTTGTGATCCACAAACAGAAAAGTAAAGATGATTTTGGAGTTCATGCTTCAACTATTTCTTGGCTGACATGAGACTTGGCAAAGTGACTTCCTGCCTAAAGTTATAGCATCTAACTGTCTGTTAAACCACAACTTGTGTTTATTTCCTCTCAATTTTTAAATGGAATAAACAAATGAGATGCAACATGTTAATTAGTGCGCTAAGAGTTGTGTTTGTATTTATTTTACTTTGCATTAAATCCTCTTGCTAAAATAATCCCCTCCCGGCTCGAGCTGCACATCTAACACACTGGTATCAATGTTTCCCATCATGTCATTTAAAAACCTATCAAGCTTTCAGTGATTTGTCTCTTATTGGACAATGTGCACTTTTTTGCAGCCTGAAGCTTCACTAGTCACCTTAAAAAAAAGACCCAGCTTGTAAAATATCAGAATATTAGTTGTGTAGCTGCATGCATCACCAGCGTGGGAACAGGCTACAGATAGAAGACGTGTTCGACGTTGAGAGCTGATTGTGTGCTGGGGGACAAAGAATAGTTTCACATCTCAGCCAGCAAATCGGGGAAATGACAACACAACCAATTTCACCAGTGTCTGCCTCTGGACACTAAAATATTGTGATGAAAATTGATGAATATTTCAGTCTGAAAATGCATGGTACAGTTTAGAGAACTGCCGTATTAGTTGAGGCCTAAATGTCATAGAAAAAGGTTGGAGAGAGAAGGACAGTGTTTTTGGTCTCATTAGTTTGTGCATGTGACTCTGATTCAGGAGCAAACTGCTGGCAAGTGTGTGTGTGGAAGTGTGTGTGTGTGTGTGTGGGGGGGGGGGGGATCTCATAAAGAGATGTCATGTCACACCGCATGGACTAACATGTTATGATCTATTCTAGGTTTAGGCCAAATTGACCCATCCATCAACAACAGGCAGCCAGGTGGTGCAGAGAGAGGGAAGTGAGAAAGACCCAGAGGAAGAAAACACAAGAGAGGAAGTGCATCAACGCAAAGTTATAATTATGAATGAGAAAAATAGAATGTGACTTTTAAATATTTATACATTTTTCTTGCCTCCAAAGCTTTACAAACCAGCTTTTCTTTAGTTTTTGACGCTGCTCTGAATCAATTTTGTGATGAACCAACATGCTCCTTTTGATCCGATCGTGTGGACCAGAGATGGATGGAAAACAAGCTCCTTCTTCCCCTTTTGTCTCTTTTGTTTCTCACTGCAGGAGCCGATGTGTCGACAAATCCATTTTTTTCTTCTGTGATCCCAACCAGACACATCTGTAGTCAGACCAGAGGGAGGACAGAGAGTGATGGAGGCTCTCTTTTGGAAATGAATTGGGTGAAGATGATTGACAGAGATAACACTGTTCAGGTTTATGAAGAAAATACTGGGTTTAAATAGTCAAACATCCGTAATGTAAGTGTGTTGATTCTTGATGTAAATACAAAGTTTACAAGCTTAAATATCAAAGGCAATATAAGAAAATACACAATATTTATATACTGTATATTGAATTCTGTTGCAAGGAAATGAGAATGTTTTCAGTGGCTCATGTTGGGTTGGGTTTGTCTGCTTTCTGGCCACATACGTTGTAATAATCAGTGGGAATGTTTTGATAAAGAGTAAATTCCTTCTAAAACTAATACACATTAAATGCAAGAACCCTTTAGAATATATTACAAGTGGAAACTAGATATTACAACCGCTTAAAACCCATTAAACCATTTGGGCTACAGAACGTAAGAATAGATGACCACGTCTCCTTTGTGTGTCACTGACCCTGCAGCTCTGACCAATCAGTGTCATACAGCTGCCTTCTGACCAATGAGAAGCCTCCGTCACCGACCTGCCGCCTCCAGAGCACACGGTTATCAGCAGAAGCATTTCCAATAGAAGCGGCTCAAAGGTCTTCCGGCTGACTGTCCACAGACCGGGTTGCTGTCAGTGCCGAGGCGAGTGGAGAGATAAGAGGAGCTAACTGACCGGATAATCAGGACTCAGTTTTTCCGCATTTCCCCTCCCGCACTGCAGCAGCCGGGCTTTGGAGCTCAGCGGAGCAGACAACCGGGGCTCACAGGTCGGGAGGAGAGAGGAGAGAATGTCAATACGTCTTACGGCCCTGGGAACCCCCGAAGAAGTCAAGAAGAAAAGACAGAACAGAGACCCAGGGAGGATAAGAAACGTGCAGAGCAATCAGCCAACGATCCGTATTGCTATTCATAACTGTCAAAAACATCAGTTGCATACAATAAGTGTTTTCCAGCTAGATGCAGAAACTAATTATCACTTGGATCGTTTCTTTCTGCGCTCTTCTCATCTCTTTGCCATGACTTCCAGGTGCAGAACAAAAACATCTATGTATATTAGTAAGGATGGAAAGAGAGGAGAAACATCCATAAGCCTCTTTGTCGGTGCTCCCCATTCTCAACTAAGAAGAAAAAAGAAGAAGAGAGAAAAGCTAGCTGCAAGCTCTGGTTCAAGGGTTTTTATTTGACATTAGTGCAGAGACCAACAGTCCAGACACATTGGAACTACTGTGCAGACTCTGAGTCAAGAGTTTAGGAATAAAAACACACTATAACAAGAAAGAGAAAGAATATCAAATATAAAAACACTATACATATGGTGGTTAATGTACAGAACAACAAGAAAGGGATTAGATACAGTTTCAATTTGTTTTAAATAACAGTAATAAATGGGCTAGTCCTGAGTGCTGTTCCTGGATTATGAAACGAGGGAGAAGGAGAGTTATATGGGAATATTGCACATTTTGAGGGGTGGAAGAAAGTTTTGTGGGGATATTGCACTTTTATCAGAAGGTAATATATGGAAGCCCGTTTCCGCAAAAAAAATAAAAAAAGAAGTCATAATTATGAGATAAAACACATGCAACAGCTACATTAATGGCAATGCTATTATTTGTTGAGCTAAACGTCAACAGCTACGCTGCATATGGTTTGCATGGTTAGACCGGAGAGGGGATGAGGAGACCTGTGGAGACAGCGCAGATAACAGGAAGTGGAAAAGCCAGCGTCACTGAAACGCATGCGCACTAACTATCTCATAATTTCGACTTTATTATCTCATAATTATGACTTTTTTGTTTGTTTTTGTGGCGGAAACAGGCTTCCATATATATGACACATGATTTCACAGACAGAATATGTGGAACTCAAACATGCAACAGGTGTGTTCCCTCTCTCGCTGGAGGTGATTCTCTCATCGGCGTGTGTGAAGGTCACGAGGTCATGAGGGGAACCAGCCAATCAGAGGAGAGAGGAGACCACAGCGTGATTGACCGGCTCGGCGGGGACGGGGTGGTAGAGGTAGATGATGGCGCCAAACGGAATATGCATACCCAATGAGGAATCAGGAGATGAAAGGGCCCTGTTGCTACGGCAACACACCTGCCATGCGTGGTGTGGCTTCATTGATATGAGGGCTGTGGGGTTTTAGGCCATGGGGGGTGTGAGTGGGGTTGGATGGAGAGCTCTGTGTGTGTGTGTGTGTGTGTGTGTGTGTATGTATGTGTGTGTGTGTGTGTGTGTGTGTGTGTGTGTGTGTGTGTGTGTGTGTGTGTGTGTGTGTGTGTGTGTGCCACATACTGACTTGTATTGCACCTGTGAAATCACTGCCTCTGGTCTCTGCTCCTGGTGATACATACCAGACATTTAGAATTCTGATTAGTTTTTTTCATGACTCCATGTTTGGCAGTAAAACATATCTGGCTTTTTTTTATGTTACAATACCATCAGTCTTATTCTGACATGGTATTTCAATCTGAAAACACCGTGAAAACATTGCAGATCCTCCAGTTTGAGCAGACCTGGAGGCAGATGGTCCTCTCACAGTCCGGCCTGCTAAGTCATAGGAAAGATTATCAGAGTTGAGTTTTCATTTCCTTGATGCTTTAAGGGTCGTGGCCCTTTGGCTGATGCAGAAGCTCAGATAGCACTGACCAAGGATGTATAATACAACTTATCGTATGGTGAATCCCACATGGTTTACGATTGATGTTTCACAACGGCCATTTTTCAATTTTCCAGCACACCAGCATCATACGTACGTGAGAAAAGATAAAATCTCCTATCACAGAAATGCATTATTGACTGTATGGTGGAAGATAACCTTGGTAGACAGCTTCCATGTATGATGCAGACAATTGGCATATTTTGAAATATTGAGCATCTCAATTGCACATGAATTACATTATTTTAATTCCATTTTCATTTTTTTTTGCAGCCAATCTTGTCAAAGGTATATTTGTATCAATAGAAGGACAATTGATCAAAGGCGCTTGGTTCCCATGAAGTGGATAAAGGACAGCAGAGAGGACGTTTGACAGAAAAAAAGAGCGATGTTAGAAAATACATGAGTTATCCTCCCTGCGAGACCATGTGGAGAAAAGGCCTTGTCCTCCTCCTCCACTTCTCTTCTCCTCTCTCCCACTCTCATTTATTTCAATTTGTCATGCTTTACTTTTCCCTTAAGAGAGCACGCTTGCTGGTGAGCGGCTCCATATAGGTCGCGAAATTGTGTCTGCGCCTCGGCTGTAATGAAACATTTAGATGCAGGGGAGAGTGATGGTTGCGCATTAATACAAGTGGCGGTGTTACCAATGCGCGCTTCGGCTCCCAGCAGCCGGCGGGGCTGCGCTCCACTCAGCGGGGCGTGAGAGACGCCTCTCCTCTCGGGACGACCCTCCTGAGGAGGGTCAAGGGTCGCCCAGCGCCGCGCGGTGGTGAGCGCTCTGTTGACATGAGGTGATCATGGCCTCGGGAACAACTTCAGATGCAATATTGTGACGCTGAGCAAGATTCTAATGTTGCTGATGGCATTTAAAATGTAAGTAAGTACACCAGGGCGACTGTGGCTCAGTGGGGAGCAGGGTCGTCCTTCAATCAGAGGATCGGTTGGTTCGATCCCTGGCTCCACTAGCCCATGTCCATGTGTCCTTGAGCAAGACACTTAACCCTACATGTCTCCCGTAGCTGTTCTACGGTGTATGAATGGTTGATAATCTGATGGCTCCTTCATGGTGCTCCTATCATCAGTGTGTGAATGATGTCATGTAGTGTTAAAGCACTTTGAGTGGTCGGAAGACTAGAAAGGCGCTATACAAGTACGGGTCCTTTTACAAGTGTTAAAAATAACCTAAAGAATCAAAATTAAGTTACTTCCAACTCTGAAAAATGGGCTCTGAATGTTGTACTATGAATATAACTTACGATTATTATTACTGATGCATCAATGTGACATTTTACTGTTGATGTGGAGTAAATTTGAACTTTTCTTTTTCTAGTTTGGTTGTTCAATCTATAGCAGAGATATGTTGTATGTACTATGTTCATGTTTTATCTGTAAAGTAGAGCTAAGCTGATAAATGTTCCTTCTAAATTTTTTTATTTAAAATAGAAAGTAGAATGAAATGGAAATATTTAAGTATATAATAATGAAATACAAAACAGAAACTATTATATTTTTAACTGCTTTGAAAAATACAAAAATAAATGTGTCACAAAGACAATGTCGCTGAGTGGAGATAATGAACCTCTGCTCTGCCAATCCCAGCTGTGGAGAACAATTGTACTCAAACCCTTCCATATCACCGCATTGCTACATACCTAGACTGTTAGCTTTATTGGTATTAAAATGTTGAGGATGCATTAAAATGATGCATGCATAAACCTGCTAAACCCTTGCTAACTAAAAGACTGAGTGCTGTACACATAATGCCTCCCATCATGCTGGAGATCAATTGGAACTACATCGTTAATATGTGAGGTCCAAAATGTATAACATGCACATCCCATGATATTTGTAAATGCATATGAAACATTTGTTGACATCATCCTAGCACATCAAAGCTTTAAGCATGTAGAATGATTGCAATACATCTGTTTTCATTTTCTTTGATGACCCTACATTGTTATACCGCCTTCACCCCTAAAGCACGCTGCAGCTTCAAGCCCATGTTCACCATATTTAAATGCATTGTCCACATCTTCCTACAGCGCCCCCTTTCATATAAGACCAGATTCTCCACACTGACGTTCTCCATTCGATATTCTGAAATAAAATAAAACCAAAGGAATATCCGTTGAAGTTGACTTTTCCTGCGTTTTTTTTATGGAGTGCTGCCGTTGGCTTCAGGCAAAGATATTTTCTGTGTGCATGTGTTTGTGATTTGTTTCTTCTTCAGAACCTGGTGAAGGGTTTGACATTGTGTGACAAGGAGAATACGCCTGTGTTATTGGGAGATCAAAGGGAGGCATGTCTGGGTAAATTCTTACATCTCGTTGCCATTGAAGCCAAAAGGCAGACTGATACTGTGGTCTGCTGAATGCTACTTTGAGCTTCGCAAGAAAGTGGTTTTGCATGTGTGAGAGACAGAGAGAGAAAAAGCAACGAGGGAGGAATCATCCACGGGATCCTCCAAAAAGCAAAGGTGTATATTTATTGACAAGTTCCATATTTCTACCACCCGGTGAACAAAAATGACTCCTTTTTTTTCTGAGCCATTGGACAAGGTCATCATTGATCATCATCAGTGTCTGGTTTACTACTCTGCTATGTATTATAATGTTTATGTGTTGTTAATTAGCAATAACCAGTAAGAAAGTGCAGTTTAGGCTAATGGTAATGACATTAGTTTTCCAAGTATTTGGTCCTTTGATTAAAAGCCAGAGGATCACCAGAGTTGTTGCATCTTGCAAATTTCATTGCAATCCAATCAAATACCAATCTCATGTTTGCCCAAGAAGAAAAGTCAGGAGACCAGCAAAGTCAGTAATTAATCTCAAGAATCCTCGAGAGATCACGAATGTCTGCACACATTTTCCCGGCTCTCCAATAGTTGTGAACCACCGACTGACCGACAGACAGACATTTCATCCCGAGAGCCACCTGTTAGGCCTGTGCTCAGAAAGCACACGGGAGAAAGGGAATCATGCTACGTAGAAGTGTTAACTGCAGACAGCTGTATGTACACGTTAGTCATACTGTAGCTGAGAGGCAGAACACACAACGTGTCACTCCTGAGATGGAGGCTGTAGCGGCTGAAGACAAGGCTAAAACTCACCGTCTCTGAGTCCTAGTGGATCACAAAAGAGAGTATCTAAATGAAAGGACGGCAAAAAACACCAGAAATGTGTTTGTAACATTCATTCTTTCCCATCGCTTTGTCAGTCATAACCTCCAGCCATAGCATGTTCTATAGGGTTATAGCTTTTACGTTTGCCTTATAGTTTCCCAGAACCAATTAAAAAATGTCCAGTAAGTTCATCAATTTGCACTGTGCAAGCAGCACGACAGACTTATGACATAACCATCTTGGATAATGTAATTAGTCTATAGTTATAAAAAAGAAAGGCGCTAATGAATTGTTTAATTCTGGAGCGAGAGTAATCCGTTTTCCTGCTTAAAAGTTACATCATCTCTTGGAGATGTTGGACTTCTTGTTGAACACTAATATGTAGTACAAAATAAATGATGGTACAAATCCTGCATGAATACAGTGGTAATAACAGTCACACAATCGCCCATGATTATTACCACTGTGCGTGCAGGCACACAAGCTATCATGCAGGCACACAAGCTAGTGTACGTGCACACAAGCTAGCGTGCAGGCACACAAGCTAGCATGCAGGCACACAAGCTAGTGTACGTGCACACAAGCTAGCGTGCAGGCACACAAGCTAGCATGCAGGCACACAAGCTAGCATGCAGGCACACAAGCTAGCGTGCGTGCACACAAGCTAGCATGCAGGCACACAAGCTAGCGTGCGTGCACACAAGCTAGCATGCCTGCACACAAGCTAGTGTGCGTGCACACAAGCTAGTGTGCGTGCACACAAGCTTTTGTGCGTGCACACAAGCTAGCGTGCGTGCACACAAGCTTTTGTGCGTGCACACAAGCTAGCGTGCGTGCACACAAGCTTTTGTGCGTGCACACAAGCTAGCGTGCGTGCACACAAGCTAGCGTGCGTGCACACAAGCTAGCGTGCGTGCACACAAGCTAGCATGCATGCACACTAGCTAGCATTCATGCACACAAGCTAGCAGCCTCACAACTCCCTGTCCTGGCCTGTCAGGCTCATCTGCCCTTCAGGCGATGAGGGCAGCAGAGGTGGAGGGACTCTGGGTGGGAGTGCCTCAGGTCTTTTGCAGAGGGCCCCATATAGACTCTCCTGTTCGCTGGAGGGTGAAATGAGCCCAGATAGAGCAGACTGAGCAGTGGCTGGTGTAGCGCGACTAGATAGAAGAAGGCTCTTCACCTTTAGCCCTCCTGCATGTTTTCCAGCTGATAAATTGCATATCTGGTCTGGGAGTGTGGAGCGGGGACGGTCCGTCAGTTTTTTGAGTTGAGAGGCGCTCGGCTTGTGAGTGTGTGCTGTAGGATGATGGTGGTGCTGGTGGTGGGGTGTCAGATATAAAAATGCACAAATTCACTTGCAGCAGATGTTTGCTTGGCTGGCCATGAGGGGCTCAAAATCAATCAATGAATAAAATACAAATTCGACACATCCTGACCACTAAGGAAAGCTTTCTTGTGACTGGTGTCAGGAACAGATATTGGACATACATATATTGTGTCTACACAGTGCAGGTAAGCATTGAATTGTGCATTCTTGCTGGTAAATGTAATCTAAAACTGAATATAGCTATTTTAGAGAATGTGAAGACCTGATATTGGAACTACAGCACAACAAACTGCTCCTAACAGCCCAATGCATCACCTCTCCCCAAGAGCAAAAAACAACAACTTTCATCAGATTGATTTAGATGCAAATGTTGTCCTCATACATGGTGGAAAATGACACTTGTTTCCTATTTTCTTCCACCCCCCCTTTTTGTGCACTGCTTTGCAAATTAAGTGGAGTGTTTGTGACAGCTTGATGCTGGTGGAAGCAACAGCAAGCAGAGCTTTGGATTGCAAATGTTCCCTGAGGGGGCCAGCCCTGGTTTGATATACTTAATAAACTTCAAATCTGACAGGCTGGCAGAGGCAGCGCACCGCTGCTTATTTCTCTCCCTTCCCACAGTGAGATATGGGGCCCTGTGGAAATGGGAATGTTTAGATGCTTTTCTAAGAAGGATCAGCGAAGAAAGGTGTGTGTTTGTGTGTTCGTGCACAGAATTGTGTCTGCTTGTTATGGTTATGGTTATGGTGTCTCCAGAAGAAGTAAGGGAGTGTGTACAGGTTCAGTGCTGGCACCATGTTTGATCAAATAAAGAAGCATCTGGGTTTGGACACAATAATATGAAAACTCTAAGAATGCAATGCAATCCAACACAAAAGCCCGGAAAAATCCGACCTCAACCTTATAGGTTGTTTGATATTTATTATTTTATGGCTTTGAGAGGTTCTAATTCAACTATTTTTTGAGGTAGTGTCATATTGTATGTGCTAATTAGCCCGGAAAACAAAAAGTACAGCTGAGACTGATGGGAATGCCATTCATTTTGCAAATATTTAGTCATAAGCCAACGTATCGGAAATATTTCCAAATTATATGGTTATCTAGACATTTCGTCCAAATCTCCAATAGTTGATATTTCTGTCTCGATGACAGTCATAGTCTGGCCAACCGACCACTAGACCGCGGCCGAAAACCGATAGATAATTGAGAATTATTTAACTTTCATGAATCACTTCTATTTAACCGGCGCAGCTTTTCTAGCCTTTGCGGATTTCGTTCAGCGGTCCAGGAAACACACCGACCAATCACACGCCTTGTAAACCATCTCACGTGATCCTACTCGACCAATCGAGTGAGATATTCACACACACAGGAGTGACAGGAGAGTTGGAAAGTTATTTCACTTGGCGCTCCACAAAGATAAATGTGCCTTTAACCAAGAATGGACAGACTGTTATATGTTTATTATTCCCACAACAAGTTCAAAAGCAGCATGTCTCATGTTCAGCGATAATAAAAGCAGCGATGTGAAGCGCATAGAACCCTGAGGTCAGAGAACCCTGAGTATATTTAGCATTAATGTGCTTGCCTTTTGCACAACTATTAGGCCAAAATACTTTGCAACATTTCATAATATTTGTGCGCAAACTTCGCTCCACTCACTCACCTCCTTCACTTGTGTCATTTTCAATGAACCATCAATAAAACTCACACTATTCATAAATATGTTTTCTCCCCTATCTGTATGCTAGTAGTGAAAAGCCAGGACGTTGTCTGGGTCTCCAGCTGTAAAAGCAATCACCATGGCTCCTTCAAGTAAAACAAGTACAAAGTTAGCAGCCATAATCCTGCAACATCTCTCAGGAGTTGCTTTTAATCCTCCCCTAGTAAATTAAAGTAAGGAATTGAATTACAAGCTTTTCTTGTCCAATAATACAGATTTAGAACAAAGTCACTGATAGAGAGCAAATACAGTAGTCTCCTGTATTCTGACATTCCTCAGAAGTCTAATCTCTCACGTGCATGCAGTGTTTGATGTCCAATTAACCAGAATGCACATAACTGAATATCCCATTTAAAGCCGTTATCTAGACAAGGGGAATGTTCACAGTACCTCAGAGTTTTCCTTGTCAACGTGTTCATGATGTGCATGTCCAATAACGCCAGCTATTCCCAGACTTAAAGAATAGCTACGGGGGAGCAGTAAAGAGAGAAACGATGCTGACAGAAAGTATTAACATAAAAAGTACCGATACAAACAAACTGAATTACCCGTGAAGGTTTGGTTCTGTCCCACTGTCACATTGTCGAGCGTTTGAGTCTCTGGCAGACATTTTGACCCCTTTATGAACCCTTTCTCTAAGTCAGCATTAGATTAAACAAAGAGGCACGTGGGTGGTCAGCCGATAAATAACATTTACACGACAACATTACGGACACGCTCACCGTTATGCCAGCCGAGTTACAGAAGTCGCATCTGTTTGACCTGCCGTCCGTGTTGTTAGAATAAAACTGAACATCATGAAACATCACGACTCACAGTTAAATAAACGATAACAAAACTACCATTCCACCGCTTGCATTGCCATGGACACATGCAGCCACTTCCGCAGTACGTCTGTCAGCTCGGGAGAGAAAGCATGTGTGTGATTCCGCGGGAAATCAGATGAAATAATGCATTTCAGACTCCAGCGAGGCCTCCAGCAGCAGCTGCTGCCCTGCAGCCCTCCAGCAGCAGTCTGACTCCGGCAGGAGGAGGAGAGCTCGACGCCGGCCGCCGCTCCTCTTCCTCCCAGGAGCTGAGCCTCGCTGCTGGGAGACACCGAAAAATATAATATCAAAAAATAAAAATAAATAAAATATCAAGTATAAACAAAAAATGTAATAAATATGATGTCATAAAAAAAAGACGTCATCGTCATAGTGTGCCATCAATGCTAGAACGGTTTGCTATGAAGTCAGCCACTTAGCAGTTTTATGTGGAGGTGAGATGGGAACGATGCTTTGCTTTATGTCTGCACTTTTTATATTCCTATAGAATAGCTATCATTTGTCGAATCCCTAAAAATTTCTCGCAAAAATCTTTTCCACGATAACTAATTGTCCTTGTCTACTGTGACAGATATCTTCAGATGCTGCATTGGGTTAAGGCCAACAAGATGCTGGCAGGTTGCTCGCTCTTCACAGACACTAAAAGGACGACGGCAGAGAATGAGCATTCCACTTAATGATGAGAATCTTTGAAAATTCCAAAAAGCCGGTGACCTTTCTGCTCAACGCTGCAGTGAGAACGTGTCTGAAGTCCGGGTGACGTGAGCCGGGTTCCTCTGCTGCTGCTGTGAGGCTGTGAGGAGATACAGCCTTCCCTCTAATCAGCCCCCGTGGGACCTGCATGGACACCGCTGCATGTGCATGCAGGCCGTCTGTGAACAGTCCTGGTTCTGGAATAATGACCTAATATCACTCTCTGCTCTGTGGCGGCTTATTGTGGAGCGCAGCGGGGTTACAATAAGATGCCAGATTCAATTACGCTTCAGTGCGGCACAAAATGCTTCCTTTTACAGACCTGGACTGACGGATTAGTGCGAATTCTTTACACAAATCTGTGAATCCTACTTCATGCAATTACCAGGGAGCTTGTCAGAGATGCACACTTCTTCAAAGGGCTCATCAATGTGTATTATTAAGAATAGAGGAATATTAATACATGTAATCAAAGCTATGCTCATGTAGAAGACAGGAAAAGAAAACATAAAAGATCCACCGATGTGCAATTACCTTTTCACATTTATGTGAAAGCAACATCAGATCTCAGGGGCTGTTGTAATTAATTTTCTGGGAGACTTGGCGAGAGAGGTCCAGTGCCTCTTCGTTTCATTTGATATCGGTCCAGGCATCGCTCCCCTCGCAGCCCGTGGTTCTGCTGCAGGGTCTCCGGCCTTATCTAGAGCCCCGTCTTATCTCCAGCTTGTCCCTGCAACCTGACTGGGGGAAGATTAGCTCTGCACCTCTTGTCAGCTCCTGATTTTTCCTTCAGTGAGGACAGAAAGGAGCCCAACATAAGCCAAGATTAAGCTGGTACTGCGGGTGTGCTAACCGTGTTTCTGTGGAAGTCCTCTGGAGCTGCAGCGGCCGGGGTAAAGGTCAACCCTGTTTAGTTTAAGCCTTCACTTTTACAAAGTAATTACACAAGGAGGAGGAAGACAGTTCACTTGGGAACATATATAGTTCCTTACGGACCGCTGTACATCCCACTCATAATTCATTTCTCTTCTGTTGGAGCTCAGACCATCTCTAATATATATTGTATCCAGACTCCTGACATCATTCTGTGATAAAAACACAACACAGGGCGGTGTGCTCTGTAATGCTCAGGCTGCGTTGGGTCAGCGCTGCTCTGAGCTGTCACAGGAAGCGAAGGTTGAAGGCTCTGATGATGGGACCTTCTGGGAGAGATCACAAGCTCAGCCAATTAGCTGCTGAAAGGAGGGTGTGACCTTTGACCTCGCCCGCTGTACTTTCATTCTTCAGAGCGGTCTGATTTTGTTCATTAAGCCCGTGTGGTATATTCCTTGCTGTCTGCAGCTTACTATTACACAGATCTCAGAGGCGAGGCCACACATGGAACAATCTCACCTCAGCATTCTGACATTTAGAAGAGAGAGAGGAAAGAGGTATTTGCTGGAAAACCACATATCTTTTCTATTATATGTTCTTCGAGAGACAACTTGATGAGCGTGTAAACGTTTTGTCCTCTGTGCTACACAATTATTTTCATACCGACATGATTGTGTGATTTTAGAAAGCATGGTCTGGTTAGTGAATAGTCCGTCAAGGCTTTACCAAAATGTTTATTCTAAAGACAAACAGACAGCCCTCATTCATGATTAACTCTGACAGAATCCAGCTAGAAGTCTGGTTTGGAGGAATATTATTGAACATGTGTCAATTAAAAGAGCAGAAAGCTGTCGGCCCCTTCTCGCTCCCATCATAAATAACTGCTGATGTTTTAGTAAATAAACATAACAAGCTGAGGCATATACTAGTACATTAAGCTGCCGCTTGAATTTTTAATTATCTCCATCCCCAAAATGCAGTTTGAGGATCTCTCAGTTGATTGGGTTGTCTTCTTTCATTAAAATAAAAAGCATCTAGACAGGAATAGCACACAATGTGTGAGACTCTTTCTCATGCGTTTCCTCACGAGATCGAGGCTGCCGCAGTGTTTAGAGCCGCTGCATACCCCAATGCATGATGGGAAACGCCTGGCTGTCGCCTAATCAAGAGATAATCGGCTCTTTGATTAGACAGCAAACAACAGAATAATAATTAATAATAATAATAAAGCTTATTTATATAACAAATATCAAAATGTAAAGCAATGTGTTTCACAGGCAGACATAAAAAGAACAAAGGATAGCATTCAATGCAGGGACACGCACATTTCTACACATATATATATATATTTATATACATATATATGTATAAACTGAACTGAATAACAGGAAGTAGCTGTTTCTGTTTCTGTGTGTGTGTGTGTGTGTGTGTGTGTGTGTGTGTGTGTGTGTGTGTGTGTGTGTGTGTGTGTGTGCGTGTGCATCACAGTCCTGTCATCACTATTTAAATGGGGTCTCATTGCATCATTTCAAAATGCACCCATCTGCAGGTGTTCTCTGGACAGCATGGCAGAGATCACATGATCACATGATCACATGACCTCATGAAGTCTGTCATGGCCGCCGCTTTGTGTGTCAGGCGATGACAGTCGTCTGCTGTTTCTGTAGATCCTGTAATAGTTTCCTTTTAGCCATGGGCTAGATGAGTAAACATTTCTTCAGTTGCAGATCAAAAAACATTGTGGGACTTATAGCGAGTGACATATTTTTGAAAATGTATATTTAATACCCATTTGTATTGCATTGTATTGTTAAGTAAATCCAACATGCAGCTTCCTGCCACCGAGGCCAGCAAACAGAGCGTCAGCGCTTCTGTTCTGAGAGATAGAGACAAGAGACAACTTTGGGATGATTGACAAGCAGCAGCTGGGAGGGAGGATAACAGGAGTCTGGATACTGTGTCACAGGAACACAGGTGTCAGTCACAGCGGCTAATTAAAACAAAGCCAGCAGTGTTAATGAGAAACGACGAGTGGAATGTTGAAGCTCTCATTTCTGTCGCTTTACCTTTGACAAACTTATCAGCGAAGAAAGACTCTGTGATCCCAAGAAAGTTTTGAGACAAAGGAGAATTAATTGACTCAGAAAAACATTCTGATACACACATGATGTTAAATTAGCAGCGAGTATAATCTTCATGGTTACCTCAGATTTGCAACATGAAATCCTGAATGTTATACTCCTAATCCTAATTATATGCGTTTAAAGCTTGCACAAGTTGAGAATAACTCTTATGGAATAATTCTTGACGTGAAAAGTTCATCTGCACTCCATTTACCAGGAACGAGGTTGTCTTTGATGCAAGAAGAGAATAGCAGCACCTTGTTGTATAATTCACATTCTAATTAAATTAAGTGCACATATAACCTTTCTGGATGGATGTATGGACTCTTTTTGGGCAATGCTGGGTCTAGAAACTATCATGGGCCATGAAGAGGGATCCATCAGATACAGAAGGTTATGAGGTCTCTCATTGTTGATACTTTATAGATTATAAACTAGTCGAGACCACAAGATAACCAGCAGAATTTACCTCAGAGGATGTGAGTCCTCTCAAAGCCACAAAGAATGTCTTCCACAGGATTTAGTCTGTTTCACTTCTCTCTTCTAAGCTGGCATAGTTTTAAATAGGAGGAACACATCATGAATATTCTATTCAGAAAACACAAGTAAATGAAACTTAACTACATGCAATGTTAGAGTCTCGGATATATGTTTTAT
The DNA here is from genome assembly GCF_910589615.1 of Taurulus bubalis. Classification (NCBI taxonomy): domain Eukaryota; kingdom Metazoa; phylum Chordata; class Actinopteri; order Perciformes; family Cottidae; genus Taurulus; species Taurulus bubalis. Next base: position 28,299,663 of record NC_136593.1, on the reverse strand, counting down.
GAAACCTACAAGCTTTGAGCAAAGACCAACCAGCAGAGAAGGAACAACGTCAGCATTTATTTGGGTTATTTTGGTGTCCACGATGAATGTAATGTGTTCTTGAGGGAAATATCTGGCATTTAGCCGCTACGACTGTTTTACCCAACAAGTCTTTCACTTATTCATTTGGTAGCATTTAATGCTTGTTTGTCAAAAGCTTGTTCACTTAAACAGTCGCCTGCTGTGAATGAAAACTGCACTGACTCAATCAACGGGTCACATTCAAAGATTGAAGTGGTAACTGCAAAACAATAAAGGCTTTACTGATTAAATGTAACTGAAATTCCCAACATGGCAGACATTGATCCTCAATGCACCTGAGGTTGCATGAAGTGAAAAAAGAGGGGAAGTCTTAGTTCAGGACTCCTCCTGGGCGCCAGACCCGACCTCCTGGGCGCCAGACCCGACCTCCAGGAAATAGTCCCTGCCCGGAGCCAGTTGAGTAGCCGTGTCACGTAGGTCGTCTCTCTCCCTTTCCAAGGCCTGGTATTCCTTCAGAAGCCTCCTCAGCAGGTTCCTGCAGCAGGAACACGACTGGGTTGGATCCTGTTGGGACCGGCCGCTCTGGCACATGTCGGCCATTGTGGAGACGTTGAAAGGAAACTGATCTGCATCTTCTTGAGAAAAAACTGTCGAAAAACAGAAATTGTGAGGTACATTACAAAAGCGTTCCAGCGTGGGAACGTATTACAACATGTGCTGTGTTATTGCATTAATGAGACGACACTATTATATTGTTATTCAGCACTGACAGGCAAGGCGCAAGGAGATGTTGAGAGCGGCCTGCACGATGCACAGCACTCCTAAAGTCACAACGCCAGCTCTGAGGAGTCTTCTTTTTATGGGTGTCGCACCTACACACACACACACACACACACACACACACACACACACACACACACACACACACACACACACACACACACACACACACACACACACATTCTGGATCGTGACACTGAACCTCCAAACTTTGAGCAGCACATCCCATGGTTGTTGAGTCTTCATCATGTTCACATCATTGAAACATTGAGGTAGTTGGAGAAAATCTGAGCATAACTGTCTTAATCAATATTTTGTATTTATTTGTGCTCTTACCCGACCGCTCCGTTCCCCCGTGGTGTGTTTCAGTTCCCTGGAGCTCATGGATGATGGAGTAGTCAGTAAGCTCATATTCTTGCTCCATGGCGGCTGTGAGGAGGTCTGATGTGTCGCTGATCTAAGTTTCCTTTCCTTTATAAAGGAAGGAAGTTAGTATTTAGTTTGAGGAAATGCTTGATTTAGAGATATGAGTCAGAAATAAGATATTATGCAATAGGGAACAGATTTCTGAACACATATTTAATCACCTTTAACTGTATATGAAAAACTAATTATGGGTCAATTTGATTTACATCCTTTTTCATCGCTAATCTTTATGCAAACTGAAGAAAAAAAACAATTTATTTAGGCCTTGAACCCGGCTGGTTATATATTGAGGTACATTGATCGGCATGAATCTGGTTATATATTGAGGTACATTGATCGGCATGAATCTCTCTGATGTGCTAAATCTTTCCACATTCGCCTGTTTTTACACCATTATTGTGTGTTTTTATTCTCTTTGACCAGACAGCACAACGAACCCAGCCCTCTGTAGCATCTACACATGCTTCCACCGTTGTATAATCATGCATTTTATTTGTAAAACAGAACATACATCACTAGCATCTCAGGTTAAAAGCAGATTTAAATAAATGTGTTTGAAAGTGGCGAGTGATGGAGAATGTCTGAGTTCCAGAGGGAGGGGCCCTGTCCATTGACACAGTATGGTTTTGGTGGATGTGCCGTACAGGAGGCTGTTGCAGTACTCCAGTCGAGAGGCGATGAAGACGAGGATGAGTGTTTCAGCCGCTGAAGAGGAGAGGGATGGGCGTAGACATGTTTTTATATGAAAGAAGGTTTTTTGGGGGTTGGATCCAAGATGATGCCGAGGTTACAGACGTGTGAGGAAGCAGAAACAGAGGGCCATCGATGCATCGGTGGGCCGATGATGGAGATGATGGAGATGATGAGGATTTCATATTTGTCGCTGTTGAGCTTGAGGAAGTTGGCTTGCATCCAGGTCTTAATATCTGTGAGGCAGTTGCTGATGGTGGAGGAGGGAGTGGGTGTGATGGATTTGGTGGAGATGTAGAGCAGTGTGTCGTCGGCGTAGTGGAAATGGAGTCTGTGGTGGAAAAGGAGCCCGTGGTGGTGTATGATGTTGCCAAAGGGAAGCAAATAGAGGAGGAAGAGGAGGGGTTCGAGTACTGAACCTTGGGGAACACCTTGAGGGACTGAGTGTCAGACTTGGATTTATTGATGATAATGAACTGTTGGTGGACAGAGAGGTATGACTGGAACCAGGAGAGGGCGGTGACAGTAATGAAGACTCAAGATGGGAGGATGGAGAGTAGGATGGAGTGGTTGACAGGGAGGAGTTTATGACAAAGAGGAGTAGCGGGTGGAGGGCCGGGGGACTAAAGACCATGACTGGAGTGGAGGGGATGGGTTCAGGTTGCAGGTATTAAAAGGGACTCAAGGGGATTGCATTCATACACATAAATCCCTGTTAAACTGATTCAAGTCATTCAATTCAAAACATTGGAACATGTCAATCTCACACACTTTTTCAACTCTGCAAACACAAAAATGACACACTTGCTAAATTAATAAACTCAGCATATAAAGAGGAAAAAAGACTTGATTTAAGATGGCCCTGATTTAAGATTTTAAGACTTGAGTGCTCCAAATGCAGCGGACTGTCCTTAAAGGATGTACTCCTGTCTCACAATCAGCTGATCTGAATCTAACTCTAGACATCATTTGTAAATATATTTTAACTAAATGTCAATATGGAATTTGTTGAACGTTTCTACACAGTACTGCATGATCAGAGACAAATCACAATGTACTACTTGCACTCCATTTACAGCAAGAAATCGAGTTCACAAGAAAATAGACAATAACAAACAGTGGAACATTTAGTGGCATCAAGTCACACAGAGAGATAAAGGAGAATGCATTCAGCTGTCAGCCAGTTCAGGTAAAACCGTGAACATGTGAATCACATGTGTGATAAGGCTCCACACACTGGTCCCTGTTGAGCTTATGTATGAACGGATATACCCAATTTAATGTTTTCCCTAGGGGTGAATAATACCAGTCACCTGAGCAGCTGCACAACTTTATCAGTTCAAATTAAAGCTTCAGTGGAGTAAATGATACCAACACTGACACTGCTTTACCACTCCCATATCTTAGCAGCAGCAGGGCGCGATAGAGCTGTGGAGAGGGAGACATGAATGGGTGTGTTCAGCCAGAGAAGAGCTGCATGTGACACCCACTGTTCCCGGAGCAACAGTGCATTCTGGTGGGCAGAAGGGAAAGCACTGCTAGTATTTGAGAAGTGTGCTTTAGTGCAAATATTGCAATACTAGTTTTTTTTTAATTATTAAATTATGCAAATTATCTTGATGTGACCATGAGGCCTTTTCATCTCTGATGCTACAGATGTAGATGCTGTGGGGAGCAATCATAAGAGGAGGCAACAACAACAACAACAACAACAACAACATGACAACAATGTTCCACTAAAAACACACAAACAACTGTGCAGTGCCAGCAAAGAGACGACAAAGGAGGTGAGACTTGGTGTGGTAGAGGATATGAGTATATATATATATATATATATATATATATATATATATATATATATATATATATATATATGTCCAGTATTTATAGCTCAGTCCATTCATGCAGAAAAAACAATCCCAAACTCTGAGGCACACACACACACACACACACACACACACACACACACACACACACACACACACACACACATACCTGCACACAGCACACATGGTCGCTGCACACATTCACTAGAAAACACTCAGCCATTCATGCCCACAGCCCCTCTCACACTATCCATATCATGCACCTGTGCACACACATTCACATTCAATAACATGACTTCAGACGCACTCATGCAGGAGGGCACACACATAAACACCCAGCTGCATGCATACAGGTACCTTAGGTGTGTGTGTGTGTGTGTGTGTGTGTGTGTGTGTGTGTGTGTCCACATCTGAGTGTTTTTACAACAACAAAAACAGACCAAAATCATGGAGACAATGGCAGCCGTGAGTGGTGTGCATGTGTGGGCGTGGCTAACTACAAGGCTGCCACACGGTCCGTGACGTCACTCTGCCGGCAAGAAACACATCACTAAAGGTTTTAATTCTTTGGGTCCACAACTGTGACCCAGACCCAGATTTCCACAACATGTTGTCCACACATTCATGGCCCCCAGAGGATGAATTTGACTTAATGGGTTATCCGGCCTTTCCCTTAGTTTTCCATTAGCAGGTTGACATGTTTGGGTTTGAGTGAAACGTTGCCGCTAAAAGTGCTAAAGCTGCTTGACTTTAGCATATTAGCGTTATGCTAATATGCTTATAACTGCTTCCACCCTGTCTGTCTGTATCTCATATCAACATCGACACTGACCCAAGAACCCATTCTCTCTCTCTCTGAACTTCTCTTGTCCTCACATGAAGCCATAATTGCCTTTGCATTGTCAGAGCTTGTCACTTTACTGCAGTATTAAAAGTGTTACTTTGAGGTCCTTGATAGGCGACAACACCCTCTTCTGGCATTGGAGGCCGTTTAAAAGGAAATGAGCCAGATGTGGCATGTTGTTTCTCATTAGTGACATGCAGCTCACTCTTCTCCCTGTAAAAACAAATAATCTGCCTTGACTTTGTGCATGACAGCTGGAGATGAGTACTCGGCTAAGTGAAAAAACAAATCAAAATCAAATCAAAGCGCTTGCCATCGTTTTGTGATGATTTGTCTCATTTTTGACTGATATGTTCAAGGGAGGGAGAGGTGTGGATGCAGTTGGGGAATGAGGAGATATAGTGTGTGTGTGTGTGTGTGTGTGTTGTGGGGGATAAGGAGCGAGAGAGAAAGAGAGAGAGAGAGAGAGAGCCTGTGTGTTCGGACCAGCTGCACAGCAAATCTGTTGATTCTGCACAATTTGGCATCAAACACAACAGACTGCTGAGTGCCGGCTACTGCTTGTGGTGCCCCATTAAAATGGAATTTATTGCTGCCTTAAGAGCAAATCCAGAGTACACATTTCTCCCTCTACGTTCTGTCCTCCTCTCTCTCTGGTGATGGCAGTGGTGTGTTTCTCCCACTTTAAGCAGCAGCTGTCAGACGGTGGACAGGAAGGCGTGGTCGCCTACCTGTCCCCCGTCTGTCCCCTGAGGGTGCTGTGGGTTGGAAGGTGTCATCACACGGGTGAAGACATTCTTGTCATCTATAGGCATCATTTGTTGTGTGAAGATGTGACAGTTTAATGTGACATCTGTGTGTCAGTTGCATCCATATGACTGACGGAAACAGCCACTAGATTTAGGACATACCCTGACAACTTGTTACCCATTTAGCTCACGCTAATTCGTGCCCAGGCTTTGAACTTGTGCTGTAAAGAGAGCATGAACTCGGGGCCCACATCTCGCTCCATAAATCTCCTCAGCCAATGATGAATTCATATTTAATGACCATGGCCTCGTCTGGGAAGGAGGAGCATTCTTTCATTATTGCTTCTTTCCCCTGCTGCTTGGTCGAGATAATTGATTTCTCTGCGGTAACAAGGTATCGACCAGAGCGGTAGCCAGCGAAGACGGCGGTTCGATTCCAAAGAGGGGAGGGAGAAAACAGAAGGAATGAGAGAAGAGGAGATAAAGTGAGAGAGCAAGAGCGTTGAAAGCCAACAAGCCATACAATTATTTGCAGTTAAAACACTCAGTGGCTTTCTGTGGGTGCAGATTGGACGTTTATGGATATAGACCAGTTTGGTATTTTACGGTCGTGCGCTTAATTCACCAAAAGGAAAAGCATATTGATCGCACAATCTGTCACATCATTTACTGAGAACTGTGTCAGAAACAAATCTGGAGGACGACTTTTCAAGCACATGCTCAGGACGTGGTTTATTGGTGCTCGTGTTTATGAATTTGCATTTATTCTCTAAACCTGACAACCTGCCCATTTTGATGTGATTTAAAAAGAAAATCTGCACGATGCCGATTCTTAATCCAGCAGCCGAACTTCCAAAAATAGTAAGCAGATCCTACAACACATGAATGCCCCCCAGCAAGTGACAAAATATGTAAAAACACTGCGTTTCATGTGGCAAACGCACACGCACAAATAGTCAAATAGGAGAAATGAAGGAAGTATTTGTCCGCTGGTTAACATGGCTAAACAACCGTATTGATTACACGTGATCAGACGGGTGGATTTGACTGGCAGTTATTGAGTCGACGTCTCCGAGGTGCAGACATTGACCCCGACCTCAGGAATGCACCGTCTTCTCCGTCGGTCAATAACTTAACCAAACCTCATGAAGGGAATAATGCATCGACTGCATTCAGCTCGCAGAGATAACACGGTAACGGTTGTGTTGGATGCTACCTGCAGGTCACGCATATGAAGAGAGGAATTAAATAGTGCTGCCGCTGTTGTTGTGTGTGTGTGTTTACCAGCTTACATTGTAATTTATTTAAAAGCTCTTAATTGGACTAGTTACTCATTTGGCCCTCGTTGGTCCCCCCAGCAGAGTGGAGCTCCATCACTGCACACTGGGGCATGCTGGGAAATGGAGCTGCAGAGACTCACTGCACACAGCCAGCTGTTTGATGTCTGCACCGCCGTACGGCACAAACAAACACACAACCCTCCCAGGAGAGGCCCGTCCACACAGGAGACCTTTCTGCAGGCTGATCAACTATTAATGCTGATCTGAAATTCAAACATCTTCCGAGGGTCTTCTCAGAGAAGACCCTCGGAAGATGTTTGAATTTCAGATCAGCATTAATAGTTGATCAGCCTGCAGAAAGGCTGTGTGTGTGTGTGTGTGAGAAAGGAAGAGCCAACAAACACATTTGGATGAACTGTGCACCGTATTTTGCAGCTGGGCTTCAGGTGCTGAAGGAGGCCAGTGGGTTCAGTGGCTTAGCGCTCTCCAAAGTAACTGTTAATGGAATAACTACACAACGGATAAACCATCCCTGCTTTAATTCATAATAATGTCGGCCCTCGTCGCCCGCCCACTCAGCCCAATAGATTATGGAAATGTCCGTAATGACTATTGGAACAATGAGCCAAATTGCATTATCATTCAGTGCCACATCAGCTTTGGAATAACCGACGCTCCGCTTTGCTTTCGCTGAAGATCTTCAATAATAAACGGCCAACATTCAATTTCCAGCAGAGAGGAGGTTTTTACGCTGAGTGAAGTAGACATTAATAACATACTTACAGCTAGTAGGGTAACACTAATCCATGTCCAGGTGTAAGAGGGTGTTTAGGTTCAATAGCTGGAACAAAACCCTCCTGCCTCACATGTTCAAACCTCATTTCAGCAGCGTGTCGAACAAAATGAACAAAACCAAGACAAAAGAACCAGTCGTAAAGGTTTTATTTTTAGCTCAACAATAGACTCGTATTGGAGCCAAGACCAAGACATTAAGGTTAACATTCAATCCAATCTTTGGTAACTACATCAGTTAGAAATATTCATTCATATTCATTATAGAAATAGAACCATACACTGGAATACATGTACAAGAATGTAAAGAAGCAGTAGTTCTACTTAAGTCCCATAATATCCAACGATGCACTTTTCTTTTTTAAGTCTCCAGGCAAAACATGGTTAGATTTGGTTTTCATGACTCAATACTGTTAATCAGTTTTTGTCAACATAAATATTTCCCGTGTAAATAACTAACCCTTGTACCAGTAACAAGTAGCTTCTAAACGTGACATTTATTCAGAGGAAACATCACTTTGTGCATCACTGGTGACGCAACTGTGCAAGAATGTTAACTGGAAATATATCTATATTTAAAATAGACAATATGCATGCAAATCTGTTTTATTCTTGAATTAAAGAAGCTCCAGATTGTTTTGCGTGACCCCACAGACGAGAGATGCATCTTTGCTGATCTGTCCGATGTGATAAAGGAATAACTCACAGCTTTTCCAATGATCTGCTGCTTGTAATGAGTGTCAGTAATACTCACTGGTTATGTGCATAATCTGCAGTAGATCATCTTCATAGGTTATGGCTTGCATGTGGTGCAACAGCAGCCTCTAGTGGTGTGCATTCATAGGGAGACTCAGATTGTTACAGACAGTGCAACATGGCTCCCATTCAGTGTCAGTGTTTACAATGCAGTATCGTTAAAGTATAGACAGTCATGATTCATGTCATCGCGCACAAGCAACATAAATATAAAACAAAATGTTAAAAGCAACAAATATGGCAGTTTCAGGACAATGAGGAGGCAATGAACAGACAAAGAGACACTGGCCAATAATTACGTTTCTTTCCTCTTTCTCCGATGCAGACGTGTACTTCTCGTGTGTTTAAGGCCGTCTGACGCTGTGGTCACTACCCCAGGGTCACAACCACAGGGTCACAACCACAGGGTCACAGCCGCAGGGCCACAGCCACAGGGCCACAGCCACAGGGTCACAGCCACAGGGTCACAACCACAGGGTCACAACCACAGGGTCACAACCACAGGGCCACAGTCACAACCACAGGGCCACAGCCACCGGGTCACAACCCCAGATCCACAACCACAGGGTCACAACCACAGGGTCACAACCACAGGGTCACAGCCACCGGGTCACAACCACAGGGCCACAACCACAGGGCCACAACCACAGGGCCACAACCACAGGGCCACAACCACAGGGTCACAACCACAGGGTCACAACCACAGGGCCACAGTCACAGGGCCACAGTCACAGGGCCACAGTCACAACCAGAGGGCCACAACCATAGGGCCACAACCACAGGGTCACAACCACAGGGTCACAACCACAACCACAGGGTCACAACCACAACGTCACAACCACAGGGTCACAACCACAACCACAGGGTCACAACCACAGGGTCACAACCACAGGGCCACAGTCACAACCAGAGGGTCACAACCACAGGGTCACAACCACAACCACAGGGTCACAACCACAGGGTCAGACACCAGGAAGAGAGGCTTCTGGACCGCACACACAAAGCGGAGCGTCTAATGCTGCAGCTGGTAGAGCGGTTGCGTGGTCAGAGCCTTCAAACCTCTTACAATCACACATGTGTCACCACAGTTTTGGTCAATAATAAATCATTAGTAATCAAAGATATAAAAACAAACTGAAACAACCGTGTAATAATCTTTTCAAAAAAAGAAAAATCAGGTTAGAAAGTTTTGTATAAAACACTTGAAATAATAATAAAAAAAATCAGTGAAATTGTTACATGATAAAATTGCACAGTATTTTCCTCCACAAGATTATGTGAGTATATCTTTAGTTATTGCAGTAAGTAACCCAGAAATACAATATGGGTGAACTCTTTTTTTTCTCCTTCTATTTCACCGTTACTTCAGCTGTGGAGAGGCGAAGAAGTTTCCCTGGCGGTGAGCGGCAGCGGACGCTTTGCCTTTGCTCCCAAATCTAAGGATAGAAGAGAGGAGGAGATTTCAAGCTCAGGAAAAATACATTATTTCAAACCCAAGAGGCAGAACTCATGTGGTCAGGTCTGCATGTCGAAGTGTCTTCGGTTAAGACACTGAACCCCGAACTGCTCCTGAATACATAAAATATTATTTACACCAGAGCCCTGATATTTGTATGTGCTAAACATGTATGATTAAAACAATGCAGTGGAATATTGTGAATTTCAGTCTCTTTCTTTAAAACGTAACTGTTCTTTGTTCTTTAATGCATCTATTTTCATAAACAGTATAAACGTTACATGATACGATAACTTTGGTTTTATGCATAACATGAATGAAACAGGGTCATCTCCCGTTCCCTATAAAAGCCGGGTGCACCTGCCCCCACTTAAAACATGGAAAATAGTTCCAAAATAGTTTCTTAGATTAAATAGGTTGTGAAATTTGGCATTGATACAAACATGTTGAGTCAGAAGCAATGCTCCTGGATTCTAATTCTAAGGCACAGATAACTAACTATGTGAAGCCATTGGACCTTTTTATAAGAGCAGGGAAATACTGCACCATTGACTTTAGACCAGATGGTTTTTTGGTTAATGGCGTCGTCGCTTTCTGCCGCCTCCAGATAGCGGCGCACCCATAATGCACCTGACCACACCTCCTTCTCAGACCTCACAGGTACATTTGCTACTCATACAGCGTGTGTGTATGTGTGTGTGTGTGTGTGTGTGTGTGTGTGTGTGTGTGTGTGTGTGTGTGTGTGTGTGTGTGTGTGTGTGTGAGCCTACATTGTGGTGCTGGAGAGCGTCTGCTTCATGCGCTGGGACAGCGAGCTGGAGGACGGCGTCTTGGCCATCATCTGGTGCTCTGGAGTGGTCACTGGTCCCAATATGCTCACTGCAGGTGAATGAAAGGAAAACACAACTCAACACAGTTGGTTTTGTCAATTTAAGATGCAGTCATTTTGATTTCGTAGTTGGAATTTCTTATCCGTCATTTTATGTGTACTACTTACTTATTTAAAATAAAATAAAACACATCGTCTTGCTATCAAGTTATTACATCTTGAGAAACCTTCCCAGTGATTTACCTTTGTGGTCTGGAGTGTTAGTGTGGCGAACATCCTCCACGCCTGCATTATCCGGAGAAGCAAACTGGCCCCAGTAGTTTGCTGGAATACTAAGCAAGCGCTCTACAATCTAGAAAGACACACAATGAATCCAGTATTTGTAGACAAAACCATTCAAAAAGAACAGAAGCTCTGATGTTGAAGTAGACAAAAGCACACATCTATTTCTGCATTGCCGTTCCCTTTACCCGTGGCTGTCGGTTGGTGTCGTGCAGGATGGTCATGGGGTCTGGGTCGGGAACCGCATGACCCACAAGAGTCGGGCCGAACACCCTGGCCAGGTTGTACACGTCCATCTTGGTATCCACACACTCGGAGACCCTGGAGGAGATGTCATGGTTTTAACTCAAATTAATCAGGGTTCATACACATCTTGACCAATGCATTTCATGACTTTAAACCAAATGTCCATTACAAACATTTAGTGAAATCTGGGTGTAAACAGTAAAAAGTGAGTAAATGTAGTATTTAAACTAACAATGAGAATACAAAGCATACAGTAAACCTTAAATGACACAAATGAATGACAATAGTTTGATTGAAAGAATAAACATTTATATAGATGCCTGTATGTATGCCTGCTTATATTTTGAGTCTCTTTTAAAAGCATATTCATTATTTCAAAATCAGCGTAAATGAACGTCATGAACACATGAATATAACACATTTACATGACTTTTACTACACTTTGGGGATTTAATTCTTTTCAAGGACATTTCCAGGCCTGGAAATAACCATTTTAAAATGTCATCTTTTTTTTCCCACGTTTTCCACGACCGTATGATCCCCGATTAAAGTTGACCTGAACCGCAGAGAGTTGCTCACACTACTTCGATAATATAGGAAGAGATGGGAGTAAGAACAGGATGAAACAAAAGGCTACTGAAATAAAAGATGGCTACTTCTGCAGGTGGATCATCAGGCAAGCCAGAGTGTCTCTGTTGGGCTGCGGCAGCTCGCTGACGGTCTGATACAGAACGGCGAGGCTGTTGCCATCATCCGGGATTTCTAAAAAAAACAAAAAAAAAACACATTACTCACTTAATAGCTTTAATTACCTCAATGTAAATGCAGAACCGTTTCTACTGCCTATCGCCTCAGACTCACCGGCTGCGTCCATGAACACTTTGTTGAGATGGAAGGTGAGCAGCGGCTCTGGGAGGTTTCTGAGGAAGTCTTTGAGGACGCCTGTAATGACGTGAATGTCGTCCACTTTGTGGAGCGGAGGAAGAGTCTTCCCTCTAATCAGCTTCTCCTTCAGCTCTTTAACCAAGCGCTCCTGGCCGGAGACTCTGTACAGGCCGACCTGGAGCACGGGACAGATAACGGAAACCAGCTCTCATTGTCTGACGAGATAACCAATTAGAAGGAGCATATCGGTTGTAATCGCCCCGAAGGTAAAAGGGTCAGAGCATAACATGAAGGTGAACACAAGCTCCATCTCACCTCATGTAGGCCTCTGTGTTCAATCTCCTTAATACAGTAGGGAACCAAAACCGGGATCTTTGGGGACGTGGCTGGAGCAAAGTCAGCCAAGGTGCTCTGCACACACATTACATTCAATTAGATTAACTTATTGCAATAGAAAACAATGACAGATAGTTGTATACGTGTCATACGTGTACCTCTGTGGTGACGACGGGAGTGTTAGCGGTTTGCGGGTTGCAGGGCAGAGGGCAGTAGTCCCGACACTCTGGATGGGTCACGACCTTACAGTCCTGGCAGCGAAGGTACATCTTGCCAAACTTTGTTCTTCTTCCACACGGAGCGCAGAACTCAGACCGGATCACCTGGTTGACGGAGGAGCACAGTGGGTACAGGGGTCATACACATCCTGACCAATGGAGTTCAGGACTTTAAACCAAATGTCCATGACCAAGCATCTGGGTGTAAACAGTAAAAAGTGAGTAAATGTAGTATTTAAACTAACAATGAGAATACAAAGCATACAGTAAACCTTAAATGACACAAATGAATGAGACAATAGTTTGATTAAAAGAATAAACATTTATATAGATGCCTGTATGTATGCCTGCTTATATTTTGAGTCTTTCTTTTAAAAACATATTCATTATTTCAAACTCAGCGCAAATGAACGACATGAACACATGAATATAACACATTTACATGAACACATGAATATAACACATTTACATGACTTTTACTAAACTTTGGGGATTTTATTTTTTTCAAGGACTTTTCCAGGCCTGGAAATAACCATTTTAAACTTCCATGAGCGTTTGAACCCTGAGTAGTGACACTTCGGCCCGTGTGGCTGCAGACATGACAATAAGTATACATCTTACGGTTTTGGGGGTGAACTGGTGCTTCTTTCCTCCTGCGTTGGGTCTGGGGGTTCGGGGCTGAGCCGGGGAGACGGTGGCGCTCGGAGCCTCGCTTGCGGTCTCCGATTGGTCGGTGGTGGTTGTGTCACCCCAAGCTGGAGCAACTGTGGGCAAAATGTTGTTTTTTAAAAAAAAAAAAAACACACCAAATCAGTGAAGAAATGTTTAAAGAAAATATTGGCTTTATAGTCTAATTGATGTTGTGAAGAGGAAGCATGCAGAAGGTCTACTAAAGGCTCACCGCTCTGTCTGCTGCGTGTCCAGTAGGGAACCGTTTCAATGGTGGAGACGGCCTCCACGGCGCCGCCATGAGCCGGGACCGTGATCGTGGTTCTTGCCACTATCGACTCATTCACCTGATCATGTATAAAAGAAATATATAAATATATATTTATTGCTCTTTTCAACCAAACTGAGTGACATCCAAGTTGCTTTAGAACAAAACTAAATTGAGGTTTGCTTTCAATTGATAGAGATTTAAGTTCTCTGTAATAAAAAGAGACTTAATGACCCAGAGCTGTTTTACACACTATTTCTTTTTTCAAGCGTTAGAGTTCTACAGTAATTTAGCTGAGGTCAGCGTTACCCTTTCTGCTGCTCGTCCAGTGGAGCGAGGTTTCTTCATGGCCTGTGGAGGAACCTCAGAGAGTTTTCTGGAGGAACGCTGCAGATAAAAATGTCATAAAACACGTTTTATGGACTGGACACCAAATAGCAGCAAGTTGTGCTGATGTGTAGAAAATAACATGATTCAAAACCACTGACTGCCTAAAACAAATCATCATAATTACGTCATCATTAATGCACGCAAAGGAGACATCTATTCAAAAAGCACGACTCACTCGTTTCTGCCGCTTCCTCAGGCGCACGGTCTTCATGGCAGAGGCGTCCCAGTCCTGCAGGTTAAGAAGACACATAAATAGCACTGAACTCAATGAAGGCTGTTGCATTTTCCTAAAATATACAGTGACACTTTTAACAAAATGGGTCAAAATACCAGAGAGTCGTCCGTTTGGTCGTAGCTGATGTCTGACAGCAAAGAAGCCGATTCATCAATGGTAGTTAACCTGTAAGATAGATGCATGTCAGCACGTAGTCGCCCTGTCTGAAGTACTTTCTGGAAAACTGCACAATATTCTGGGGAGTTATACAAGGCTTTGAAATAAGCATTAAAATGTGTACATATTGAGTTTAATATATGTAAAGTATGCATGCTGCCCCTCTACAGGTAATGGACAGGGCAACTTCATAAAGTAAACCAGTGAAGTGCTCTTACTATCCGTGAAAGTTCAAACAAGGATGGGACACTGTGGCTAGATCAGTGGTTCACTCGGCCCTCTAGTGGGGCGCAGGGGCATTACGCTGATTTTTTTAAATAATCCTTTATTAATCCCAGAGTGAAGAAATTATTCTCTGCATTTGACCCATCCTCACACACATCTGCACTCATTTTGTTTTGTTTGACACAAGTTGAACGTTATTGTTATTATCTTGAAAAGATATTCAGTGCAAAACAGGTTATTTGCAGCCACAATAGGCATTTCTTTTGCCAAATATTAGTAATTTTTTTGCACAGACAGAACTTTATTTGCATTGTTCTAACAAAATGATTGCGCATTTTATTTGTTTTTGTCTGATGGAGAAACCTGGTTTACTTGAAAGTGATTTAAATTTTCTTTATTCTATTATTTGAAAAAGCACGGATGGAGGAGTCACAAAAAGTTGTTTCAATAAAAATTGAGCATGGACCATTTTGCTAGAAGTGGGGCATGAACATTTTTCTTTCTCCAAAGTGGGGCGTGAGAGAAAAGTTTTGAGAACCACTGGTCTAGATGAACACCTGCAAACTGATGACATTATTAGTCTCATCAGGAGCCGCTTCAGAAGCAGAGGATCTGACCTTCGACTGCAGTTGAGGCTGCTCTTCGCTGCCTGTGAGTGGGCGCTGAGGAAGGCCAGGGCGGAGCGCTGCTCCTCACTCAGGTGGACGCTGTTCCCGTTGTTCTCCGATATCAGCAGCTCCCGGATCAGCTGCAGCTGACGTTCCTGTTACAACCACAACCCAGCAGGGTGAAAGGGACAGATCAACAAATATATACAAATATATACAAATAAATACACACACACACATATATATATATATATATATATATATATATATATATATATATATATATATATATATATATATATATATATATATATATATATATATAGTAGAAACGCTGCTGGATGTTTGTGGTGCTATTTGGAGCCTCCTGGTGTGTAGTCCATCTTGTGAAGGTCTCATTGCATGGGTGGATTATTGTCTCAGGAAATTTAAAATGCAAGTACCCTTCAAAAAAA
The DNA here is from genome assembly GCF_910589615.1 of Taurulus bubalis. Lineage (NCBI taxonomy): Eukaryota > Metazoa > Chordata > Actinopteri > Perciformes > Cottidae > Taurulus > Taurulus bubalis. The sequence continues at coordinate 28,284,241 of NC_136593.1, read as the reverse complement.
GCACATTGTAGGATTTGTGCAAAATCAAAGTGCATTTGGTAATATGTATTATAAATGACCACCCATGCAATGAGTCCCTCACGAGATGAAATGCATTTCTATATATTCCTTTTTCTAGTTTCCTATATTTTTCATTAGCAAACCACGCAGATATACAAGACTACTACCAACCAGCTTCTCATAAACTGCCTCTGCCTTCTGCCGCCGTCGGATCTCCACATCCACCTGGTTGCGGGCGTGCTTTAGCTTGACCTCCAGGGATCCTCTCTCAGTCTCTGCCTTCGCCAGCACTTCTTTAACAGAAACCAGCTCGTCGCCAGCCTGCATCCACTTCTTACGGCACTCCTCAAAGTTAACTGCCATCTGGAGGAACTCTGAAAAAGAACACACAAGAGGAGAATGTTGCTACTGTGCATCATATACGTTGTTGTATTTATGTGGTGGTTGTGTGTGTTAATGCCGTTGCAGCGGCGACTAGATGACTTGAAGAGGGAGGAGACAAGGACAGTAAAGTGAACACATGAGTGGCTGAGCTTTCCTGCTGGTGACAATGGAAATGAATGGCATTATCTGGACTATTGAAATGGAAATGTTTACTACACCCCAATAGCCATTCCAACCCCCATTTGGGACAAGTGCTGCACCAACAGTTTCCACAGCAGATCTGTAGTCCTGGCCCTGCTAACCTTTTCCATGACTTTAAACCAAATGTCCATGACCAAACATTGTGAAATCTCTGTGTTTACATAAAAAAAAGTGAGTAAATGTAGTATTTAAACTAACAATGAGAATACAAAGCATGCAGTAAACCTTAAATGACTCAAATGAATGAGACAATAGTTTGATTAAAAGAATAAACATTTATATAGATGCCTGTATGTATGCCTGCTTATATTTCGAGTCTTTCTTTTAAAAGCATATTCATTATTTCAAACTCAGCGTAAATTAACGACATGAACACATGAATATAACACATTTACATGACTTTTACTAAACTTTGGGGGTTTTATTTTTTTCAAGGACATTTCCAGACCTGGAAATAACCATTTTAAAATGCCATGACTTTTCCAGGTTTTCCATGACCGTAAAAACCCTGTCACATAGTTTGGGCTAGAAATGCACCCCAAATACCACTGCTACTGACGTCACACCATGCCATAGCAGACGAGCCCAACTACACTACTAAAGCGCTGCACAAAGTACGGAAGCTCTGAGGTGACAAATACCCAAACCAAAAGTGCTTAAATATTTACTTACGCGGCTCAATGCCCTCATTGAGACCGTCCACCTGGGCTCTCAGACTCTGGAACTGGTTGTGCAGGTTCACCACAGGCGACTCCATCGTGTTGTTGCTGCGTGCAGCTGCTTACAGGAGTGGGGAGAAACGGGAGAAGTTGAGAACGACGCTAGCAAAAAGTCGCGCTAATAATTAGCCGGTTGAATTAGCGTTACTACCTCCACTGTTATCCAAACAACTATCAAGCTTGCGTCATTATTGACGCAGCAGTAGCGTTAAAACCAGCGCATACGTGCATGTTGCGCTGGTTTTAACGTTACTGCTGCACCTATAATGACGCTATCTGCGCAAAACACGTTACCTGTGCGATGCTTTTCCCCGTGAAAGCGCGGCTGCTCATGTAACGTAACGCCGTACAGTGTTTTAAGCTAATGTTTTACGGTCAATACTCTCCCAGTCCCAGCACAGCCACACCTATTTGATAAAGTTCAAAAAACCAGCGCCGGTTTTCTTCTTCGTGGGCTGTGCGGCGGAAGCTGCTGCGGCGCTCTATCGCCCCCACACGGTCAGAGTTGTAACTGCATGGGATTGTGGCGACAAGAATCCAAGCATCCCCTGTGATTTATGTTTGATATAAACTAAATAAATGCATTATAATGTATTACATTATACAACATTTTATAAATAAGTCAATAAGTAGGTCTATTTAGGAAATATGGAGGTTAAATATCGATATTAAGTCATCATTCAAAGGCAACATTTCATATTGGTTTTATTCACATACTCATTTATATAAATAAATAAATAAATATGAATGTATCCTGTTATTGTTCAGTTCATTATCAATTCATGAACCGCAGTCTTTTTTCAATTAAACATTGATTTGGTTAACATATTCATTTTGTTGATATATGAATCCCTCTTTCTATTGTCCAATTAATTATTAATTATTTAACCGCTATAACGCTTTCCAGAATCCTGATGTCCTCCTGTCCTCTATACATAAGAGGAAGACATCAGGGACATACATAATACATGACATTGTTTATAATGACCCAGTGTATTTCTTCATCTACTAACACACATTTCAAATAGACTCAAACATCTGTGTTAAATGTCGCTGTGCTTGGAGTTTTAAGAATCTCCGGAGGTTTTTAAAATGTTTTGTTCAAATATTTGCTTCAAACGTATTAACTGGACCGCAAGAACTCCATTAAGTAGCAACAATAATGTTGCTATATGCCATTTTTTGCACAGTATTTAAAAGGTATTTGGACTGAGGTGGTTCAGTCCAGTATCTGTGCCTCCTTTCATGACTGTATATCAAAATATTCCATAGCGAAAAAAAAAAAAAAAATCGTAAAAACAGTCTCTAAATGTGTGCTGTTGTGGGCCCAGCACATGGGCTGCTCACAACAACATCATTAATCAGCCACGGATGGCATATCTGGGTGCAGCAGCAGCACTGTGCAACATTTAATGAGTGTACCACACACACACATACACACACACACACACACACACACACACACACACACACACACACACACACACACACGCTAAATCAATTGCCAACAATGTACATGTATGTGTCCAAAACACATTAAAATAAAGAAATAAAAAAATGACGATAATTGATTTGTGTGTGCTTATGTTTTTAAAATGCATCGGCTGATTTAGCATCAGAACATTGTGTGTGTGTGTGTGTGTGTGTGTGTGTGTGTGTGTGTGTGTGTGTGTGTGTGTGTGTTCTGAATATCGCTCGCCCATTAAAGGTGATTTGAGATAATAGGATCTGTCAGTCAATATGCACTCTCTGTCTCAGTCAATTATTTATTTCCAGACATTTCCTCCAGTCACAGATCATTGAATTCTCTCTTGACATAAATCATTGTCTGCCCTTTCGTAAACTGAGTGGACTATTACTACGATCTGCATTATTCTGTATTCTGGCATCAAGAGGGGAAAAAGGGAAATAATTCATGTTGCACAACAGAGCAGTTGCTTTTAAATGTATGTTTATAACACTGTGCAAATGTATTTTATATCAGATCCAACATATCGTAAAAGGAATGTTCCCTCTTTGCCGAGTTTATTCAGACAGGCAACAAAGGTCAACGGAACTTGTAATACCGGCACACACTTTCTTTAATTCACAAGCAGTTTTTAAGACAGCGTGTTTACCTGAATAATGCGTTCACAGACTTATAGATGTCTGTCTAAAAGGTGCATGAATAATAGGCTACAGCAAGGTCCAGATTTCACATCTCAGGAATGGAACAAGTATCAGGAGGCTCTTATGCACCGAAGTTTCAGAGGAAGCACCTGCAGCTTGTGCTGACTAAGGCTCCGGCCTCCTCAGTGGCACCATTGGAAGGGTAATGGATCCACAAACAGCCTCATGGGGAACACTTGGCAGATATACATCTACTTAGGAGGATGCATGCTAGCAGAACACATCCTCTATACAGACTTTGCATAGTTGTGCACACGAAGCAAAGCAAAGTTTCAGGGTCTGGATACAGGTAGAGGAAACAAGCATTTTCATGCACGTTAGTGTTTTCCCTCCAACAATATACATCATTTCTGTCCACTTTGGTGTAAAAAGGGAAAAAGTGCTTGTCGTTGAACAGAAACAAAATCATCCATATCTAAGAATGTAGAAAGAGTGGACAAAAAACATGAACATGCATTTCCCTATGTGGTTACTGATGGAGATGTAACAGATGTTGTAGAGTGTGTATCTATAATGCACGTTGTGTTGCATTACAGCCTCTGTCATGTTGTTTTTACTGTGGAGATATTAGGTTGCATTGAATCATGTTTTTGAAAGTGTGCATGTTTGCGTCTAGAGTGGATTCATTTGAACATAATACCCACTCAGTACAGGATGCTTTTACAAAATGGAATGTCGCACAAACTAGCAAGACTATTTTCATCCAATGTGAAGACGTCATGCCTCTGTTGGTGCTGAGTGAGTCTGCAGGTATGAGCAGAAGCGCTGTGAGCTTAGCGAGAGGATAATGCGTATAGGGGCACTCCAAACATCCCATCAATTGGATTACAAGTGGAATCTCCCACTCGGAGAGTGTTTACTGGAAAAGGCTCCCTCTTTCCTTCACTGCTTCAACAACAACACTTTTTTTTATCTTCCAGGTATTGAAACCTGACACTTGGTAAAAACTCCAACGCAAACACATTTGTGAGTGGATTAAACAGTTTATGTTTTCTAGTTTGAAAAACGGGAAGAACTCTATAAAAATATTGTTTTTTTTATTGATTTAAAGTTATTTGAGCGGTTTGTCTTGTTGTTTAAGGAGAGGACAAGAGCATTCAACCTAAAAGAAAGTGAAAACACTCCTGTTGAGATAATCCATTACTATTCATGAAGATGTAAAACTGTTATGAAGTGATGAAACTATTTGCTTAGAGGGTGAAATAAGCCCTGAAGGGTCAGGCAGTACTCCGGGCTGAAGCTGATTCTCAATGCATGTTTAACAGTGTAGTTTCTCAGTAAAGAGCAGGCAAATGAGAAGAAAACCAAACCGACACTCAGTATACTCAGATATTTGACAATTATGTAAAACATTCATACTTAGATGCTTCCTGTTGCAGCCACCTGGAATTCTTAAGAACACAAATCATTAAATAAATGACAGTAAAGGGGAAAATAACCTTAACATGAGAGATTACTTACAATGTGCATTAACTGCAAGACGGAGTGACTTGAGTCTGATTTTGAAGTATCATAAATAATGGTGCTGCATGCAGAGACGTGTAAAGAGTTACTGGTTGTTAACCGAGTGTCAGTCAGCGACTATCTCCATGAGATTGGCGTGCAGGTACAGCACATGTGTGGCAGGCAACAATGTGGGCTGCAAAGGTCTTCATGACTTGATGGTGCACAGGGGAACGACGATGATGATAATGATGACCACTGCAGTGGCGATGAGAGCAGCCATCTTGCAGACCTTGGCCCGGCGGAGGTCCGCCTCTTTGCGCCGGAGGAGAGCGTCGTAGCCGGGAGTGTAAATGTCGTCCATCCAGAACTCCACGTTGTTGGGGTTCAGAGACTCCTGGGTCTGAGTAACGCGAGGCCATTTAGAGGTTATTAAAGCAGTTATACACTCATGTAGATTACATACAAATCATCATCTAATCTAAGATGTAAAAGAAAATTGTTCTTTAATCATTTATCTGTGATGTGCCATTTCATGACAATAATTGTGTTTGACTAACCCCACTTTTCTTGAGCTTGGAGGATGTTTATCAAAGTATAAAAAAATATAAAAAGTTTGTACTAATCAATCCAGAAAACGTATTACATTTACTTATTTATAGACTAAAACCAATAATAATAATAATAATAACTTTATTTATACAGCACCTTTAACAACTAGGTTTACAAAGAGCTCTACAGAGAAGCAAAGAAGACATAACTTAAATGCCGGTAAACTACAACAACAAAACCCAACAAATAACCAAAAAGAGCAAATGGAGTAGAAAAGAAACAAACAAATAAATAAAATATACAAACAAAAACAGGGGAACAAAATAACTGCATCATAGATCATAAAAGGACACAAAAGGACGACATCACTTAAAAGCAATTCTATAAAAATGGGTTTTAAGAAGTGAATGAACACTGACTTCATACAAACGATATGCTAGGAAACAGAATTGGATTCAATGTGTTGAACTGACGAACTTTTCAAAGTCAGCAGATCTCACCTGTAGGTCCATGGGGGAGATCCGTGCCTCTCGGTCGTCCACGGTCCAGATGGGCCTTCCCCTCCCCGCAGACATCCTGGGGTCCAGGATCCTCCCCGAGGTCAAGCCACCGGTCAGACTGGGGTCTTTGTGGCGGAACAGGGACGAGTTAAAGACTTGTTCCACCAGGCTGGACTTTTTGGAGATGAGGTTAGTCGTGCTGCCTGACTGATCTGCCTAGAAGGAAAATGGGCCAAACACAGATTTGATTCTGTATTATTATACAAAAGCTATGTTAACCTTTAAAATGTTTCTTTGCGTGTCTTCCATTTCATTCTCACTCTTTACTTGTTTGTAATTGTTGTGCATATAACAGTAAACAACTGGAAACTTGGAGCGTTCATTGTAAAGGTTTAAACCCACAAAGTGGCCTTAATAGTCAACCGACCACTAACTCTCAGTCTACAGCAGACCAGCAGCTTCAGGCCAAACCCATGTGGTCACACTATAGACATTTATCCCTGTTGATGATACTCATCTCTCATCGAACAGTTCATGCTTCATGCATCAGGGAACATATAGTAAAAGTACTCTACCTTTCCATGTGAAGATTGGCCGTCTTTACTTTTGGAGAAGGACACGGTCCAGTCTCTTGCAGAGTTGGAGACGTTCAGCTCTTTGGAATCAGACAGTTTTTTCTCTTCCGGCTGCGTTTTGGAGGCACGGCGAGACGACGCGTCTTTCATCCCTTCTTTCCCCGCCTGTGAGTCCGCCTGATCGTCGCTGCTCTCCGTGAGCTCCCCGGGAGTGTTCCACCGGTTCCAGTCCAGACTGCTGGTGCTGATCCCTGGAAACAGATGCTCAGACACAGACAGAGGCTGAGGCTCTGACGACTCAGAAGGGGTTATAGGGAGGCCCATGAAAGAGGAGACGCCACTGAGAGGCTCCAGCCATCGCCCACCGGTGCGTTGTCCATTACCGACGATAGGCTGCTGGATCTTTTCATCCAGCCGCTGCAGAGCAGACAGTACCTGGGAGATCTCAGCCTTTACGTCATTCAGTGAATCCAGTTGTCTTTCTATCTGGCTCATTCGCAGCAGCAGCTTACAGACGCTGGACTTGAGCCCGTCGTCGGTGCTTTCCAGAGAGTGGAAAAGCCTTGAGAGTTGACCTAGGCGGCCACGTCTGGCCTCGTGGGTGTCCTGGTTTAGCGCCCCTGATCCGTCGCTGGGGTGCAGGACTCCCGTGGAACCGCACATGCTTATGTCGTCCAAGAAACGAAAGATGGCACTGATGTCGTCCTCGCCGATGTCAGGGTCGTCTAACGAGGTCATGAAGGAGAAGCGGTCGGCGTGGACGAGGCTACGGAGGCGCCGGGTATCTGGTGGGTCAGTCTGGGTCCCTTGAGCTTTGACTCCATCGCCTCCACTTGGCAATCCACTATCCCCGCTCTCGCATCCCGAGGACCCCAATATGCTGATCGCAGGGGTTGATCGTCTTGGAAGTTGCCCCCCTTGTGATTCCATCCCCATTCCAATGCTGAGGCCTATCCGGTCCTCCAGACTGTGACTCTTGTTGCTCCAGATGGGCCTCTTGTTCCTTTGAGGTTGAAGGTGCCGGGGGGACCAATCTGGGATTCGCCGCGGTCCGAAGTAAGTGGAGGCCTGTAGGTCATCAAGGCTCTCGTGTTTAGCCCTCTGCTCTGGCGATCGGTTAACTGTTGCTCGTGTTGGGTAAGGATTTGGGATAGTCTCAAAGCTGTGATTGTCGAAGCCGTTCTCAACCTTGTTAGGACTGGGAGACTCACTGTTAACAGTCACCTGGGGTATTAGAGGCGGCTGGTTATGGAAGTCCTTCTTAAAGATGTTCCTCTTCTTGTCGACAGACGATCCCTGTTCATCTTCAAAAACCTCCATGGGCGCAGAATCTCCACTCGACTCGCTGTCCGTCTCCAACGGCAGGTAGATGTTCTTCATAACCTCGTCGGGGCTTTGACCACTCGGGTATAAATGTGTGGTGGGAGGCAAGTCGAAAGACACCGCCCTCGCTCTGATTGGAGAGGGGGACACAAGAGAAGTAGGATCGGGGGGAAGACTGGCTCGCTTGTGAGTGGAGTAATTAGATCTGGGAAACAGCAAGTGCTGATCGATCGGCCCGGCACTGGAGTCAGAGTGGGCACGCGCTCGTCCTCCGCCAGAAACGCTCAGACCGGGGTTTGGGGATTGGTCGACAGGGAGGACCGTCTGCGCTCTCATTGGTTGGCTGTCATCAGCGCCACCCGTCATCTGGATGAGATTGAAGATCGTTACGATGTCAGCAGCGACGCCTATGGGTGAAAGCCCCTGGCCTCTTGTGGAAACTCGATCTCGGAAGAGAGTAGCCGGGAAACAGGGGTCCTGGCTGGCGGCGGCAAAGAGGAGACTCCGGAGCTCCACGAGGTTCTCCAGGTCAAAGCGGGTGCTGACCATGCGGCAGAGATCCTGGAAGGTCAGCCATTGGCGCATATTGGCCAGCTCCTCCAGGATCTCCAGAAGGACCCCGGGGTATTCCTGCTGCAGGTTAGCCATGACTACTCACCTGGGGGAGGAAAGCAGGCCGTTAGTGAGGCCAACCTTATGTGTAGAGCACCTTTTATTTCAAAGGGATTTACAAAACACACACAAGACAAGATAAAAGATAAATAAACACACGTTAATATCACAAGTAAAACAAACAACACATTCTCTCTTCCTTTGATGTAAAAACATCTTTTCTTTTCATGAACGTATACCAATGGATATTATGTATTGACTATGTGTTGTATTATTATGTAAACACATATATATATATACACACACACCTTATTATATGTACCTATATATATGTATATTATAGATCATTACTCATGCTCTCATATAGCATGTTGATAATATAACACGCTGGTAGTAAACTGGACGTTTTGTATAAAAACATTTTTTTAATGATTAAACTTAGTTTCACATAGGTCCAATATCAGTGTTTCAGATGTGATCTTGTTTCATAGGCAGCATATAATCATGTAAATCGGCGACATTAGAAGTAGATAAGACATTTTCAGCTCAGATTAAAAAAGCTCTGAGTGGGGAATTTGGAAAGCGACCTTATTTTTGAGCCCTAAAATAACTGATCATCTGACCTGATGACGCCGTCACACTGCGCACATCTCCTCCTCAATGGACATTTTTTATCTTCTCATTTCTATGAACAACCCTCGAGGGCAGAGTGGCCACTTTACCAGACACGTGCTAGATGAATAAAGTGGCGTTCAGTTACTTTATTCCATCTGGAGATGAGGACATGCAGGTTTTATTCTTGGAGAGTCGATCCGCCTTTTGAGCATCATCAACTGGGACAACGCCAGTTACAGTGTTGTCAATGCAATGTGGGTTAACATCTCACCCAAAGGTGTAGCCAGTGAGTGTTTCCACCTACCTGAATCTGGTGCCAGATGAAGTCAGGCGTCCATGAAAGATGACAAATACAATCCAGTGTTACGCCGATAGTGAGTCCATACTGCTAATAGATCCGGGGCGGCTCGTGCACTGCTTTAGTGGTTTTCTCTGTTTGTAGCAGCAACTAGCCCACAGCCCAGGCAGGAGAGGAGAGACTTAGAAATCAGGTCATCTTCCCACAAGTCCTTGCAGTCCCCTAAGGGACCTCAAAATACATCCAAACGGTTTCCCCCTATCGAGAGGCGAGCGCCGACACGTGCAAAGTCAACAGTGCGCTCTCCTTTCTGATTGATACATGGGAGGAAATCACCCCGCTGGCCACACACACACACCGGTGTGTACGAGTAGGTCAAGCCCAGGAGCATATGTTCTCAGGGTGCCATAGCAGTAATTGGTTGTGTGTGCAAATTGAGCATCGGAATAAAGGGCAGATTAAAAATTGATGTTTGATAATTGACACTCCAAAGTGACAGTACGCTATAAGAGCTGAAGGAAATTACCTGCTGCCTGCACACAGAACTGTCTGCCAGACTTCAGCCCTCCCAGACTTTTCACCATTACTCTGCATTATCATCCATAAAGGGTTGTACTTAAAACTCCATTAGAGTGGGAGAAGGGCACGGCTTTCATCGGCGAGTGGTAGCACTCCGCTACAATCAGAATGGACATCTCTAATTCATCCAACAACGCACAGAGGAGCCCATCCATCATCCCATATACTCAGGAATCAATGCAGGGAATGAGCCGTGTGTGTGGGTGCAGGTGCAGGACAGGAATGTATTACTGCCAGGCTGCACACCAGGGGGACAAGCACACAAGTTAAATAATGATTTCAAAACATAATCTGCTTTTGTTTTCTCTTTTTTATTATTTCACTGCACTTTTACAAAAGTATCTAGTAATCGAGGAAAACTGATGGTTGCAACATTTCAGTGACCTACTTCTAGCACAGAAACATTTTAACTTAGACTGGACAGTCCACCTTTACATAAATTAGGAAAAGATTCCCTCCTAACGACCGAGTTGGTACAAGCAGACCAGAATTGGCTTTACAGCCTCACTGATAATAAGAGTAAATTGACGTGTGTAAACATTCCTGTGTTGAAGTTTCAGCTGAGACGAGATTCTCGGTCTCTTTTCTTCTTTGATTTCACCACTGGAGACACAAAGGTTGGCGTCAGTGAAGGATTCAAGGCTGGATCTAATGCAGGGTTCAGGGCCAGCAGGTCCAATGTCGCTGCACTCTCAACACCTGTTGACAAATGACAGCATGAAGGACAGGGCCAGAGGAGAATGCTGCGCACATATATTTACTATCCGACTAAAAAGGCGCTTACCAGCGTCGTCCTCTTCAGCGCTGGGTTCTGGGTCTGGACTGTGGAGAGACACCCGGGCCAAGGCTGCCAGCTCCGATATGAAGCTTTCTTCTGCCTCCTAATGGACACAACAACGCAGTGCTCACTGAAAATGTCCGTGCACGATCGTAAATGAAGTCGTGCAGGGAATCACAGAAAAACATACGAACCAGCAGCTGTGCTTTGATCCGTTCCATGTTCTGATCCTGGGCGACTTTCTTCTGCCTCAGCTCCTCGTATGTCATGTCCTGGTCAAGGTCACACTGCTCCAGCAGCCTGCCTTTGTGGAGTTCAACCCTGAGACACACAAAAAAATATTTGCATTTCATGTATCTAAGACCTACAGAAGTGTGTCGTGCAGACTAAGTGGTGCACGGTTGCTGCACCTCTGTTGAAACTCAGCAGAGGTGGGTTTCTTTCCCCAGTTCACCAGCTCCCTCAGCAAGGATCTGCTCAGCTGACTGCTGCCCTCTCGCCTCTCATTCACCTCTGAGGGAACAGTAACAACAACACACAGTTGATGTTGTAACTTTAAGGGTTTTTTATACAGACGTAAACATGTGCATGTGTGTGGTGACCGTCCTCTCACCCTGGTTTATGCTAAACTGATCCTGCTCTGTTGTGTGGATGATGTCCTTCAGGTGGGAATAGTAGCTTTGGACCAGAGCAGTGAGAGAATCTTTGGTCACGTACACGCTCTCCGAGGCCGCCTCCGTCAGGTGCGGCTGACGAGGAAACAAGCGTTACTCTGAGCTGCTGAGCAAACGCACCTGCAGTAGAAAGATGATTCTAATTCACAACACAAACGCCAACCTTCAGGCCGACCTCCTGTTCTGGAGGAGTCTGCGGCTGCGTGGGCGGGCTCTCCATCGCCTGTTGGATGGCGTGGCTGAGGGTGTTGCCGACCACCAGCTGCGCGTGGCTCTGGAGGAGCTCCATCCCCGTTTCCAGTTCAGACAGGAACTCCTGCTGGAAGCTGTGGCCGACCAGCTGACTCTCCGGGCCCAGATGCCTCTGTGCGAGGCTGGCGCTGCTACTCTGCGATGGGCATGGGACACGAATAGTGTTCAGTCTGCTGGGAACTCGTATGTTAGACAGGTGAATAGGAGACATATTGTAGTGTGTGATGGTTTTGAGGTGCTTACAATAATGCATTAATAAAAAGAATACATTCTTTCCCACCTTGAGAGTTAAATCGACACAGGGCTGGCTGGCTTTCCTGGCCTCTTCCATCATCCCGGCTCTGAAATCGGTCTGAGAGAGTGCCTTCAGCTTGGACAGCCTCATCTCCTTCAGCATGTGCAGACAGAAGTGCCTGACCACAAAGTGCCTCTGCACCGCCCCCAACAGGTGCTCGTGTTTCTTCTCCATCAACCTTCCCACGTGGCTGAGAAGAAGATCAGATTGCAAAATGTCCGAATAACTCATAAACATTGATTTAAATACTGCACAAGTGGATGTGTGTGTGCTGTACATCAGGTAATCTCACCTGTTGAGTGTGTAGCTCTGTCTGGCCACCATGGCCCGGAGGATCGTCATCTGTTGCTCACTCAAATGTTTGAGACAGGCCTGCACCAGAGCCATCTCCTCATTCCACACCTGCAGCAGAAGAGGCTCAGTTAGAAAAAGCTTCTCGCAAGTTTAAGATGTGCATGCATTTAAGATGTGCATGCATCTGATTCGCCAGCTGGTGTCTACCTGTCCATCGTGGTCCAGCTGAGCCCTCACGTCCTCCAGCTGCAGCTTGGTGGTGCACTCTGCTTGCTGCAGCTGTGCAGCCAGCTCCTGCTCCAGATCCGCCCACAGCTCCTCGCAGCGCTCAGCAGAGACCCTCGACTGGGCCGGGACCGAGGTGAGGAAAACATCCTTGGCTAGATCTCCGAGCCTCTTGGACCAGGAGGCACGGAGCTTCTGCAGATACACAAAAAAGAATAAGTAAGAATAAAGTAAGCGCACAAATACAAAATGCAGTTTTGGATCTTTCACCTTCCAATGGTCGCAGAGCGCTTCAGCCACCCTGCTGTCCTGCTGCTGCTCCAAGTCACACATCTGCTGCCTGTGTTTCACCAGCAGCTCCTGGTACACCTGGAGGAAAGGTTACACTTCAGACTTGGATACCAGTGTCAGTGTATAGGCCTATTTATTATATATCAGTAACCCCAGATCTACATATTGAGGTGAGGGAGACCTTGGTGAGCTGCTGCAGGTCGCTGTGAGTCCGTTTCAGCTCCAGGGTGCCGCTCTTCTCCTTGGTCTGGCTCCTCAAAAGCTTCTTCCTTTTGGACTCCATTCTGCTGCACTTTTCATCCACCAGCTCCTTCGTCTTCCTCGTGCACTCTGGAACATCAACTTTGGTATGAGCTTTGACTAGTTGAGCATTTGGGAAATAACTGCAGTTTGTAAAGCCAGCTGGAAGTTATGAATGATCGTTAACATAGATTGTTCTTGTAGTGAATGAATTACAAGAATAATGTACCAACCCAAGAGGTTTTATAATCTAATGAGGCTACTGACAGTGAAAACACCTCTATGATGTTCTATGATACATTTTCACCAATAAAGTTGTTAAACACACATGTCTTGCAATAATCCTTTCTTTCATTCTGAAGCACCAACATAAAATATTACCTTCATTGTTCATTTTCCACTATCACTCACCCACAAGAGGGATAAAAACACAACAGAAAAGTAAAATAGACACAGAGGATGAAGCACATTGTCTAACTAATGTAAACAGTTTTTAGTTGCACAAGAGTCTCGGTACAGGAATAGTGCAAAAGATATTCTGTCCTGAAAGAACCTGACTTGATTTAAGGAGGATTCCCAGAAAATGGTCTATTTATGGTTGAAAAGTATGCTAGACATTGTCTACTGCTACTTGCCACCAGAAACTAGTTACACACACTAAACCTTGGTCAGTATTTGGATAACTGCTTTCCTAAACTTACTAAAAAGACTGTGCGTTGCAGTGAATTGCCGGAGATGAATCTGAAATGTTCCCGTGACTCTCCTCACCCTCAGTGCACTGCTGAAGGCCTTCGGTCAGAGTGGCCTGAACCTCTGAAAGAATCTTTTCCATGTGGCTGAAAGTCAAGACGTCGTCGCTCGTCAGCTGCTCCAGTGTTGTCGCTATCAAGCCCTGCCTCAGAGACGCCTCCCGGTTCAGCAACACAGGCTGGGACTGAAGAAGCCCCGTCAGCTCCTCCCACCACAACAACTTCTGCTGAATACCCTGAGAGAAGAGGAAAATACATTTTCCTTTCGGGTATCCAGTTCCTCGCACGACGACACGAGGGATGAGAAGCAGAATGAATGGCGTGGTAACGAATAACGAGCCTGGCTTTACCTTGAGATCATCTTCCTGTGTGTTCACCAGGTGGGTTTCTACCAACAGAAGACTCTGGGTGAGAGAGAGAATCACATCCTGGGCCTCGTCTGGAGAGAAAATGCTGATCTTCTTCAGCAGATGCTGGCACAAGTCCTCCACCTGTTTGCTGAAACATCTGGACTGTGAAGAGACACGGATATTAGCTTTCCCTTCTGAACGGTCAGTGTAAATACTCATGAACTTAGTATATAAGGAGTACTAGGGTAACTGTTAAATTATTTTCTCTCTGGGGGTTTCTCCTCATTTTTACCACTTGAAGGCCATGTTCAAGAAGATCCTTCTGAGCGCGCTCTATTTCCTCCAAAGTACAGGGAGCATCATCCTTTTTCTCACCGGCAGTGTGGCCTGTAGGCAACGGTTTCTTCAGCTCATTCAGTTCCTGAAATGACAGATGACAACAGATGTATGTATGTATGCATGTATTTATGCATGTATGTATGCATGCATGTACGTATGTATGCATGCATGCATGTACGTATGTATGTATGTATGTATGTATGACATTTACATATCTTTTAGGGGTCAATTTTTGCCCCCACCGACTGAAATCCAGGGGCATTTTAATAAAAATTGGGGGCACTTTTTGAAAGTTGTGAAATAACATTTAACCTTTGTTCAAAATAATAAATATACTTATTTAGGCTTACACTATATGAGCATATCATCAAATGGCAACAATAAGACTATTAGGCAGTAGTCTACAGATTCAAAGTGTTTTCTTTGATTTTTTAAACAAAAGAACAAACAGAAAACAGAAATCAGACAATCAAATTGAATTGTATTCTTATTTCTTTCTAGTAATTCATTGTTGTTACATTTTTTTAAACTATTATAACTTTTTTTTATAATTCAAAATTATATTTATTGATTTTTTTGTTACCTTAATCACGTTGTACCTGCTAGGGGTGGGAATCACCAGAGGTCCCTCGATTCTATACTATCATGATACTATGATATATTGAGTATTGCGATTCATTCCCTTTTTTCCACCGCAAATTGTCCCCAAAGGAAAACTTCCGTCAACATATTGTATCTAAGAAGATCAAGTTTCATCTCACTTCCATCATTTTTATTGCAGCAAAATGTGATTGTCAAGCAGACAAACTGACCAACATGTCATCAATGTTGTCAGTGAGCTGGATGCGCCGAAGAGGGGGCGGGGCTTATCTCTGTGCAAGCAGTTTTCATTTACGCCTTCCACCATGGAAATATCCACTCTTTCTGCTTCATACTTGTGGAAATCCCCAAAACGCCCTCGTGTCTGGGTTCATAATATTATCCGTAGCCACACAGCTCGGTGGATGTCACGCGAGGAAGTGCGTCTGAATGGCGGCCGCTTCCGGCGCTGCTAGAGGACCAGCAGCCAGTTTGATGCTTTTTCTAACGTCTTTGAGCAGCGGCGTGTCAGCATGTTGTCCTGTGTGTTGCGCAACAGCGCTACGAGTGACAGGAAGTCCAGACGGTTGATTTAAACACGGACGGCGCATTTCTAATTTCTAAGTTCATTACATTTCTAAGTTCATTAAATTATCATAATTATTAGAGGAAATTATGGGGGCATTTTTTGCCCCTCTCCTAGCGATATCAGGGGCAAAATTATATTTCTTAGGGGCAGTTTTGCCCTTTGCCCTCGTGTATTTCCGACACTGGTATGCATGTATGTATGTATGCATGTATGTATGTATGCATGCATGCATGCGTATGTATGTATGTATGTATGCATGTATGTATGCATGTATGTATGTATGTATGTATGCATGCATGTATGTATGTATGCATGTATGTATGTATGCATGTATGTATGCATGCATGTATGTATGTATGCATGCATGCATGCATGTGTATGTATGTATGTATGCATGTATGTATGTATGTATGTATGCAATAATAGACATCTGCTCTGGCCCTACCTTTTCTTGCATTTGAAGAATATTCTTGGAGAAGTCAGCATCATTTTTGTCTTTTGGAAAACGACCACTGAATATTATTTTGACCATTTGGAGAAACATCTACAGCAGGAAAAAATAAAACAACCATTTTTGCCTTTTGAACTTTGACACACTACAGAACATATACTACATAAATATTATAACACTGTTAAAGAAAAATGGTAAAAACGCACCAGGCATTTGTCTTCCTGAAGCTGGGAGCAGTGTTGTTGGATGTCCTGCAGGGCCAAACAGTAAAGGCTGATCCTACCTTCAAAACTGAAGAGATAGCACGAGTGTTATTGCCTCCAGAGAACTGGGTTTGTGCATAGTTGCTGTAAGATAAAGGTGCATGGCTCAACCGTTAGAGGCTACTGGTTCCTACCCCGGCTGTGTGAGTGTGTGTGGGTAGTGAGAGACCCTGGTGAAGCTCTGGTTCTGCAGGCTCTTGGGGAACAGCGAGGACGAGATGAACTGACTGCTGTCGTCGTTGTCCTGCTCCTGACTCAGAGACTCTCCGTCCGTGGAGGAGGATGACTCATCGTTAGGCATTGCTGGCAACTTGGAGTGCTCATGCAGTGATGGATTGGACGCTCCGTCTGCTAAAGGCTGACAAATTCAGGGAAAAGTTGCAGATAAGTGAAGTAATCATAAACCAATTGATTGAAACTTACTCTATTTAACCTTTCTAACACAGGGATTGGTGAGCAACCGTTTACTATTTTCTGTTCTGTCACCACTTCTATTAAACAGCACAAATATTGCTTATCCTTTTTCTGCAATACTGTTTAGTTTACTTATTTGTTCTTAAAAAAGCCCATGTATTAAGCATTTATTATTTTGTGAAGAGACTATTACCTTGTGTACCGTGGTGATAAGCTGTAAATTTATGACACTTACTCTGTATTTTTGGTTGATGGGATAAACCACCTTTGCTCTGGATGCAAAAGCAGCCACATCACTGCTGACGGGCGGCTTCTTCTTCTCCTGGAGGAAACAGACGCAATCTGTTAGTGGGATGTTAAACATCAGAAATGGGTAACCCCGAATGAAGCATGAATGTATATGTGTATGTCAGAAATGTACTAGTTTATATAATCCCTATCACATACAACATCCACCTGTTTTAAGATACAACAAGTCCCAGACGTGTGTTAGATGTTAAAGAGTACAATACCTTGTCGTGGGCGGTGCCGCTCGGCGCCTCCTTTCTGCTGCTGCTCACACAGTCACTTTGGTTGTTGTCCAACTCCCCGTCATCCGGCTCAAGCAGCCGCCTCGCGTTGTAGCCCTGAACGGGACGACGCACCAGAAATAAGTCTCTCCAAGGGGGGAATAGTGCCGTGGACATTTGTCCAATACATCAAAAACAAACATACATCAAAAGGCCACTGACGCACCATGAGAGTGTGGTTTACACAGGCAGGAGAATGCATTTTCATTTAATTCATTTTACTTGTATATACAAGCCCAGGTGCATGCTGGTCCTGTACCTGCTTACTCCTATATATAAGCCCAGGTGCATGCTGGTCCTGTACCTGCTTATTACCTATATACAACCCCAGATGCATGCTGGTCCTATACCTGCTTACTTGTATATACAAGCCCAGGTGCATGCTGGTCCTGTACCTGCTTACTCCTATATATAAGCCCAGGTGCATGCTGGTCCTGTACCTGCTTACTGCTATATATAAGCCAGGTGCATGCTGGTCCTGTACCTGCAAACTAGACAACAACTAATAATTAAACTAAACAAAAAACTATCAAAAGAAAAAGCTATCAAAATATATAAACAAATCTAACGTAAATAAGCAAACATCTAGAATAACTATCACATCCTCAGTACAATGTAAAAAAACCTTTGCACATCTTTTATTTTCTTATAGAATTGCCACTTTTATTGTATAATATATACTTGTTCTCTGTTTGTTGTTTACCATATGTATCTATTAGTATTATTATCTATTATTGCATGTTTATTGTTCTTATATTTGTATGTAATATATATGTATTTGTATTGTTTTATTCTATGTTTATTGTCATGCACCTTTCACCAAGTCAAACTCCTTGTATGTGCAACATGACCCTGATTGTGACGCTACACAACACCACGTGTGAAACGATGAGAGAGTGTCGCAGGAGGGAGAAGAGGCTGCATGGCGTCCTCACCTGTCTGGTCAGCAGCAGCGGCTTCAGGCAGAAGACGTACAGCAGCGCCGCGGCCGCGAGCCCAGAAAGCCCCCCGCAGCTCGCGGCCGCGGCCAGCAGACCCGCGGACACGCGCAGCGCCTCGGCGAAGCTCACCAGCAGGTCCGCGGCGCATCCCGCCAGCAGCTCATCCGTCATCTCTCATCACTGTCGGCAAACTTCAAAGTTCATGCAGCTCTGCTCGTAACATGAATAACTCATAACTCATCTGGAGGAGCGCGACGGTTCTTCCCTCGCGCGCGGGTTTAAGTGCTTCTTCAGGTTTCACGCGCTCAAACATTAGAAACATACAATGTGAAACTACTTCTTCCAACAAAAAACATCTTCTCCCCCATAAACGACCAACTCAGTGTGACTGACTGTTAGCCAATGGTGGTCCCGAGATCCAAAACCTCGACTTTAACCGGAAGAGAGAGGAATCCTCCTTCAGTATTAAAGCACAGTCGTTATTCTTGGTCGACATGAGTGACAAAGCACGTACAATAACGTCGAGACAAATACAAGTGCATAATATGATAATATAATACATATTATTTTGTTATTTTGTTGCATATTCATCTGTTTTCAGGTAACGGGCTCGACTATGACATTTTATTTTGAAATCCGCGACCGGAAGCTCTTAACCCTCCTTGAGGAGTTGCCCGTTTTTCTTCCCAAGTTTTGGGAAAATGTTCTCCGAAGTTGTGCGCTGACCTTGTTGGTGTTTTGAAATGGCGTCCGCAGCTTTCTGCTCACGGGTTCGAGGCTCTTGCGGCAACGAATGAACGTTTCCAGGAGAAGTCTGCGGGGATGTTGGTGTTCCGGTTGGGCTCCAGCCTCCTCCTCTGGGTCCTCGCTGCGGGGCATCCGCGCTGCTCTAACGGGAGCGTTGCTGCTCGGGACGCATCGTGGTGCACAGCTGTAGCACCACGGGAGGTGAGTGACCTCCTGGGGATTAACAATATGCATAATAATAAGAAGAGATCATTGATTTTGTTTGTTCCCTGAACCTCATTCTAGCATGCACTGTTTTGATTCATGTCAAATCTGACCAGGCTTTGGTT
Organism: Taurulus bubalis; assembly: GCF_910589615.1. Lineage (NCBI taxonomy): Eukaryota > Metazoa > Chordata > Actinopteri > Perciformes > Cottidae > Taurulus > Taurulus bubalis. Next base: position 28,264,902 of record NC_136593.1, on the reverse strand, counting down.
TGGAGCTGCACCCTTGTTTATGCACAACATATTAAATGCACTAATATTGCATTTTCCATTGTCAGAGGCTGTCTGGTATCCATGTAATGCAACATCACCCTGGTGGGAAATCAGCAGAGCAGACATTTCTTAGGATGGATGGTTCGTTCTTTTCAACAATATCAACATACAGTAATAACACAACTAATGTCTGTCAGGGTTCTTCCTGTCATGGAGTTTTAAAATGATTATTTCCAGGCCTGGAAAAGTCCTTGACAAAAATAAAACCCCAAAAGTTTAGTAAAAGTCATGTAAATGTGTTATATTCATGTGTTCATGACGTTCATTTACGCTGAGTTTGAAATATTAAATATGCTTTTAAAAGAAAGACTCAAAATATAAGCAGGCATACATACAGGCATCTATATAAATGTTTATTATTTTAATCAAACTATTGTCTCATTCATTTGTGTCATTTAAGGTTTACTGTATGCTTTGTATTCTCATTGTTAGTTTAAATACTCTGCATATATTCATTTATTTCAGCGATCGTAGCACCCTGTATTAACATGGCAGGTCCAATGGGAACCAGCGGGCCCACGGCGCTGTCTGCAGAGGGCCGCCTCTCCTCTTCAGCTCCGGGTCTGTGGGAACACTCTGTCTACTCTCCTCTTTCCTTCATGTCAAACATCTTGCACCAACGGATCCGCAGAAGCACGCTGACCAGATACAACCCGAGCCTGCCTGTGCCTCAGGTGTGTTTCACCCTGTCACGCCTTTACTTCACATTGCAGCCCGTTCCCATGCTTATTTATAGCTTTACTTTATATGATTTAAAGGGTTCTTACGGTCGTGGAAAACCTGGAAAAGTCATGACATTGTTTCATGGTTTTTTCCAGGCCTGGAAAAGTCCTTGAAAAAAATAAAATCCCAAAGTTTTGGAAAAGTCGTGTAAATGTGTTATATTCATGTGTTCATGACGTTCATTTACGCTGAGTTTGAAATAATCATATATATTATATAAGCAGGCATACGTACAGGCATCTATATAAATGTTTATTCTTTTAATCAAACTATTGTCTCATTCATTTGTGTCATTTAAGGTTTACTGTATGCTTTGTGTTCTCATTGTTTGTTTAAATACTACATTTACTCACTTTTTACTGTTTACACCCAGATTTTACAACATGTTTGCTCATGGACATTTGGTTTAAAATCATGGAAAAGTTATAAAACCCATTGGTCAAAATGTGTATGAACCCTGGAATTATGTTGGAAGAAACGTAACACAGTGTGTTTTATGTTTCTGCAGACTCAGAGTGTGGCACCTCCATCCGTATTTGGGGTCAAATTTCGCAAGTGTGCACAGGTACATCAGCACAATTGTTTGAATACAGCACATTTTATTTATCTGCGTTTCATTTCAACACATTTCTCTGGACCATTTTGAGCATGCAGAATGTTGTGAGTCTTCCTATTCCTTCTCGTGGCCCCAACCAGGTGAAGCTGGGCACTGATCCTCCTCAGCTGATGTTCTTCCTGCTGATCCACAACATGGGACCCCTGGGCGGCACCAACCTCTCCCAGGTGGCCATCCGGGACTCCATTTCTGGAATAGTACCTTTAAAATCTGACGGCCGCGTGGTGGAAAGAGGCTTCCAGACGTTTGCCATTGATTCACTCTCTGGTATGTCTGGGAGTCAATCAAAGATTATTCTGGTTCGAAATGTAAAATATTAGAATTTCCTGCGAGCTGCATTCAGAATAAATAACACAATATTGATTGTACTTCTTTAGCCGGATCCCACGTTGTGGTCAACTATACTGCTCTCATAAGGAATCATAAGAGTGAAGTCCTGGCCCTTCCAGCTTTCCTCACCTTCTCTAACGCCTCGCAGGTATTGTTTCTCTGCACTATTGAACCTGAGAAGTTATGTCAGCATTTTCAGTACGATAAGAACAATTTCTCTCTTCTTACCCAGAGTATTTTTTCCTGACTCCTCAGAATGACGTCAGTATGTTCGGGCCTCTGACGGCTAATCTAACCTTGAGGGTCAATTCCACCGACAGGGTGAGTTCCTCCACTGAAAGCCCACTTTCAGCTTCAGGCATTGCATGTTTTCATCTTGTGTTGTCCACAGCTGATCTGATGAGACGTCTGATGATTCTGCCCACTGGTTTAGCTTCATCCTAACCACGGGGTCCACTTTGCTGGCTTTGTTGCTGGGTTCTTTGTCACGCTGGTGCTGCTGTCCCTGGGGTTTCTGGCCATGAACCTGATCGGTCTCAGAACCAGACTGAACCTTCTCCAGCAAAGGGTAACACAAATTAAAACTTGCTTGATTAGTTAATTATTTATGGTAATTAACAGTATTTGTGGATGTTATAAAAGAGTTGTTAAAGCTTGTCTGTTAAAAGGAAATTTTGTATTTTGTCCAATCCAACAATATACAGTGTATGGTAGTTTTGTTGACCAACTGTTTTTCAACAAATCAGTTTATGTGACTCATTTTGTAATTTTTCAAATAGTTTTAGGTTTTTAGATTGACTTCAGGTCTCAGTTAATCCACTGTGCATATCTTTCCTTGCTTCAGAGAAACAGAAGGGATTCTGACCCGGAGTATGCCGACTGCACCATGAGTGAGACCGTGAAAGATGAGGCCGCGTTTGAAGACAAGATGGTGGACACCATGGTGCTGGAGGATCCCCAGAACATGTACCAGGCCTTGGAGAAGTGAGTAGACGAGTCAAGACCTTCAACACTCCGGTCTGCCGGCTGCAGCGACGAAGAAAGACACACCGGCGCCTCATGTTGCTTTCTCCTGAGCCACTAAGAACCCACAACGCACAACAGGTGTCCTCTGCTTACTCTGCATTTCCTCCCTTTCAGCCTTGAGATGTCCACGCTGCTGCACGCCACCAACAGCCTGGAGGCCACTCGGGTTCAGATCTACAGGGACGTGATGGCCTCCCTGCTGGGCGGCCTGCGGCCCCGGGGCCCGGCCGGCGCCCAGGCCCAGCAGAGGCTCCTCAGCGTGCTGCACGGACAGATGCTGGGCATGGAGGGCCGGCTGAAGGAGGAGCGAGGCGCCCGCATGGCCGCTCTGGCCGGCCGCTGCAACCAGGAGACCCGGGAAGAAATGGAAGCGGAGCACCGCAGAGAAGCTGCTGAGAAGGCCCAGGCCGAGCTGCTGTGTCAGCATGCAGACCAGCAGGTAGTAAACAGTCATTTATTTGTTTGTTTTCCCCCTGGATCTGAGAGTTTATTGCATTCATTACATCCTACCACTAAATTGTAACCCTCATGTTGTTGCTAGGAGCTCCTCCACTGCAGCGTCCTCCTGGAGAAGCTCCACAAGCTGACCCAGAGTCAGCTGCAGCGCTTCCTGTTGGTCAGGCACGAGGAAGCCTCGGGGAAGGTCCAGAGGCAGATCATCGAGTGGCGGCGGGTGGAGTTGCACAAGATTTTCTCTGAAGAACTGGAGGAGGCCACCAGGATGGGCGAGCTGGAGAAGAGCGCCGCCAAGAGCCTTCAGCACGATTACTTTGCCTGTCAAGTGAGCAACATTTCAATGACACAATTATGTGTGTGTGCATACATTTAGCTTTATTGACACCTGCAAACATGGCCAACACAGCACGTAACACAGCATGTCATTTATAGAAGGACTTTTCACCGATCTGTATTTGTGTTGATCCGTACATGAAGCAAACTACCTTTTAAAAACCAATCTCCCCCTAGGGGGCAGACTGAGCCATTGTTATATAAAACTGTAAATCATAGCTTGTTTTATAAAAAAAAAGCCCAAACTGCTGTATTTGGATGTATTGAACACATAAGTAATATAGAAGTGAAATATATGGTTTGGTACATGAACAAATTCAAATGTCACAGATGTGCGCAAATGTGCCCCAATTCAAATTTTGGAGTCCTCGCCTGAATGTTCTCTGTTCTAAACCCTCTCTAACTTTGTTCTGTTTCACTTTATCAAAGTTAACCTTTGCAGAGAGAATGTTCACATATTGAGCTATGATTTGGGTTAGAGAATGTTCACATATTGAGTTATGATTTGGGTTAGAGAATGTTCACATATTGAGCTATGATTTGGGTTAGAGAATGTTCACATATTGAGTTATGATTTGGGTTAGTGAATGTTCACATATTGAGCTATGATTTGGGTTGGAGTTGGACCTTACAGCTTCATCATTTCAAAGAAATAATCATCCTGAAAGTAATTATTTTTCTAGGTGGACCTGAAACCTTTTCATTTTGTTCTGTGTGTCATCTTCATTTACTCTTAACCAGTAACATATAGACTGATATTTACACATCTGAACAACATCTCACATGTGTACCTTTTATTATAACACCAACTGTATTCAAATAGCCTTAGTGGTTGCAGAGATACACCCTTTTTAGTTTGGGGATGACATTTTCGAGCAGAGGCCTAAAAATAGGTTGTTGTTCTATTGGTTAAAAGTCATGTCCTCCTTCTTCTCTGCGACCAGGATCAGCTGGAGGAGGTGCTGGATGTGGTCCTTGCCAACCAGCGCTTCGTGCTCGCTGAACGCCACGCGCAGAGGAAGTTCTTGGTGCACAGCCTTCACAGCCTCAACAGCCTGATCTCTGACAGCTTCTCCAGCACCTCCAGCAATCTGAACAGCTGGTTCTCTCACATCAGGAGGTGGGAGCTCATTTCACATCTAGATGCACTGACACTACACTATAAATGTGGCCAAGTAACATGATATTACAGTATGAACAGTTTTAAAATTGAACCTGTTGTGCTTCTATTTGGGATGTAAAATATATAATAGAACATATAGATTTGCAAAAACAACACTGCCGAAGATAATTGAACACACTATTGAACAAACAAAATATTGTACATATTATTTATAATGTGTTTTCCTGGTGTTTCACGTGAGCCTTTGTTAGCGGTTCAACCTTGTAGGCAGCTTGAAGCTCGCTTAATGTAAGTCGGATGAACTGCAGCTGTTTTTTAACCTGGCATGCGTTCATTTCTCCACCAGGGGGAGCAGTGTGCCTTCAGAGCCGATCGACCAGCTCCAGGAGAAGGCCCAGAAGGAGCTGGTGATGGTGAGGCAGAGACTGGAGGAGGCGCTGAGCCAAGAGAGGAGAGCCATGCGCTGCGAGCTGATCAAGAAGAGGCGGGAGCTCATCTCTGACTTGGTGAAGAGAAGCGGCCGCTAAACCTGTTCGTCTCGTACCGTAACTATTGCCTCATCTTTAATCCATCTCCCTGCCTCCTCCAGTTGCGGGTCCACAAACAGAGACAGAAGGATCTGTCGGTTCTGTCCAAGGGTCTGGAGGGAAGGACGGACGTCGCTCGGCATCTGCACTGCTGGCAGAACTTACTGACGGCTCACAGTTTGGAGCTCGCAGAGCTCATCAACAACCTGGACGAGGAGGCTGCTGCAGACATCCGCAAGGTGCCACTCTAACATGACACCACCAGCACTGGAAGATGCACATAAAAACCCACGCTGACGTCCCACTGGGATGGATTTAGTTGTAATGACGCCTGTCTTGATCCCGTCCCGGTTCTCCAGGTGACCATGCGTGTGATTCAGGGTGCCGTAACAGAAATCAAAGCCATCCAGCCATCTGCAACTCAGGCCTTGCTCACGCTCTTGCCTCCAGGGGCTCAACGCGTCCTGCAGCAGGGGGAACCAGAGGCAGGACCGGCACAAGCCCCCCAGGGACCAGGAGCCAGCACTCTCCTGCAGGGCCAGGAGAGGCTGCACCAGGAAGGCAAGGCGGCCTTACACACCCTGAGCTGCAGCAGGGCGGCGCTCAGGGAGGCCATGGAGCGAGAGCTGCAGGAGCAGAGGGAGCTCCGGGCGCACTGCAGAGCCTTCTTCAGGTCAGTGGTGCAATGATACCCGTTATTTCATTCACGGGGCTCCAGAGACAAGTTCTTTGTGTTCCTATTACAGGGTTCTTACGGTCAAAACCCCAAAAGTGTTGTAAAAGTCATGTAAATGTGTTATATTCATGTGTTCATGACAGTCATTTACGCTGAGTTTGAAATAATTAATATGCTTTTAAAAGAAAGACGCTCAAAATATAAGCAGGCATTCATACAGGCATCTATATTGTGTATCACTTTATACACTGAACAATACTAATACTATTATCATATTTGTATTTATTATTATTTTATATTATTATTATTATATTATGATTATAGTTAATATTATATATATGTATAAATATATATATAATTATTATTATATTAATTATTATTATTATATATTATTCATATTTTTTGTGCAATACTGTTATATCTTTTATATTTTGTGCCCTATTTTTATTTATTTTTTACCTTAAGTTTATTCTAATTATGTGAGTTAGGAGGATCCAGGAAAATAAACATTTCATTGTATAGAATAACTCTGTTATCTGTGCATATGACAGTAAAAACATCTTCAATCTTGAATATAAATGTTTATTCTTTTAATTAAACTATTGTCTCATTCATTTGAGTCATTTAAGGTTTACTGTATGCTTTGTATTCTCATTGTTAGTTATTGTCAGTTATTGTCCCTTTTTCATGTTTATACCCAGATTTCACTAAATGTTTGGTCATGAAAATCTGGTCTTAAGTCATGGAAAGTCATGAAACCCATTGGTCAGGATGTGTATGAACCCTGATATTAGCTGTGGATGTCCTGGAGAGGTAGATAGAGAATAAAGACAAAGATGAGCACTTTCTGAATAATTGGAGACAAGTTGACGTCAGGTGGTGATATTTCTCTACAGCAAAATGTACGAGAGAAGAAGAACACCGTCCTCTACGCAGCCGTGTAACGTCTCGTGTGTTTACCTGTCGGCCGTTTCTCCCCCTGCCTCAGTTGTTTGTGTTCGTCCCAGCTGACTCTGTCTGAAGACGACGGGCTCCGGATGAAGCTGGAGTTTCAGAAGTGTCTGTCGGTGATGGACCTGTGTCTGGTGCTGCCGCACGCCGTCTCCAGAACCAAACTCCACACCGCTCTGGCAGCTCGGAGGAAGGAGAGCGAGCAACAGATGGTGAGCACATAATCACACACAGCTGAATGCAGTTGTTATGTTGTTAAAACCTGTGTGTGGGGAGGTGCAACATGTCTGACTTTGGCTGCGGCTCGTGGTCCTATATAGAACATAAAGTCACAGTGGCAGCAGGAATGCACACTACTACACTCATATAAGAGCTCATTGCATCCAACCGCTGATGGAAAATGCATGTGTTGGTTCTTTTGCAACACATGAGCAAACTAAAATGTAAAATAAAGTAACTTATCGTTTTCGTACTGATTATGAACAATGTTCTGAATGAAAACAGGATATGGAAGAAACAGTGATCCACACGCACGGAGACAGATGGTACTTTCTCCTTTAAATCTCCCCGTGATGCAATTACAGTTTGAAGCCTACATGCATTGAACCACAGCAGGATATAATGGTGCATTAAATATGTTCTCTAATGACCGCCAGTGCAAACCACACTGCGATCAGCCTCACTTGATGCGGCCGCTGCATGAGTGCACATTGTTATGGAGTAATAATACAGGGTGGTTTCATTCTAGGAGTCATTTCCCAACCAACGTTTGGATATTTTGTTTTTTTTGCAGATTAATATGCAACCCAAGGGGAAAAGCAGCGAGGCCAGACAGAGAACAGACACTTCTGACCTGCTGCTGTTCCAGAGAAGACTGGAAGACGGGATCCAACTGTTTGAGGAGGAGAAAGAGACGGAGAGCGGCGTCATGAACAAGGTGAAGCCGCCAATAATGAAGTTGTTTTCAGTGCATTAAGTTACTGACAGGCAAGAAGGAACAAGTGTATGCATTTTAGTGTTAAAGTTGAATGTCTCGAGATGACTTAATGCATTACGTTGGCAGGTGATGGAGGAGATGCGTCGGGAGAGAGAGGAGGATCTGCGTTGTCAGGGCGACAGCCTGGCGATGCAGATGGCCACCATCCACTACCAGAAGGCTGAGAGGAGGACCAAAGTCTTGGAGACTTCCAGAGCCATGCTCGCTCTGCACAGCCTGCTCATTCAGCAGCTCCGAGACAGAAAGAGCCTGCAGAGACAAGAGCTGGCCCAGAGTATACAGAACCACTGCTTGGTAATGCTCTGCTCCAAGTGAACCCCCATGGACACATCATAATGCGTTATTCCCAGAAAAATGCTCATGTCTCCTCTGAGAGTAATACTTTCTCATTAGAAGTTTTATGAGAGTGTAGTTTGACTCTTTCCAGGGCCTGGAGGAAGCGGAGCAGCAGCTCCAGCAGGAGAGAGCGGAGCTGGACGGCCTGCAGACGTCTCGGCCCAGAGTGGAGTCCAACCCGCCGCAGGGAGAGGACTGCGAGGAGGTGGAGGAGGGCAGTGAAGAGGAGCGGCTGTTTCAGCTGCAGCAGGACTGCAGGATGACGTCCATCCTGCAGGAGGCGCTCTACAAGAGCGATCAGGTCATGGCGCTGTTGGCCGAGAGGTGAGCCGTCGTCGGGTGGGTGTTATCTCAGGAGTGACGAGGAATGTTGTTTATTGACGCAGCCGCTCGGCTTTACAGTGTTGGAACTCTGTGGTGTTTTCAGGCTGCAGGAAAGGACTGGCAGCAACCAGGCCACGGAAGATTTAAAAGGGCAAATGGAGCTCAGGAGACTTTATGCAAACTGTGACCAGGTCTGAATTTACGGAGACTTTCCAACGTTATATTCAACACAATGTACCATAAATGGCATGGGAAATACAGGGACGTCTCACTGTTGTGTGCATGCCGGAGGATTTCGATGGGAAATGTGTATTTAAGGTGGATCTGTGCCCTGCGCTCCGTCTCAGGATCTGGAGTTTGCGTCTGGGCTGGTGAAGCAGAGTCAGGTGTCTGCTGAGGTTCTCCTGGAGGCCCTGCGCCTCCTGCTGCCCACGCTGCCGGAGAGCGAACTCCTCTCCATCACCGACGCGCTCTGCCCCAAACAGCTCCTCTCATCATCTGCAGAGCACGAGCCATCCGGGTAAGAACCAGGTTCAGGATCGGTCCACTGTGGTGTGTCACATTCGGGCAGCGGTTCTCAAACTGTGGGGAAATGAAGGATCTTTTGTGTGATTTTTGCAGTTGGAATTATCCGTATTTATTAGACAAGTCTTCATCAGATAGCCAGGCATCCCTGACCATGTTTCAATCAAAGCCAGCCATTGTTTTTGCAGAGATCATATCCCAGAAACCAGCTTCATAATATTGTGATGACCTTTTGACCAGGTGTGCCGGAGAGCTGAACAGACTGCTTCCTGTCAAACTGAGAGAAGACGTGTTGCTTAAAAATATGCCAAATATGCCGCGCTGCACTGTGGAGAGAGAGAGGTGAGTTCAACACATTCCTGTTTTCTGCAACGAGCTGCGATATAAAGACTTGAAGTGGTGCTATAATGAAGTTCAGTGATCACCAGCATCATAGGCCTTTATTGATCTCATGGTTCTTACGGTCATGGACAACCTGGAAAAGTCATGGAATGTTAAAATGGTTATTTCCAGGCCTGGAAAAGTCCTTGAAAAAAAATGTAATCCCTATAAAGTTTAGTAAAAGTCATGTAGATGTGTTATATTCATGTGTTCATGTCGTTCATTTGCGCTGAGTTTGAAATAATTAATATGCTTTTAAAAGAAAGACGCTCAAAATATAAGCAGTATGCCTGCTTATACAGGCATCTATATGAATGAATGAATGAATGAATGAATATATACTTTATTAATCCCCAAGGGGAAATTTAGTGTCGCGTAGCAGCCATTTACACAGAAAATAAGATAAGATATAAAAACAACAGGGATGAAAGATATGTGCAATAATAATACTGATAGAATAAAGATAAAAATAACAACAACAACAATAAAATAGCTGTATGAAAGAAAGAATAACAGAGCATTAATTTAGGAATTAAATAAAATGGTCCAGGTTGTCCAATATGGACAAAAGTTTCTTCAGCGTCCTTCTCTCCACCACCTGCTCCAGAAACTCCTGCTTGCAGCCGATGATATATGATATATATGAATGTTTATTCTTTTAATCAAACTATTGTCTCATTCATTTGTGTCATTTAAGGTTTACTGTATGCTTTCGGGTTACAAGCCGCTCCTACCTCCTGTCAGTGTCCCCGCTGTAGCAAGCTAGCGCTAGCGCTGCTGCTAGCGCTGCTGCTAGCGCTGCTGCTAGCGCTGCTGCTATCTCCCCGCTGCTACTGCCCGCGTCCCCTCTGCCCGAGTCGGGTGTCGAGCCGGGGCTGGTCCCGCTACCTTCGGTGGTTGTCGGGGAGCTAGCGGAGAGTTAGCGAGGAACTAGCGGAGCACTAGCTGGCTACAGCGGGGAGCTAACGGGGACACTGACCGAAGGTAGTAGTGGCTTTTAACCCGACTTTTACGTTATACAACGAGATTTCACAAAATGTTTGGTCATGGACATTTGGTTTAAAGCCATGGAAAAGTCATGGAAACCCATTGGTCAGAATGTGTATGAACCCTGGATGTGTATTACGTCTTTTACACTCCAGTCCCATAACAACAGCTCCTCTGTCCTCCAAACCTCACAGACTCCGGGAAAAGAGGCAAAGTTTGATGGAGAAGCTCCTCCCCAGATCCCGTATCGCGCCTCCAAGAGAGGCTGCACCGCTGCTGGCTGAAGAGAAGGACAAGGAGGACGGTTTCTCTGAAGCTCCACGGCCTGTTCATGAAGCTGCCGTCACTGGAGACGCAGTCACACAACAGCCAAGCGACACTAAAGAAAGGGCTGTGAACCCATCAGGGCATGAAAGGTTACGCAGCACAGAGGGAAGCGTGCCGCCCTCCTCCAGCGTCCCCGCTGCCGGACAGAGGCTGTTTGTGTTCCGGCATCCTCCAGAGTCCTGTGGCAGCGCAGACGCTCCCAAAAGACAAAGGAAAAGAAACTTTCTCAATCTGAAGAAAGGCTCCGTGGCTCCAACCAACCTCCCTTGAGACTTACAAACACTGTTTTTATGATGATGATGATGGTACTTTAACATGATAATTTTACAATGCAAAGTAAACCAATGATTTTGCAGTGTAGCAAAACATGTTCTCTCCCTTTACATGGTGGTCATACAAAGGTTGTTAACAAACATTATTTTTTAATGGTCTCGTCATGGATGTCTTTTCACTACATTTAAAAACAGACACGATCCTTTCCTGTATGGGGTCAGATCAGTCTCAATAATGGCAAATGCACACAGAAAGATTCATAAATATATTCTATTTACAAATGCACACAGAAGGATTTACAAATACATTCCAATGATTTATATAAATGTAAAAGAAAATCACAAATATATTTCTGCATTTGTATGTATTTGTGTGTTGATTTTTCTATTTATTTGTGGATCGCACAGCTTTTTGAGACTCCCCTGACGTGCTTGGGTCTGCAAATGCGTTACAGTTACGCAATTTGCGGAGGTGAAGTCAGAAGTCAAACAATGGCGTCTGGTAGCGTCAGTAGCACACGTGTATTTTATACCTTTTATTTATCTATTAATAATTACAGTTATAGAAACTGTAAACAAAAACCATCAACTAAGCCATACATGTTCATAATTCATCAATCTTACTCTAGATTTAATTAACTATCTCCCCTTACTGGGTTGTTTTCTTGCTTTCCCGCTGAATTTAAGCATATTTGAATTTCTAAACTCTGCGAGCAAGAAAACAATAACACAAACACACGTTTATAAAAGTATTTGTAACACGTCAAACACAAACGTAATCAGGGAGGAAATACGTTTCTCGTCAAACGTATTTGTATTCCTACAGGCATGTAATAATTACCTTGCCTCAATTAAGTTCTCAACATATTGGACAGTGTTGAGATAAATGTCAGCAGTCAGACTCTTGCAGTGGTTCAATGTGGTCTTGCAGCTGCATCGTTTCAGGGTCTGAGAGGCCGGTGTAGGACATTGACCCCATGATGAGCCTCATTTGTGTACCCACTCTCCTCCCATTGAATACCCTGACAAAGACAGATACGTGTCTATGAATTGTATTTGTATCGTTGGACACAACCCTATTATTGCTGCTGCTCCTCCTCCTCCTCGTGTTGCTGGACCCACTGGAGGGACGGGGCACAGGAGAACCAGAACCAGGACTGAGAGGCAGACTGTGAGACTCTGCTGCAGTACAATGACAGGTTTTCTAAAGGGACCCTGGTGCACTACCACCTTCAAGAACAGGGGGCGCCAACATCAACACAAGATGAAAGTTCCTGACAGTGAACAATAGTAAACATTCTACTTTCTAATGATCAGCGTGTTATTTAACTCATAAATGCTGCTAGCGTGCTGCAGGCTCTTGTTTCCTTAAGTCTTTCTCTCCAAAGAGTGTGCATAGTTATTTAAATAGAAAGCTTAAACACTGGTGTAATGGCCATTTGTCCCGTAAATGAAATGAAAATAAATATAAATCAAAATCAAAAAGCCGCTGATGCACCGTAGTTATGTAGCAGCTAAAAGAATGCAGGGTCCATGCGGGAGTCTGGGTTTACTGCTATTTATTGTAACTTAAAACAATCAAACAAAAGAACAAACAAACCCTGATCTGTCGCTGAGCTGGTAGAAAACAATAAGCTGACCCACCTACAGGTATTACCCAATTATCTGTTGTTGTTGTTTTATTGTTATTGTAACGTTTAAGCAAAAGATAAACCCTCGCTGCATGAATTCACTTCAAACTTAATCACCGGTTGTAACCCGGATGTTCTTGCCGTTGCAGGCGGAGCTCGAAGCTCTTTTCTTCTTCTTCACCTCCCACTTTCTCTCGCTCTCTTCTTCTTCACCTCCCTCTCTCTCTCTCTCTCTCTCTCTTCTTCTTCTTCACCTCCCTCTTTCTCTCGCTCTCTGAGGAAAAACGTCCTCTCTCTCTTTCTCCGTGCGTTTGTCATGTTTCCGGAAGTCAGAACGGCGGCTTGGTCACGTGGTACAGGACCGACGCGTCACGTCGCCCTGGGTTTCGACGCTTTGAAGCAATACTACAGTATAAATACGTCATGATGTATCTACAGTATTGGCTGACACGATGGTGTGGGGGTTAAGTACTGGTTCCCCTAACATCCCTACGCGAGACCAAGCTACGCGAATCCCGGGTTCGCCTCCGGTTGGTCGCGCATGGCAAAGCATGCACTAGCTTCTCGTGTCAGGTGGGTTTCCGTCAAGGTTTCCTCCCACAAACTTAGAGAATGTCAGTACAGCTGCGAAATGCGCAGTCAGAAAGTCTCTAAGAAGAACTGTGAACTATGGGGCGCGCATCAGTATATCCGGGTACAGGTGCATGTGCACGGATGCACGGATGGGTAATTGGGGTCGAGTTAAATAGGTTAGGGATGGATGGATGGGTGGGTGTATGGGGTGGTGGATGGTGGTATAAATCAACGGGATTTAAACCACATCCAAAGGGGGTTAGGTTAGGTTAGACTCCCCTGTCCCAAAGGAAGAACAGTTCAAAAAAACTTTTTTTTTTTTTTTTTAATTACTTTTATGTATACATATATTACATACATAGACATATATACATATATTATGTATATTATACATATATTTGTATTACATTTTATTAATACATATATTATTGTATATTTATTTTAGTAATACATATATATATATTTAATGTATTAATACATATATTATATTATTTTGTATTATTGATGAAGCTCATGACTGTAAATCAAACACTCGTTGTGACATTATAATATCTGGTATAAACTATTTCAAAATGTGCATTTGAGAAAGCAACGCGTTGAGCAAAGGTTTTGACATGTTTGGCTCAGGAGCCAGAGCTTCCTCAGCCTCCACGTCATCGCCCTCCTCATCTTCACTAGATGAGATGTGCTTGATTCCTCCATGGTGAGGGCAGCGCGACCAGGTCATGTTTGCGCGCTGCGGCACATTAAAAAGCCTAGAGTTTTTTTTCAGCGTTAGAAATACGATGTGTGGCGGGAGGGCGTGACTTAAGACCGAAATGCGTGACAGTCACGCTCAATGCGTGACACTTGAGAGCCCTGTATATAGTAAAAGACGCCAGACGGCAGAACGTATTCGGGGCTAATTAAAAACACCTGTTTTAGCCTAGGGACGCCACTGCAACTCACACCAAAACAATGTAGATGAATAAATAGCACAAGAGGATGCATTTTTTACTTTTGTGTGCACTGTCCCTTTAAGAGCCAAAGGAGTTCATTTAATACAAAATCAACAAGTTGACTACATCCCACACTGTAAACCCGAACGTCCAAAGTAATTAAATAGATTAAGTAGTGTATACTCAAAGTTTTAGAAAAAGTTCTACTAACTTAATTATGTCAAGTTGGTGTAACATGGTCTTCCTTTTTGAGTAATTTTAACTAATAATTTTAGATTAAATGGAACTAATTTGTGTATATGTAAGCATAACTTAAAAACATAATTTAAGTACAACTTAATATAATTAAGTAATTACATGCTAAGAATGTTATTTCTGTATTTCTATTGTTTCAAATAGGGATGATTTAAAAATAAACCTAATTTATATAGCACATGCTAAAATACAATCAAATCTCAAAGTGCTTCACCAAATAAGTAAAATCGATCATAACAAATAAATTGCAATCATAGCCTATTAAAACAGTAACAATTTGATTGGGGCAAATGGTCTGAAATGCATTAGACATTAGTGAAAGACAAAATGTATTTATTTTATTCATTTTTAAATTTTTATTATCTAGACTACATCAGTTTAATGTAGCCTTCTTTTTTTGAGCAGCTGCAGGGATCATTTTAAAGCTCAAACTGAGTTCCTACACTGCAAGTCCACGTTCTCTGTAGCTTTGAGGGACGCTCGTTTTAAATTCTGAGCAGTAAGCACACTGTAAAATGTGCTTTTACGGAACATTATTCTATGTCAGTATAACAAATTATTGAAGTTGTCATGATAACACAAATTAACTAGTTAGCAACATCTCAAAGACAAATAAAACGATAACCTGAAAATTCACACTCAACTGAATTAGTAGTGTAAATCAACTTGATTAAGGAAGTAGTCACCATGTTTTTGCGACCGTTATCGAAGTGCATTATGGGGATTTGGCGGGCGAAGTTGACGTTCCTTCCGTCCTGCACCCTTTTCGGACCAGGCTTGCATGTCATCATCGGCTCAGACTGTTTTCAAGGTGAGTGAAATCATAAGTGTTTATAAGTTGATAAATGTAATGTGTGAAGTTAGATTATGTTACAATCAGCCAGTTGCCAAACCTCGAAAAAGTAAAACAATATATATATATATATATATATATATATATATATATATATATATATATTTTTAAATCCAGACTTTGCTTTGCGAGTGACATTACTACGTCTGCTCCACTTACTGAGACTTCAGTCTTCTCTGCCTGTGTCTGTCTCTCTACTTCAGCGGTGGCTGGTTTGAACTCAGAGATGCAAGCGGCAGCTAACGTAGTAACTGTTACGTGCTAATGTACGTGCTAACGTACTCTAGCTAACGAACGTAGGTTAGCGCTAGCTAACGCTACTTGGAGGTGCATATCAGACCCAGCCGAGGAGCCCGGGGGACAGTATTCCAGTAGCTTGTTCGACTGAGAAAAAGGCGGCTAACGAACGTATGCTAGCTAACGTAACCGAACGGTGCATCTCGGACTTGAAACCACGGTCTTCTTTTCAGTCAAACAAGCTAGTTAAGTCAAATACTGGTGTCCCGTGCTTCTCGGCTGGTCCAGAAGTAGCGCCCGGTGTTTCTGCATCAAGCTTGCCGTCACTCGCATCTCTGGCATCTCTTTTGTTTTTTTTGCAAGTCATTCTGTTTATTCATTTTTGTGTAAACCTAGAATTTCTGCACAGTTGCAGATAAAGATTAGGCTATTGTTCTGAGCTAACACCACCAAGCTTCAGAAAACAGGTTTTGTCAAGCTAAGTAAGTTATTCAAGACATGTATACCGTGGCAAATAAAAAAGCACATTGTTATTACCCTGCATGGTAAATCCTAAATAACTAGTAATTTACGGTGGTGATATTGAGACTTGCATGTAAGCTGCATAAATCAAATGTTCAGATATGCCACCAACACTCTTTGATAGTCAGGCAGATAGGTGTAACAATTGTGGGTTCATACGTACAAGCATGAAATTTTGCACAGTCATATATAATAGTCTAATGAATAATTCCAGATATGGAGCCACCGCGAAAACGTCCTATGGTAGCCATGGCGGCCATTTTACAAAATGGCCGTTTTGACCCCAAATATGTTTTACCAGACAACACAAATGCTTCATTATGTTCCAATGAAATTACTCTAGATACACATATATGCCATAATTGTATTCTCTAAATGACCACAATTTGCATTTGTGTTGCAAGCAATGTCAATTAACCCACCAAGGAGCGTAATACGTGCTGACTCAAACATTTTTTGAGCCTCTGTTCAGGACTAAAATTCAGGACTAAATGTTTCCGGTGAAATTACAGAACAAAATTAACTAGTTGACAGGTAAGTATATATTTATTTTATGTAAACCACTATGAAATGACAACAATTGGTTCTGAACATTTAATATTAGTGATAGTGAAATTATTAAACAATAAAGCACTGTTAAGGTAAGTTACAAGTTAGTTCCAGTTTGATCTTGTTTATACGTCACAATTTTCTCCACCACACTGGCACAAAGCAGTACATTTCAAACCAGCTTGTTGGCACTTGCATCGTCCCTTGCAACCCTTTTTGCAGTTACAACAAATCAGTTGCCTTGATGAAGTGCTGGCTTCAGGAAGCGTGGACCACAGGGGTTTCCAGTTTTGGGGATCGATCCATCCCCAATCCCCAGGTGAGGGCAGATCCATAACAACCTTGAGCATGTTTCCCCAGCAGTGCCCACCCGTGTACACAGCCCTCTTGATTTGTTGGACCAGGACTCCTCTGGTAGGGGGAATAACTTCCATGGCTCGTCCTTTCTTTGTGAAGAGTGCCTGTCGAGCTTTGTCTATGTTGAGGAGATTGCTGGTGCGATCGTAGAGAAGAATGGTGAACCGTTCAAGTACTGCCACAATGTCATCAGAGATGTCTGCTGTCCCCGTGGACAGATCAACTAAGGCTGGCGTCAATTCGTCAAATGCTTTCCAGGTATCCCAGGCTATCTTCTTTCCCCGTGTATTAAACGACGACACTGTGTCACACCCTGTGTATACATGGAACATCGGGAGGGCCTGTGACTTATCTGGTCCAAGGAATGCTGCAATTTCATGTGCTGGTATATACCTGAAGTGCTTCCCTGTCCCAAAGGCCACCCAAAGCTCCTTGATTTTGAGTTTGGTTGTTGCTGCCACAGCCAATACCACAACATCTGTGTCCACCGTACGCAGAAGAATTTTCTGAAATCCATCATGGACTGCATCCGCGAGATGTAGCATCATTCGTGTATCAGCCTCCTCATGGTCACATGGGGCAAGATGACTGGTGTCCCGTGCGGGAATGCACGTCACATCTGAACCATGGTGACTATGATGAACAGTGATTCTGTTGGGCACTGCAAACGTTCTGGTGTGATTGTTTGGCACAAAACACACTTGTTCCAATCCGTCTGTACCGGCGCCTTTGATGGTCCAGGTTGCAGTGGATCCACTAGCTGATAACTGTTGGACATGTCTCCATTCCCAACACCTACAAGCAACTAACCATCACCTCTACAACTACCTGAAAATACAAATGATAATCTGTGTTATTTTATGTCACAAACATCCTGATGGAACCATGTCGAACCATCAGATGCCCATAGCTAATTCATTATTCTATTTAGGTCGAATTAACCCACAGCAATGCACATGAACTTCAACTATCTGAAATAGGATCAGAATTTATATTTCCCACACATTGACGACGTATAGTCTAATTTCGGCCGCCATTGTTTCAATATCCGCCCAGAATTATTTTACCTAGGGAAATGTACTTCACTAGCTGCTATAATAATAATAATAATAATAATAATAATAATAATTAATAATACCTACACAGGTGGGAATCCTTGCAGCTGGTTTGGCGCTTGAACGTTTTTTTCCCCCGTTGCCATGGCAAAGCGTCCCCCACGCCCATCCCACACACAGCTGCGCGAGCTTGACAGTGCGCGTATGTCAAAACAATAGCACATGAGGACATTTGTATAAGGAATTTAATGATGAGAATCCCTTAAATGAGTGTTGGGGGCCAAATGTAAGACTCGCAAGCTCCCAAGTAGTATCCCCCCTAAACTTTAAAAATTCCCCCTAAGTGGAGCTCTTAAGGGGGGAATCCCCCCATTTTGAAAAATTAAACTTATGCCCTGAAGTTGTGATCATTTGGTGATTGAAATGATGGCACTATATGTGTATCTAGAGTAATTTCATAAGAACATAATGAAGCATTTGTGTCGTCTGGTAAAACATATTTGCGGTCAAAACTGCCATTTTATAAAATGGCCGCCATGGCTACCATAGGACGTTTTCGCGGTGGCTCCATATCTGGAATTATTCATTAAACTATTATATATGACTGTGCCAAATTTCATGCTTGTACGTATAAACCCACAATTCTTATGTATGGATGCACCTATCTGCCTGACTATGAATGCTTTTCATTGTTCAGTTTCAGATCAGTTTATGCCTTTGCATCTCTCAGTTTCAAGAAGTTAGGGAAGATAACTGGAGATGTGATAAATAAACCAGGTAATCCAATGAATGTGAATTATTCTTATTCCATCACCCCCGCCCCCCCTCCCCTCTCTAAACTTAAACTTAAAATATGTGTATTTCTCTCAGACAATGTTTTAGTGTGGTAACCCTAAATCATACGCACACCCACTTATCATCTTTTATTCTACTTGCCTGTTTGATCAAAACATTTTTTTTTTGCCGTATTCAAATCAACAATTCATGAATGTGTTCTGTTCATTAATACCATCTTCCTAATTGATATTTAACCGTTGGCACTGCACAGATCATATTTTACTTAACTTTGTATTGGCTTGCAAAAAAAGAAAGATGATTTGTCTAAAAATGAGTAAATTTTGCAATTAGTCCACTTTGTGTTTTCCATTTGTCTGATTACATTAAAGATGTGAACTGGTTATTTGTGGACATATGTTCTGATTGGACTGTTTAAAATCAGCTTTGTTCAGTAAACTCTTCAGTATGTACAATTCTGTTTTTATCTGAATAGGAAATCCATGACATCCACACCAAGCGCACCACTGTTCTCCACGCCCTTCCTGTGTATCTGCGCGAGGACGTTTCTGGATTATTCAGAACCTGCACAGTCAGTCTCCTTAAATCCCTACCAGATTCTACTGTTTATTATGTAAACAGTTCATCAAAATACTAATATCTTTTAGGGCTTACCTTTGTTTAGTCTAACCATACAGTTTTCGTGTATGGTCTGTGTTCTTTCTCCTCACTACAAAGGAACTGTATTGGCAAGAGATAAGATGTTCAGTTAAACATTTTCCCGTAAATGTCCTATGGCTTGGTGTCAGTCTATCTCACACCACTTAGATTCTCTGGTAATTTGGCTGATTCGTGTGATAAGATATTAGTATTTTGATTAACTGTTTACATCAGACATGAAAATCCCTCACCTTTCGCAAAATTCGGCGTTTTGAAACCAATATGGGTAACCTACGTGGATCGTGTAGATCCGAAGAGTTTTTGTTTTTGGGAGAGAGGGGGGGGTCAACTGTCCGCCGTTTCTGAGATTGGAGTGGGACACGGAAAAAAAACTGAGGTCGTGATCATCTTAGCAATAGAAGATCTTTGACGTGTCGAGTATTGGCCAATCAGCGTTAAGATCAATACAGCGGCTTCATTTCCCTCCCACCAGTTTAATAATAGCAAGCTAGTCAGCTAGCTAACGCGTTAGCTAACGTTGTTGGAGAGACAGCGAGTGAGATTACTGGCAGCGGAGAGTCCGTGGCAGCGTGTGACGTCAGACAGGAGAGCGGAGAGTCAGTTCTACCTACCGACACCTGACTACATATAAGAAGAGGACAAGTGGAGATTTTATCCAACTTTTATTTTAATAAAAAAACCGAAATGAGTTTCCTCCGTAGGGTGGCCGGGCTACTGTTTATATTTAAGGGTTTAAGATCTACGTGTAGGAAAAAGTGTATCCTCTAGTTAATTATAATATATATAGTTATGCGGTTATAATCACTGTCACACAGAGAGAGGTGCATGTTCAGGTTTACTGGTGGAAACATTATTCAGTGTTCTAGACCAGTGTTTTTCAACCTTTTTTGAGCCGCGGCACATTTTCTACAATAAAAAAATCCTGCGGCACACCAACAACCCAAAAAGTTACAAAATGTCACATTGTAGCATAATACAGCATATATGGTAGGTTATTATTATTATTAATGTCCCATTGTAACATAATACAGCATATTGTAGGTAATTATTGCACTACTTACTGGCATGGAAGAGTATTCAGTGTTTCAAGTAAACCAGATCACTTTGTTAGAAAAATGAAAATAAAGTTATGCAAAAAATAACTAATATTTAGTTATTACTAAATAGCATATTGTGGAAAACAATAAGCTATTTTTTTGCAAAACAAAACAGAATGAGTGCAGATGTGTGAGCATCACGTTGTATCAGTATTAGTGGCTGCAGTGAGCTAATTTCCTCTACAACTCTTTTATAAACGAGGTTGTAGATTTGATATGGACACTCTCAATTCATGCTCCATGTTGAGAGACACAACAGCAGAAAGCCGACTTCACGGAGATCTCATAAAGATCGGCTTGTGGCGAAATGACAAGAATCGGCGACTCGCGCAAGCGTAACCTATTAACGGCGGACGGTGAACATTTAAAATCAGCATTTTCTCTTGTGCCCCACCTGCAATAAATACCTCCCCAGTTTGATAAATACTGACTTAAAGGAAATATGGTGTTCATTTATTTTAATGACAACCACAAAGTGTGTGCAGCGCATGCACGACACAGAGCAGAGAAGAGTTGTAGACGCGACCCAGAAATGACAAGCTGTGTGTAGATAAGATCAATAACATACGGCCGTTTAGTCTGTTTAATAGCAGAACAAGGTGTAGACCTGTTCTATATTACTCTGCCAGCCACTATATTGCAGCTCAGACGCTCAACAATGGAAAATCATTTGCGGCAACTAAATAGTATTTTTTTGGACCAATTAAGTGACATTGGACATTTTCCTACGGCACACCTGACGATCTCTCACGGCACACTGGTGTGCCGCGGCACAGTGGTTGACAATCACTGTTCTAGACTAACAGTGACGTCTCCTCATAGTAAAGTGGTATAACAGTATGACATAATATGGTCAAATAAAAAGGCTGGTACATTATACATATTATGGCATATAAGTGTAATATTATGAAGTGAAATGTAGTAGTAGCAAAACAATATTCAGTAGTATTGCAGTATTGCATATTGTAAGTATTAAGTCTACAAAATATATATACACACACACACACACACTACCGTTCAAAAGTTTGGGGTCACTTAGAAATGTCCTTATTTTTCAAAGAAAAGACTGTTTTTCAATGAAGATAACATTAAATTAATCAGAAATACACTATACATTGTTAATGTGGTAAATGACTATTCTAGGTGGAAACATCTGGTTTATATATATATATATATATATATATATATATATATATATATATATATATATATATATAATGTGTATGTGTATATATATATATATATATATATATATATATATATATATATATAATGTGTATGTGTATATATATATATATATATATATATATATATATATATATATATAATGTGTATGTATGTATATGTGTGTATGTACACTTGGGTATTGACAAAAGAAGAATTAAAACCCATAATGATCATAGTTTGTCAGCTTCTCAACGAGTGACGCTGTTCGTCACTGACTCGCCCGTCACTGCCCCCCCGCCCCGCTGGTGTCACCTTTTTCACCCCTTATGAGTTCACAGGTCTGACTGTAAATGTTAGACCCAGTGACAGACTGTTATGAAATGGCTTTCATAATACTTAGTAAGGAGGCCATAATATTTTTTGACTCATGGCTGAAGTTAAGTTTCTCCAGCTCTCCCCAAGTTGGCAAAAAAAAGCATCTCAAAATGCATCAGATTGATGCTTTAAAATATGGAATATTTACATTTTTCTTACTGGGGAGCATGCCCCCGGACCCCCCTAGAGTGGTAATATCCTTCTCACCTTTTTCACCCCTGACCCGTTTTCATGCCTGTTACATGGATGAACATGGATCTTATGTTTTTCACCTCTTACAATGAGACTCAGGTCTCCCTTGTAAAAGAGGTATTGGTTTTCAATGGGACTTGGTTAAAGAAATATACATTATATGTAATCTGTTCTGTTCCATGTGTTAGTTTGTGATTAGTATCTCTTTGTCATTCATTCAGGACGAGTCTGATGATCCAGAGCTTGATGGTGTTGCAGTGGGCATCCTTACTGTCATCAGTGACCATGACAAAAGTCCAGTTCACTACCACCCTGTGAGAATCTCTGTCATCATTGAAAGTGATGCCATGGTCAGCCTCCCCAGACGTGGCGATGCCTTTCTGGTAATCTTTGGATTTATCTATGCACTACACCTCAGCTACCCCAACGCACTGACCAACACTTTTGAATTCACTCAAAAGATTTTACTTGGTCTAGAAAGTGGTAAACTGTCACCCAGGTTGCAGACCCTCAAGAAGGACTTGATGATGTAGAAACTCATCTGAAAGAAGGCTGCAGGGAAAGCATTATAAAAGGCCAGTTCAAAGTTTTAAGTGAAAATGTTCTTAATGTTTGTAATTTCATCCAAATTGCTGCCCTGTTGCCTTATGCCGTGTTCACACCGGATGCGGCACGAATTTGCGGCGCGACCAGATTACATGCAAAGTCAATCCACAGACGCGCCGCCCCGCGAATAAATGGCCTTTTCGCGGGGCGGCGCATCTGTGGATTGACTTTGCATGTAATCTGGTCGAAGCCGCAAATTCGGGTCGCGTCCGGTGTGAACACGGCATTACTCAGGAATTAGCCAGGAAGCCAAAAGCACACAGTATTTTTTCTTTTATAGCTGTAACGAAAAATAATTTAATTTTGGTATTATTTGTTTTGATTAATCAGATTACAATTCATTTAAGCTCTAAATTGTTCCATGTTTTTAGTGCCACTGCACAGCAATATTGAACAGACCAGTGCATATGTCTCTGTTTCTGAGGCCTGACAAGGCGGATGTGGATTACAGCAGGTGGTTGTCAGTCTAAGTTTGATAGGGGATTTATAGGCTTTCTGTCAGGAATTGTTACCAGGCAGCAAAGAGGTTTTGTAGGCATCAAATGTTAGAATCATCTCACGTTGCTTAAGTATATTTAAAAAAAAATTTTTTGTTCTATTTATTTTAATTTCTAAATGTTTATTATTTATTTTTCTATTTAATTGTAATATTGGAGTGTGCTAAAAGGGAGTGGACAAGACAATACGGTTCAATAGCAGATGTTCATGACTTTTAGCTATATTGAGTTTGTTAAACTCAATGTACTTAAGACAATCAATTGCCTCAAATGTTTAGTTTCGAGTTACATCTTTTTAAGTAAACAAATTCAAAATGTTTGACTAATGTGTACTTAAAACAATGACAACACAAACTAATAAACATTGAGTTTGGTTAACATGAAATGGTGTGGTTGTGTACTTATTTTTTTAAGGTCTGTGAACTTATTCCAGTGGTGATTTAAAACTGGAAATTTTAAGTCATAATAACTGAAAACTATTGAGCTTCCTTAACAGAAAACTGAAAGTCACATTAACTGAAAATATTTGAGTCGCGCTAATTGAGCACTCTAATTTAACTGTTATCAAAAGGCAAGGCAAGGCAAGTTCATTTGTATAGCACATTTCAACAACAAGGCGATTCAAAGTGCTTCACATAAAACCATTAAAAACATAATGCAGATTTAAAAACAGTTAAGAAAACATTAAAACAGTCAAAAAGCAAAATAAAAGTAGAAAAAGCAACATAAAAAATAAAAGTTGCAGTGCAGTTTAAGAAATAAAATGCAGTAGTGAGATGCAGTAATTGAATCTGGTTCAGTTAAAGGCAGCAGCAAACAGAAAAGTCTTCAATGTGGACTTAAAGGAGCTGAGGGTCTCAGCAGACCTGCAGCTTTCAGGACCTTGTTCCAGATGTGTGGAGCAGAAAAGCTGAACGCTGCTTCTCCATGTTTAGTTCTGACTCTTGGAACAGAAAGTAGACCCGTCCCAGACGACCTGAGGGGCCGGGATGGTTCATAAGGTAGCAGCAGATCGCAAACATACTTAGGCCCTAAACCATTCAGTGCTTTATAAACCAGCAGCAGGATTTTAAAGTCAATTCTTTGTTTGACAGGGAGCCAGTGCAAAGACCTCAGAACTGGACTGATGTGATCCACTTTCCTGGTCTTAGTGAGGACTCGAGCTGCAGCGTTCTGAATCAGCTGCAGCTTTCTGATTGACTTTTTACAGAGGCCTGTGAACACACCGTTACAGTAGTCAAGTCTACTGAAGATAAATGACCTGTGAACACACCGTTACAGTAGTCTACTGAAGATAAATGACCTATGAACACACCGTTACAGTAGTCAAGTCTACTGAAGATAAATGACCTGTGAACACACCGTTACAGTAGTCAAGTCTACTGAAGATAAATGACCTGTGAACACACCGTTACAGTAGTCAAGTCTACTGAAGATAAATGACCTGTGAACACACCGTTACAGTAGTCAAGTCTACTGAAGATAAATGACCTGTGAACACACCGTTACAGTAGTCAAGTCTACTGAAGATAAATGCATGGACAAGTTTCTCCAAATCCTGTTGAGACATAAGTCCTCTAACCCTTGATATATTCTTCAGGTGGTAGTAGGCTGATTTTGTAATTGTCTTGATATGGCTGTTCAGGTTGAGGTCTGAATCCATAACTACACCTAGATTTCTGGCTTGGTTTGAGGTTTTTAACATTAGTGATTGAAGCTGAGCGCTGACTTTCAATCGTTCGTCCTTGGGACCAAAAACAATTACTTCTGTTTTATCTTAATTTAATTAAAGAAAATTCTGGCACATCCAGTTATTGATTTCTTCAATGCATTTAGCCTGCCCTTGTATGGGACTATAGTCCCCTGGTGATATAGTTATGTAGAGTTGTGTGTCATCTGCATAATTATGATAACACACTTTGTTGTTTTTCATAATCTGAGCCAGTGGAAGCATGTAGATGTTGAACAGAAGAGGCCCCAGTATTGAACCTTGGGGAACACCCCATGTCATCCTAGTCAGCTCTGATGTGTAATTAGCTACCGACACAAAGTATTGTCGGTCCTTCAAGTAGGATTCAAACCAGTGAAGTGCTGCGCCAGAGAGTCCTACCCAGACTTCAGTCTGTCTAGTAGTATGTCATGATCAACCGTGTCGAATGCAGCACTGAGATCCAGTAATACTAAGACTGAAGTTCTGCCACTGTCTGTGTTTAAGTGGATGTCGTTGAAAACCTTAACAAGAGCAGTTTCAGTACTGTGGTGCTGACGAAAGCCGGACTGGAAGACATCGAAACAGTTATTTTCGGCCGAGAAGTTGTTTAGCTGTTGAAAAACCGCTTTTTCCATTATTTTACTTAAGAATGGGAGGTTTGATATTGGTCTATAGTTTTTCAATATTTCGGGGTCTAAACTAGCCTTCTTAAGAAGTGGTTTAATAACTGCAGTTTTTAGGGCTTGTGGGAAGACACCTGAGAGAAGGGATGTGTTTACAATTTGTGCAAGATCAGCGGTCATGCAGTGTGAAATATTTTTGAAAAAGTGTGTTGGTAGAATATCCAAGCAGCAGGAGGATGTGTTCAGATGTTGTATAATGTCTTCTAGGCTTCTTTGGTTAATTGAGTGAAATTGTGTCATGATATTTGAATGGATGCTATTTAAAGATGGGGACAACACATATCCTGTGGTTGGTGTGGAGCCACCGACTGCTTGTCTAATTTTCTGAATTTTATCAGCAAAATAGGAGGCAAATTGATTGCATGCGCAAGTGGATTGGAGCGTAGCCGTTACCGACACCGGAGGGTTTGTTAGCCTGTCCACGGTAGCAAATAAGGCGCGTGTATTGTTCTTGTTTTTGGTTATGATGTCAGAGAAGAAGGCCTGTCTTGCATTTCTAAGTTCCAAGGTACAAGCAGCAAGTCATCCAACCTTTTAAGTTCTGTAAAATTTTGACTTTTAAGTTAATCAACTTTAAAAAATTGTGGCAATCGATTGCCTCAATTTTTTTAAGTTCTGGTAACTTATTCGGGTTTACAGTGCAGTTAGATAGGAGCTAGAGCACAGGAAGCTACAGGGTTCCAAAAGTTTAGTAAAAGTCATGTAAATGTGTTATATTCATGTGTTCATGACGCTCATTTACACTGAGTTTGAAATAATTAATATGCTTTAAAAGAAAGACGCTCAAAATATAAGCAGGCATCCATACAGGCATCTATATAAATGTTTATTCTTTTAATCAAACTATTGTCTCATTCATTTGTGTCATTTAAGGTTTACTGTATGCTTTGTATTCTCATTGTTTGTTTAAATACTACATTTACTCACTTTTTCATGTTTACACCCAGATTTTACAACATGTTTGCTCATGGACATTTGGTTTAAAATCATGGAAAAGTTATAAAACCCATTGGTCAAAATGTGTATGAACCCTGGAATTATGTTGGAAGAAACGTAACACAGTGTGTTTTATGTTTCTGCAGACTCAGAGTGTGGCACCTCCATTCGTATTTGGGGTCAAATTTCACAAGTGTGCACAGGTACATCAGCACAATTGTTTGAATACAGCACATTTTATTTATCTGCGTTTCATTTCAACACATTTCTCTGGACCATTTTGAGCATGCAGAATGTTGTGAGTCTTACTATTCCTTCTCGTGGCCCCAACCAGGTGAAGCTGGGCACTGATCCTCCTCAGCTGATGTTCTTCCTGCTGATCCACAACATGGGACCCCTGGGCGGCACCAACCTCTCCCAGGTGGCCATCCAGGACTCCATTTCTGGAATAGTACCTTTAAAATCTGACGGCCGCGTGGTGTAAAGAGGCTTCCAGACGTTTGCCATTGATTCACTCTCTGGTATGTCTGGGAGTCAATCAAAGATTATTCTGGTTTGAAATGTAAAATATTAGAATTTCCTGCGAGCTGCATTCAGAATAAATAACACAACCCAGATCCCACGTTGTGGTCAACTATACTGCTCTCATAAGGAATCATAAGAGTGAAGTCCTGGCCTTGCATGTTTTCATCTTGTGTTGTCCACAGCTGATCTGATGATTCTACCCACTGGTTTAGCTTCATCCTAACCACGTGGTCCACTTTGCTGGCTTTGTTGCTGGGTTCTTTGTCACGCTGGTGCTGCTGTCCCTGGGGTTTCTGGCCATGAACCTGATCGGTCTCAGAACCAGACTGAACCTTCTCCAGCAAAGGGTAACACAATGTTCCACCTGATGACACACTGTTATTAAAACGTGCTTCATCAGTTAATTAATTACGGTAATTAACAGTATTTGTGGATGTTAATGTTATAAAAGAGTTGTTGACGCTTGTCTGTTTTTCAACACATCAGTTAATTTAACTGAAACACGACCCTGTTAGTCCCGTGCGTCTTGACCAGGCACAAAAGAGGGCAACACACTTGGCTTGCTTATTAATGTCTTTTTCTTTCCACGTGCACTCTCCCTGAGGGCACGCGCCTTGTCGTCCGGCTGCTCCAACTGTCTCGGCCGTGTCCATTCCCCGCTCTCCCGTTCCACAGCCGCTACTACTGTTTATATTGGGGAGAGACACAAACACAGATTGCCCCCAGCTGAGGCCAATTACACCTCATGTTCACACCTGTTACGTTCCCTCTGAGCCGAGTGCAAACCCCGCCCCACTGCCACATACCTCCACCGCTAGCCTTAGGCCAGGTAGCCTTCCGGCCTAACCTACTCCCCCCTCCCCTCTCCATGAGAGTGGGAGAGGAAGTCAGCCACAACCATCTGCGTCCCCGGCCTATGGATCACCTTGAAATTAAAAGGCTGTAAAGCCAGATACCACCGAGTAATCCGGGCGTTAGTATCTTTCATGCGGTGGAGCCACTGGAGCGGGGCGTGGTCCGACCAGAGGGTGAAAGAGCGTCCCAGGAGGTAGTAGCGCAGGGAGTCGACCGCCCACCGGATGGCCAGGCACTCCTTCTCCACCGTACTGTACCTGGCCTCCTTCTCGGATAGCTTCCGGCTGATGTAGAGGACCGGGCGGTCAACCCCCTGTACCTGCTGGGACAAAACGGCCCCCAGCCCTCTGTTCGATGCATCAGTCTGCAGAGTAAAGGGAAGAGAGAAGTTAGGTGTGTGAAGGAGTGGTTCCCCACAGAGAGCCTGTTTCACCTCCTCAAACGCCAACTGGCACTGCTCCGTCCACTGGACCGGATCTGAGGCACCTTTCCGGGTGAGGTCAGTCAAGGGGCTGGTCAGATCTGCGAAGCTTGGGATGAAGCGCCTGTAATAACCCGCCAGCCCCAAAAACTGCCTCACCTCTGTTTTCGTACGGAGTGGAGAAGGCTGTCTTTTCCTTGGACTCTGGCGACAGAGGAAGCTGCCAGTAGCCCTTGGTCAAATCCAGCGCCGTGAAGAAACGCGCAGTGCCCAGTTGGTCCAGGAGCTCGTCGACCCGGGGCATTGGGTACGCATCAAAACGTGACACATCATTCACCCTGCGATAGTCCACGCAGAACCGTATAGACCCATCCTTCTTGACAACAAGAACAATGGGGCTAGACCAGGCACTGTTGGACTCTTCTATTACCCCCATCTCCAGCATGGCAGCCACTTCCCTCTGAACCACTTTTCTTTTGTGTTCAGGTAACCTGTAGGGTCGTAACCGCACCGTCACGCCCGGAGGAGTCTCAATCTGGTGCGTGATGAGGTTTGTGCGTCCTGGCAGGAGAGAGAACACATCAGAAAACTGATCTTGCAACTGGGCAATATCTGTTCTCTGGGTCCCGGAGAGATGGTCTTCACAAAGGAGCGAGACCGGATTGGTGGATTTTGAGACTTTAGGCCCCAGCTCCTCTCTCAGAAACCGCAGACACCAGAGAAACAGACTCCGCCTCTCTCCATGCTTTTATAGGAGGTTGAGGTGGTAGATCTGTGTAGCTCCGCCCCTGTCAGAACGCACCACCTCATAGTCGACATCCACCTCTCGCCGTGTGACCACAAAGGGCCCTTGCCACTTGGCGAGGAGTTTAGAGCTGGAAGTCAGAAGCAATACAAGTACCTTTTCTCTCGGTGTGAATTGTCTCAGCCTGGCTCCTCTGTCGTACAGCCGTTTTTGACGCTCTTGGGCCTGCGAGCAAATTCTCACGTGACGTCCGACCCAGTGTGTGGAGTTTTGCTCGCAGGTCCAGGACGTATTGAATTTCAATCTTACTGGTGCTCGGACCTTCCTCACAGTTTTCCTTAATCAGGTCGAGCACCCCCTGTGCGGTCCTGCCAAACAGCAGTTCAAAAGGAGAAAATCCCGTGGAGGCCTGGGGAACCTCCCGCACTGCAAACAACACAGAATCAAACCATTTATCCCAATTACGTTCATCGTCATTAATAAATTTACGGATCATGGACTTTAAAGTTTTATTCAGACGCTCCACCAGACCGTCAGTCTGTGGGTGGTGAACACTGGTCCGAATAGATTTAACGCCCAGCAACCCGTAAAGTTCTCTCAGTGTACGTGACATGAACGAGGTGCCCTGGTCAGTCAGAATCTCTTTCGGGATTCCGACTCGGGAGATGACCTGAAACAGAGCCTGCGTGACACTCTTTGCAGAAATGTTGCGCAACGGCACTGCCTCCGGATATTGTGTTGCGTAATCCACCAGGACTAACACAAAGCGATATCCGCGTGCGCTCCGGTGAAATGGCCCGATGAGGTTCATGGCTATTCGCTCGAACGGCACCTCCATTAATGGCAGAGGACTCATAGGCGCCCTCGGAATGGCCGGTTGATTTACCAATTGACACTCCGGGCAGGACGCGCACCAACGGGGCACATCCGCCCAGATGCCCGGCCAATAAAATCGGGTCATTATCCGGTCCAGTGTTTTTTCATATCCCATGTGCCCAGCCATCGGGTTATAATGAGCCGCCTGGAAAATCATTTCCCGACGGCTTTTCGGCACCAGCAACTGGGTGTTCTCCTGCCCGGTCTGAGTGTCACGACTCACTCTATACAGCCTGTCCCTAATCAATGAAAAGTGCGGATATGACTGCGCTGCGTCAGGGCGCAGCAGCTGACCATCAACTCGTATCACTTGGTCAAAGGCCGACCTCAGAGTATCATCACGAGACTGCTCGAGTGGAAAATCTTCCATGGAGTGGAACTCGGGAGCCGGTGGAGTCTCCACCGGTTCCTCCTCCCCCTCTGCAGTGTCGGACAACCTCGCGTCACCGCTGAGCACAGCGCACATATCGCATGACTCTGTCTGCTGTGACCGCACCCCCGCAGCCTGCCCCATTAGTTTATTAAACCCTGGCCAATCGGTTCCCAAGATCAAAGGGTGTGTAAGGCGGGAGCTAACCGCAACCTTTATACTATGCTTTTTCCCCCGGTGTCTAATTTCGACTGACACTATGGGATGCTCGTGAACATCCCCATGCACACACCTAATCTTTACCCACAATGCCTCCACCAATTTCCCGGTGTTGAACCAGGCTCTGGTGGATCATAGACCGCGTACAGCCTGAATCCACCATTGCCTGACGTGTACCCCCTTGGATTCTTACCGGAACGCGGTACGTCGCTCCCGGACCGGGGGAGGGTGTTGGAGGTCCGGCAACCCGAATCACCTGGCCCACCTCCATCAATGGACACTCCCTCCGGAAGTGTCCGGGCTGCCCACACCTCCAACACTCCTGCCCTGGCGTTTGAGGACCCCTCTGTAGGTCGGGAAGGGTACCGGGGCTGGCCGTGATCAGTGGACCGGGGACCCGGGGTGGGAGTGTTGGCCACGGAGCTGGTGAGGGTGGCGCCAGGGCCTGCGGGGGTAGCCTCCTCCGCGGGGCGGGTGTTGGCCGGGCCAAAGCAGGCGCGCGGCCGCTGTCCCCCGTCCCAGGGGGATAAACAGCCAGGTGGTCCTCCGCTAAAGTGATGGCGGTCTCTAGTGCCACAGGGCGGTGGCAGCGGACCCACGCAGACGTTCGGGCCGGCAGCCCGCCCACAAACTGTTCCAGGACCACCTTCTACACCACGTCCTCCACCCCTCCTGCTGCCCCTGGCTGTTGGCGGCGTCCTTCAGCTGCTGGGCAAACGCGAAGGGCCGATCCTCGGCCCCCAGCCTGGCCCCCTGCCTGGCCTCCCGAAACCTCCGCCGGTGGTCCTCCGGAGTCAGGCCCAACCGGTCGATGACTGCTTTACGCACGTCAGCGTAAACTTGTCGGGGGCAGCCCCAAAGCCGCCGTCTGTGCCTCGCCAGCCAGCAGCGTCTTGACCAGGCACAAAAGAGGGCAACACACTTGGCTTGCTTATTAATGTCTTTTTCTTTCCACGTGCACTCTCCCTGAGGGCACGCGCCTTGTCGTCCGGCTGCTCCAACTGTCTCGGCCGTGTCCACTCCGCTCCCCGCTCTCCCGTTCCACAGCCGCTACTACTGTTTATATTGGGGAGAGACACAAACACAGATTGCCCCCAGCTGAGGCTAATTACACCTCATGTTCACACCTGTTCCCTGAACCACCCCCTCATTCTGTTCCCTCTGAGCCGAGCGCAAACCCCGCCCCACTGCCACAGTTATATTCAACACAATGTACCATAAATGGCATGGGAAACACAGGGACGTCTCACTGTTGTGTGTGCATGCCGGAGGATTTCGATGGGAAATGTGTATTTAAGGTGGATCTGTGCCCTGCGCTCCGTCTCAGGATCTGGAGTTTGCGTCTGGGCTGGTGAAGCAGAGTCAGGTGTCTGCTGAGGTTCTCCTGGAGGCCCTGCGCCTCCTGCTGCCCACGCTGCCGGAGAGCGAACTCCTCTCCATCACCGACGCGCTCTGCCCCAAACAGCTCCTCATCATCTGCAGAGCACGAGCCATCCGGGTAAGAACCAGGTTCAGGATCGGTCCACTGTGGTGTGTCACATTCGGGCAGCGGTTCTCAAACTGTGGGGAAATGAAGGATCTTTTTTATTCTTTTGTAATCCTTTATTAATCCCACAGTGGGGAAATTATTCTCTGCATTTAACCCATCCTTAGTAATTAAGGAGCAGTGTTCTGTGAAGCACTGGAGGTTCAGAACAAGAATCGAACCAGCAACCTTGTGGTTTCAGGACGACCACTTTCTCCATGAACATGATAACTTTACATAGTACAAGAAGATGTCATAAAACATCATTAATAAATACATGGAGAAATGCCTGTACTTTCGTGGAAATGTTTACGTTGCTCCGTTAACAGGTTACGCTTGAGCATGTGCGACGGACAAGATTCTTGGCGACTCGCCGAAAGTCGATCTCCGTGAGGTCGACTTTCCTGCTCTCAACACAGAACACAGATCTAAGCTCAACATTGAGCATGAATTGAGAGCGGCCGGCAAAAAAGATGAGTAGAGGAAAGCAGCTCACTGCAGCCACTGATACTGATACAACTTGATTGCTTACACATCTGCACTCGTTTTGTTTAGCACAGGTTGAACGTTATTGTTATTATCTTGAAAAGATATTCAGTGCAAAACAGGTTAATTGCAGCGACAATAAGCTATTCTTTTTGCCAAATACTTGTTATTTTTTGCACAGACATAGAACTTTATTTGCATTGTTCTTCTTTGTCTCTGTCTGTGAGGCTTTAATAAGCCCTGTGCAGCATCATCATACTAAATCAGTCTGGCTCTTCCAACTTGCAGACATAGTTTTTTGAGTTTGGTTGCCAGCTAATGTGCAGAAGCCAACAAAACCTTTTGTCATGCACTACAATGTTATTTTTCTTTCCCCGCGTTTTTTAAAAGGGAAAAAACTGATTGAACAAATTGAATACAGGGGAAACCTTTTAGCCAAAAGTATGCAGCCAGAGTCTCAGTGATTCAAGATTCTCAGTGGCTGAAGAAAGTAGTTCTCTGAGTGAAGTCCCTGATGTAATAAAGTCAGCGTTTAAACACAGCTGGATGAAGCAAACACATCTCGGAGCATTGTCTGAAATTGAAATACTGTTTGACCACGACTCCCCTGGAGGTTTCCCTCGAGCCGCGATGGGAGGGATGAACAATTATACTCGTCGTTTAATTTTCTGATACAATGGAGCACTGATGTCTGGAGTCTGAATTACTGATGAATAATGTGTCGTGCATGAGGAACGGAGCTGGAAATGAAAAGGCACAGTTTGGAACAATATGCAAGACGTGTGTTTTTCTTTTCTCTGTCCGCTCTTGTTTCTGCTTTCTGTTTGCGGGATAGAGTTCACTTCACCCTTTGTTTACAGCAGTTTTTAATCACACACTGTGAATTCAACTAAACGGGGAACAGCTCTGATGAATATTGTACTCAACAGTTGAAAGATATTGTTTTTTAAACTATAAGAAGTTCACGTAAGCAAGACGATGCACATGATTCACTTTCTGTTCACGGCGGGAAGATGCTCGATCCCATTTTTAAGCAACTGCACTTCTATTTTTCTGTGGCAATCTGAAATATTAATCCTAAACCTTGTGTGAGTTTTGCGTTTTGCAGTTGGAATTATCCGTATTTATTAGACAAGTCTTCATCAGATAGCCAGGCATCCCTGACCATGTTTCAATCAAAGCCAGCCATTGTTTTTGCAGAGATCATATCCCAGAAACCAGCTTCATAATATTGTGATGACCTTTTGACCAGGTGTGCCGGAGAGCTGAACAGACTGCTTCCTGTCAAACTGAGAGAAGACGTGTTGCTTAAAAATATGCCAAATATGCCGCGCTGCACTGTGGAGAGAGAGAAGTGAGTTCAACACATTCCTGTTTTCTGCAACGAGCTGCGATATAAAGACTTGAAGTGGTGCTATAATGAAGTTCAGTGATCACCAGCATCATAGGCCTTTATTGATCTCATGGTTCTTACGGTCATGGACAACCTGGAAAAGTCATGGAATGTTAAAATGGTTATTTCCAGGCCTGGAAAAGTCCTTGAAAAAAATAAAATCCCTATAAAGTTTAGTAAAAGTCATGTAAATGTGTTATATTCATGTGTTTATGTCGTTCATTTGCGCTGAGTTTGAAATAATGAATATGCTTTTAAAAGAAAGACGCTCAAAATATAAGCAGGCATACATACAGGCGTCTATATAAATGTTTATTCTTTTAATCAAACTATTGTCTCATTCATTTGTGTCATTTAAGGTTTACTGTATGCTTTGTATTCTCATTGTTAGTTTAAATACTACATTTACTCACTTTTTCATGTACCGTAAAATTCGGGTTAGAAGCCGCTCCTACCTCCTGTCAGTGTCCCCGCTGTAGCAAGCTAGCGCTGCTGCTAGCGCTGCTGCTAGCGCTGCTGCTATCTCCCCGCTGCTGCTGCTGCTACTGCCCGCGTCCCTTCTGCCCGAGTCGGGTGTCGAGCCGGGGCTGGTCCCGCTACCTTCGGTGGTTGTTGGGGAGCTAGCGGAGAGTTAGCGAGGAACTAGCGGAGCACTAGCAGGAGCACTAGCTGGCTACAGCGGGGAGCTAACGGGGACACTGACCGAAGGTAGTAGTGGCTTTTAACCCGACTTTTACGTTATACGACGAGATTTCACAAAATGTTTGGTCATGGACATTTGGTTTAAAGCCATGGAAAAGTCATGGAAACCCATTGGTCAGAATGTGTATGAACCCTGGATGTGTATTACGTCTTTTACACTCCAGTCCCATAACAACAGCTCCTCTGTCCTCCAAACCTCACAGACTCCGGGAAAAGAGGCAAAGTTTGATGGAGAAGCTCCTCCCCAGATCCCGTATCGCGCCTCCAAGAGAGGCTGCACCGCTGCTGGCTGAAGAGAAGGACAAGGAGGACGGTTTCTCTGAAGCTCCACGGCCTGTTCATGAAGCTGCCGTCACTGGAGACGCAGTCACACAACAGCCAAGCGACACTAAAGAAAGGGCTGTGAACCCATCAGGGCATGAAAGGTTACGCAGCACAGAGGGAAGCGTGCCGCCCTCCTCCAGCGTCCCCGCTGCCGGACAGAGGCTGTTTGTGTTCCGGCATCCTCCAGAGTCCTGTGGCAGCGCGGACGCTCCCAAAAGACAAAGGAAAAGAAACTTTCTCAATCTGAAGAAAGGCTCCGTGGCTCCAACCAACCTCCCTTGAGACTTACAAACACTTTTTTATGATGATGATGATGATGGTACTTTAACATGATAATTTTACAATCCAAAATAAACCAATGATTTTGCAGTGTAGTTCCATTGTATTCCAAAGATTTATATAAATGTAAAAGAAAATCACAAATATATTTCTGCATTTGTATGTATTTGTGTGTTGATTTTTCTATTTATTTGTGGATCGCACAGCTTTTTGAGACTCCCCTGACGTGCTTGGGTCTGCAAATGCGTTACAGTTACGCAATTTGCGGAGGTGAAGTCAGAAGTCAAACAATGGCGTCTGGTAGCGTCAGCGCTCCCGCTTCAAGTGTAGTGAAAGTCTTTCTCTCCAAATAGTGTGCATAGTTATTTAAATAGAAAGCTTAAACACTGGTGTAATGGCCATTTGTCCCGTAAATGAAATGAAAATAAATATAAATCAAAATCAAAAAGCCGCTGATGCACCGTAGTTATGTAGCAGCTAAAAGAATGCAGGGTCCATGCGGGAGTCTGGGTTTACTGCTATTTATTGTAACTTAAAACAATCAAACAAAAGAACAAACAAACCCTGATCTGTCGCTGAGCTGGTAGAAAACAATAAGCTGACCCACCTACAGGTATTACCCAATTATCTGTTGTTGTTGTTTTATTGTTATTGTAACGTTTAAGCAAAAGATAAACCCTCGCTGCATGAATTCACTTCAAACTTAATCACCGGTTGTAACCCGGATGTTCTTGCCGTTGCAGGCGGAGCTCGAAGCTCTTTTCTTCTTCTTCACCTCCGTCTTTCTCTCGCTCTCTTCTTCTTCACCTCCGTCTTTCTCTCGCTCTCTTCTTCTTCACCTCCCTCTTTCTCTCGCTCTCTGAGGAAAAACGTCCTCTCTCTCTTTCTCCGTGCGTTTGTCATGTTTCCGGAAGTCAGAACGGCGGCTTGGTCACGTGGTACAGGACCGACGCGTCACGTCGCTCTGGGTTTCGATGCTTTGAACCAATACTACTGTATAAATACGTCATGATGTATCTACAGTATTGGCTGACACGATGGTGTGGGGGTTAAGTACTGGTTCCCCTAACATCCCTACAGCAGGCCATCCCCACGCGAGACCCGGGTTCGCCTCCGGGATGGTCGCGCAAAGGCGAAGCTGGCACTAGCCTCTCGTGTCAGGTGGGTTTCCGTCAAGGTTTCCTCCCACAAACTTAGAGAATGTCAGTACAGCTGCGAGCTGCAGTCAGAAAGTCTCTAAGAAGAACTGTGAACTACGGGGCGCGCGCATCAGTACATCCGGGTACAGGGTGCATGTGCACGGATGCACGGATGGGTAATCGGGGTCGAGATAACAGGATGGTGGGTGCATGGGGATTTAAACCACCATCCAAAGGGTTAGAGGCTAGACTCCCCTGGAAGAACTCCACCAAAGGAGAACTCCCCCAAAGAAGAACTCCCCCAAAGAAGAACAGTTCAAAAAAACTTTTTAATATTTTTTTTTAATTATTTTTATTAATACTTATATTTGTATTATATTTTATTAATACATATTATATATTTTAGTAATACATATATTATATTGTTTTTTATTTTATTAATACATATATTATATTTTTTATTTTATTTAGAGATAAATAAAATCTGCACTATCTGCAAAACTAGAAAACTCACACCAAAACAATCTAGATTAATAAATAGCACCGGAAGCTAATTCAATGCACATCAAAGTGTACCGTGAGACAAATTCATATCCAATATGAATTAATCTACTCTCAAAAAGTGTACATACTTAAAAACTGTTGTGCAAAAACATCTATGTGTGAAAGTTTTAGAGGACACTGTTCATTTTAAGAGCTGCAGGTTGGACAGTTCGGAAAAACTTTTTTAAACACACAAATACATTTTTTTTTGTACATCTATATAAATCATTGGAATGTATTTGTAAATCCTTCTGTGTGCATTTGTAAATATAATATATTTGTGAATTGTTCTGTGCGTATTTGTCAATTTTTCTGTGTGCATTTGCCATTATTGAGACATATTCCTGTAGTATAAGTATACTGCATTAGTATTGTTATTCAGATGTGAGTGTTTGTGGTTATCGTCTCATCTCCAGATGCACCAGGACATTAGAAATGTATGTGCAACAGTTCCAATGAATTCAGTAGAATAATCACATTGTTATGGTCCCATTGATGAAGCTCATGACTACAAATCAAACTCCTGTTGGGACATCATTAATATCTGGTATAAACTATTTCAGAAATGTGCATTTGACAAAGCAACACGTTGAGCAAAGGTTGCGACATGTTTGGCTCAGGAGCCAGAGCTTCCTCAGCCTCCACGTCATCGCCCTCCTCATCTTCCTCTCCTCCTCCTCCTCTCCACCACCTAGGCCCCACTGGTCCTGAGCGGTCCTCCTGATCAGCCTGCTGTCCGACATGAGGCTTGAACCCGCGACCCTCGTGTGCTTCTTCATCTTCGCGTGCCCGTCGGACTGCGCGCCCCCGACCTGCTACTCCAGGGCGCTCGGCCTGAGCCGGGAGGTGATGGCTCTGCTGGACCGGATCCACGCGTCCCCACGCACGGTAAGCGCGCCGCCGTGCGCGGCCCCGCGCGTCTCCGTGCCGCTCCGGTGCTCCTGTAACGATTCTGTTGTGTTGCAGAAAACGTGCACGGAAGTTCTGCCGGTGATCTTCATCGATGTGCATGTAAGTTTAAATCAACGGGATGACGCAAGGCTTGTTATGAGCAGCTTCATGTAGAACTAGCAGACATCATTATGGCCAATATCTGCAAAACTATAGGCAACTCACACCAAAACAATGTAGATGAATAAATAGCACAAGAGGATGCATTTTTTACTTTTGTGTGCACTGTCCCTTTAAGAGCTAAAGGAGTTCATTTAATACAGAATCAACAAGTTGTCTACATCCCACACTGTAAACCCGAACGTCCAAAGTAATTAAATAGATTAAGTAGTGTATACTCAAAGTTTTAGAAAAAGTTCTACTAACTTAATTATGTCAAGTTGGTGTAACATGGTCTTCCTTTTTGAGTAATTTTAACTAATAATTTTAGATTAAATGGAACAAATTTGTGTATATGTAAGCATAACTTAAAAACATAATTTAAGTACAACTTAATATAATTAAGTAATTACATGCTAAGAATGTTATTTCTGTATTTCTATTGTTTCAAATAGGGATGATTTAAAAATAGACCTAATTTATATAGCACATGCTAAAATACAATCAAATCTCAAAGTGCTTCACCAAATAAGTAAAATCGATCATAACAAATAAATTGCAATCATAGCCTATTAAAACAGTAACAATTTGACTGGGCAAATGGTCTGAAATGCATTAGACATTAGTGAAAGACAAAATGTATTTATTTTATTCATTTTTTAAATTTTTATTATCTAGACTACATCAGTTTAATGTAGCCTTCTTTTTTTGAGCAGCTGCAGGGATCATTTTAAAGCTCAAACTGAGTTCCTACACTGCAAGTCCACGTTCTCTGTAGCTTTGAGGGACGCTCGTTTTAAATTCTGAGCAGTAAGCACACTGTAAAATGTGCTTTTACGGAACATTATTCTATGTCAGTATAACAAATAATTGAAGTTGTCACGATAACACAAATTAACTAGTTAGCAACATCTCAAAGACAAATAAAACGATAACTTGAAAATTCACACTCAACTGAATTAACGTCACTAGATCCTTTCCCGCACGCCGTTAGCTTCCTTTAGCCTTTTCCGGACGTAGCCGACGTGACGCAATTTCCGGTCTTTTTGCCGGCATTTTCACCGCCGATCGCCAGAAAAGTGTAAGTAGTATTACTTTATACATATCAAAGAATCTACATGTTAAATTTCATGAATATATATGGACGTTTACATGTCTAAATACTATAGGAAAGTAACTTTGATGAGAGAAAGCAGTAAGAACGCTCGGGCGACGCTCGGGCGACGCTCGGGCGACGCTCGGGCGATGAGCTTTACTCTGAAAAGTCCATCCATTTTCAACCGCTTATCCGGGGTCGGGTCGCGGTGGCAGCAGGTTCAGCAGGCCGACCCAGGCTTCTCTCTCACCCGCAACATTTTCCAGCTCATTCTGGGGGATCCCGAGGCGTTCCAAGGCCAGCCGGGAGATATAATCCCTCCAGCGTGTCCTCGGTCTTCCCCGGGGCCTCCTACCAGTTGGACGTGCCTGGAAAACCTCTAATGGGAGGCGTCCAGCAGGCATCCTGACTAGATGCTGAACCACCTCAGCTGACTCCCAGGACCCCTCCAGTAGTCTTGCGAGGGTAAAGAGCTGGTCCACTGTTCCACGGCCGGGACGGAATCCGCACTGTTCGTCTTGAATCTGAGGTTCGACAATCTGTCGGAGCCTCCTTTCCAGCACCCTGGCATAAGCTTTTCCCGGGAGGCTGAGCAGTGTGATACCACGATAGTTCGAGCACACTCTCCGGTCCCCCTTCTTGAAGATGGGAACCACCATCCCGGTCTGCCAGTCCATGGGCACTGTTCCCGACCCCCATGCGACACTGCAAAGGCGTGTCAGCCAAGACAGCCCAACAGTGTCCAGCGCTTTCAGCATCTCAGGGCGGATCTCATCCACCCCCAACGCCTTGCCACCAAGGAGCTTTTTGACTACCTTAGTGACCTCTGCCAGGGATATAGGTGCATCCACCCCAAGGACTTCAGGCACTGCCCCCTCTCCAGGGGACATGTTGGCCGGGTTTAGGAGTTCCTCAAAGTGCTCTTTCCACCGCCCGACAATGTCCACAGTCCGGGTCAGCAGTCCACCCCCCCGCTAAGAACAGCCTGGGGTTGGCCCTGCTTTCCCTTCCTGAGCCGCCGGATGGTTTGTCAGAACCTCCTTGAGGCCAACCGAAAGTCCTTCTCCATGGCCTCCCCGAACTCCTCCCATGCCCGGGTTTTAGCATCCGCGACAACCACAGCTGCAGCCCTTCTGGCCTGCCGGTACCTGTCAGCTGCTTCAGGAGACCCCTGGGCCAACCAGGCCCGAAAGGCCTCCTTCTTCAGCTTGACGGCTTCCCTCACCCCCGGTGTCCACCACCGGGTTCTCGGGTTTGCCGCCACGACAGGCACCGATGACCTTCTGGCCACAGCTCCTAGCGGCCGCGTCCACAATAGAGTCTTTGAACATGGTCCACTCGGATTCCATGTCCCCAGCCTCCCTCGGGATTTGTGAGAAGTTCTTCCGGTGCTGGGAGTTGAGGTCCTCCCGGACAGGATCCTCTGCCAGACGTTCCCAGTTCACCCTCACTACACGTTTGGGCTTGCCAGGTCTCTCTAGCCGACTCCCCCGCCATCTGATCCAACTCACCACCAGGTGGTGATCATTTGACAGCTCTGCTCCTCTCTTCACCCGAGTGTCCAAGACATACGGCCGCAGATCAGATGATACGACTACAAAGTCGATCATTGATCTCCGGCCTAAGGTGTTCTGGTACCAGGTACACTTATGAGCCACCTTATACTCGAACATGGTGTTCGTTATGGACAAACTGTGGCTAGCACAGAAGTCCAACACCAAGACACCGTTCGGGTTCAGATCGGGCAAGCCGTTCCTCCAAATCACGCCCCGCCAGGTTTCTCTGTCATTGCCCACGTGAGCGTTGAAGTCTCCCAGGAGAACTATGGAGTCGGCA
This sequence comes from Taurulus bubalis, assembly GCF_910589615.1. NCBI lineage: Eukaryota > Metazoa > Chordata > Actinopteri > Perciformes > Cottidae > Taurulus > Taurulus bubalis. Next base: position 28,223,859 of record NC_136593.1, on the reverse strand, counting down.
GGCGGCGCCCTTTCCAGGACCCCTCCCACCAACTCCAAGAAGGCCGGATACTCCGAAATGCTGTTCGGTGCATAAGCACAAACAACAGTCAGAGCCTTACTCCCCGCAACCCGTAGGCGCAGGGAGGCGACCCTCTCGTTCTCCGGGGAAAACTCCAACATAGCGGCGCCCAGCCGGGGGCTCGTGAGTATCCCCACTCCCGCCCGGCGCCTCTCACCCAGGGCAACTCCAGAAAAAGACAAAGTCCAACCCTTCTCCAGGAGCTTGGTTCCAGAGCCCATGCTGTGCATGGAGGTGAGCCCAACTATATCTAGCTGGTACCGCTCCACCTCCTGCACCAGCTCCGGCTCTTTCCCCGCTAGCGAGGTGGCGTTCCACGTCCCTAGAGCTAGTCTATGCTGCAGGGGATCGGCTCGCCCAGGTCTCCCGTCTGGCCCGCCGCCCGGTCTGCATAGCACCCGACCCTGATGCTTCCCCCGCTGGTGGTGAGTCCACAGGGTTGCTGGTCCATGATCTTTTTTCGGGCTGAGCCCGACCGGGCCCCATGGGTGAAAGCCCGGCCACCAGACGCTCGCCGTCGAGCTCCCCTCCCGGGTCTGGCTCCGAGAGGGTGCCCCGGTTTCCCTTGTCCGGGCGAGGTAGCGTCATTCCGTGGGCTGTAAATCATCAGGGTTTTTTGAAAAGAGTCTTGAAAAGAGTACTCTGAAAAGTATCTCTGTATTTTCATCGTAGTGCTAATATGAGTTAGCATATAAGTGTATTTTAACGCTAGCTTTAAGCTACTTTGTCTAGCCAATGAAAATGCACCATCATGTGTGACGTGATCTGTAGTCGAGGGAAGGAAGGGAGGGGGGCAGACAAACATGTTTGATGTCTGAAAAAAAAGTTGCGACAGCGGGAAAAACGAACAAATAATCAGAGCGCTGTAAGGTAGGCAGCTGTTTGTTTGTAGATCTGAAACATAAAGGCAGACATAACCAAATGTGTTTCTTGTTTTTCATAAGCCAGGCTACATCAAGTATTTAAGATCATAATGATCTTACTAATACATGATGCAAATAATGTTGGTGTGTGTTTGAGAGTGATGGAGAAAGAGACTGTCTTTACATTTGTTGAAAGTCAGCAGTGGCTCTTATGATTAGAAATAGTGTTTGTGTAGATACACCTCCAATATAATAGTGCTAGGTTATATATAAGTTTCACCAAAATGTAATATTGTTGAGTAAATTTCTCTCTTGTGTGATTCAGCCTGAAAAGATAGAACCTAGTCAGAACGAGGAGACAAGAGAGAGAGGGAGCGAACGAGGACAAGAGAGCGAGGACAAGAGAGCGAGGACAAGAGAGAGAGGACGAGGACGAGAGAGAGGACGAGAGAGGACGAGAGAGAGAGGACAAGAGAGAGAGGATGAGGACGAGAGAGAGGACAAGAGAGACAGAGCGAGGAGACAAGAGAGACAGAAAAGAAAGACCGCAAGGAGAATAAAAGCAGGAAAAGAGAAGAAAAAGCAAAAGACTTGAAAGAAAAGAAAGGTAGGTAACATTTGTCTGTGTGAGAGTGTTTTCCTTTACAGGAGGATCAAGAAAAAAGAAAAGATGGATATAGAAATTGTAAATCTGAAATAGTTTAAGGTAAATATATACATATACATTTGTCTATAAATGTGTCTATACATGGTAATCTGGCAATTTATATAATTCATCAACATTATTTAGACCTTTAAAACAAATTTTGAATTTAATTTCTGACTGTGCCAAAATGAATGTGTATTTGCAGATGCCAAACATCGGTTATGTATCAGGTTCACCAAAATGTAATATTGTTGAGTAAATTTCTCTTTTGTGTGATTTATGTTCCTGCCTGAAAAGATAGAACCGAGTCAGGACGAGGAGACGAGAGAGAGAGAGAGAGAACAAGGACGAGAGAGAGAGAACGAGGACGAGAGAGAGAGAACGAGGACGAGAGAGAGAGAGCGAGGACGTGAGAGAGGACAAGGACGAGAGAGAGGACAAGAGGGAGAGAGAGAGAGAACGAGGACGAGAGAGAGATTGAGGACCAGAGCGAGGAGACAAGAGACAGAAAAGAAAGACAGCAAGGACAATAGAAGCAGGAAAAGAGAAGAATAAGCAAAAGACTTGAAAGAAAAGAAAGGTAGGTAACATGTGTCTGTGTGAGAGTGTTTTCCTTTACAGGAGGATCAAGAAAAAAGAAAAGATGGATATAGAAATTGTAAATCTGAAATAGTTTAAGGTAAATATATACATATGTCTATAAATGTGTCTATACATGGTAATCTGGCAATTTATATAATTCATCAACATTATTAAGACCTTTAAAACAAATTTTTAATTTAATTTCTGACTGTGCCAAAATGAATGTGTATTTGCAGATGCCGAGCATCCGGCAAATGAGGAAGAGGGAGAGGAAGACGAGGAAGTGGACCCCGGAGGCCATGGCCCAGGCCGTGCTAGAGGTGAAGGCAGGCAGCCCAGGAGTTTGGGGTCCCGAAGTCCAGCCTGGATGACCGAGTCAGTGGAAGGGTGTCCTCTGACTGTGGGCCTGGTCAGAAGACATTCCTCACCCCTGCAGATGAGGATTCCCTGGTGGAGTACCTCTTGTACTCTGCCAGTCATGGGTTTCCACTGACGAAGCCTCAGCCCACGCTCTGGCCATTTACAATCACCGCCATCAGGCAGCCCCTAAGACCGGGCTTGGCCAGACGTGGTGGATCAATTTCCGGGAGCGGCACCACCACCGCCTGACTGCCCGGACCCCAGACATTATTGACCGTGGGAGGGCATCCTGCGCCAAGAGGGGGCCAATAGAGGAGTATTTTAGGCTCCTCACCACCACCCTGGAGGAGCACGGGTTGAGGGAGAAACCCCGTCAGATCTACAACTGCGACGAGACGGGGTTTCAGCTGGACTCCTCAAGGAGAAAGGTTATCGTGCCCCGGGGGACCAAACATGCTTACAGGCAGGCCCAGGGAACCAGGGACCACATCACCGTCCTGGCCTGCCTGAACGCGCCTGAGGAGGATATCCCCCCTTTCATCATTTACAAGGGGGGATGTCCAGGGGGCCCATATAACAAGGAAGGGGTTCCCAATGCCCTCTACGGGAAGTCGCCAGCAGGGTACATTGACAGTGAGCTGTTTAGGAAGTGGTTTGTCGGGCACTTCCTGAAGTTCGCCGCGCAGGAGCGCCCACTGCTGCTCATTATGGATGGACATCAGTCCCATCTGGATCCAGAGCTGGTCCGGGCGGCACAGAGGGAGGGGGTCATTCTCCTGTGCCTGCCACCACATACGTCTCACATCCTTCAGCCTTTGGATGTGAGTTTCTTCAGACCCTTGAAGGCAGATTTCTCTGGTGTTACAGGAGATCTGTCGGCAGTGAGCCACTCCTTCTTGGTTTCTAAGAAGGAGGAGTTTTCAAGGGTCCTAAGAGACTCCTACCAGAGGGTGAAGGATCGGAGAGTAGTGGTGGCTGGGTTCAGGAGGTGTGGCATCTTCCCTCTGGACTCGATGGCCATTGACTGGTCACGGGTCATGCCGTCCGGGCCGCGGCGCGCTACCTCCTCACCTCCTCCGCCAACCCCATCGGCATCTTCCTGGGCTAGGCCTTGATGTTGCCCTTCCCTCCCAACAACCCCTTTCCCCAGCCCAACCCCCACCTGCCCCTCTTCCTCCCCTCCCCCCCGCCCCCCAATCCTTACCTCACCCATCCCTTGGTAACATCAGGCCGGATTCCAGTCGACCTGGCCCACCTCATGGCCGAAATAAATTACACCCGCAACACCGGTAGGGTCAGGAGGAATGTGACCAAGGCCAGGTTGCTGACAGCCCAGGAGATGTCCGACGTCATTGAGGAGGCGGAGGACCAGGCTGCGAGGAGGGAAGCTCAAGCTCTGGCCAGAAGAGACAGAGAGCAGCAGCGGGCCGGCCCGGCAGCCACTTCCTCTACCCTGTCTGGCGGCTCCCGCCCCAGCCGCAGAAGACCAGTGTCCCTCGGGGCTACTTCAGCCTCCAGCTCCGGCCTTTCCATCGCTGGTCCCTCATCCCGCTCCGTCCCCTCTTGTGCCACCTACGGTCCCCGGCTGCCTGCCAACCCCAGAACATCTCTCCCGAGCCTGCCTGCTGACGAACCCCATCACCTTCCCCCGTCTCCTGGTCAGCACACACCTATTTAGCATTTTAATTCACGTTTAAATCTGAATGTATTAACTATTGTGACAGTTGGACATTATGTGTATGAATTTTAGTATTGTTATAATAAAATCTGATTATTATTTTAGAGCCTTCAACATCGGCAGCGGGATGTGGCCTCCGTGGGTCCCAACGTCGTTCCTCTCCCTCCTCCCACTGTAAATGCTTTATATAGCCTAAATACAATATTATAACATGATGGTGACATTAGCATGATGAAGACTAAACAAAACATGGTTATGCTTTTTCTGTTATTCATGCAGCCTCCAATCCTGCAGACGCCGGACTATCTTCCAGCTCCTCGTCTGCTGGACCCACGACATCCACCGGTAGTGTACTTCATGTTAACTTTCTTTGTATACCAACCCATGAAAATCTGATCATTTTCTTTAATTCAAAGTTGTTGTTTTTAATTGTGAATAGGTCACACTCCTGAAGACATGCAGACTAAAGATTGGGAGTGTGGCCGGTGCAGGGAACCTGAGCCTCCCGAGAGCTCAGAGGGCTTGGTGTCGTGGGTCCAGTGTGACAGCTGCCACGTGTGGTATCACACCGTGTGTGTGGGCTGGGACGAGGAGCTGGATGAGGAGGATGATTTCAATTGTAATTTGTGTCCGCAATAATTTGTTTTGTTTTTTTTTCTTCTTTTTTTTTGTATTTAAATAAATGTTCATCCTTTCAAAGATTTGCACAAGTCATTTGTCTATTGCTAACCCTCCTGTATCTTTGGGGTCAATATGACACCATTCAATATTTAACATCTCTAAATATCTGATTGACATAATTTTTTTTGCTTCATATTTCATGACTTCCTGATTTAAGTAGGGACAACTGGATGAACATAAAATGAACATAAAATGAACACATAATGAACACATATGTTTTCAAGTCCTGTACACATCAGTGTTTGGATAAAAGATGTTAGTACATTTGAAGGTAACGGGAGGGTTTAAACAATGAAGCTTTCAATCATGAATACTGGTATTTTTAGTTGTAATATAACTCTTACTCTGCACTGTGTTATGATAGTAATTATTATATACAACATATGTGTGCATAATTGTTGAATTTCATGCATCAGCTGATGTTAAGCGAGTGACTGACATGAGAAGAGTTTAACAAAACATCCAGCAGGTGGTGGTATACACTCAAATAGAAATTACGGAGCTTTTATTGCATAGTTTGGAGTTGTTGAAGCGGGATATCTTATTGTGAAGGACATGACTACGATCCTGGATGTGTTGACTGCATTTTGGTGTTTTTTTTTAATCGGAATTTTCGCTAAAACGGGTCCGGAAAAGGATGCCTTTCCGTTAGTAGTGTAAATCAACTTGATTAAGGAAGTAGTGTTTATAAGTTGATATATGTAATGTGTGAAGTTAAATTATGTTACAATCAGCCAGTTGCCAAACCTCGAAAAAGTAAAACAATATATATATATATATATATATATATATATATATATATATATATATATATATATATATATATATATATATATATTTTAGCTAACGAACGTAGGTTAGCGCTAGCTAACGTTACTTGGAGGTGCATATCAGACCCAGCTGAGGAGCCCGGGGGACAGTATTCCAGTAGCTTGTTCGACTGAGAAAAAGGCGGCTAACGAACGTACGCTAGCTAACGTAACCGAACGGTGCATCTCGGACTTGAAACCACGGTCTTCTTTTCAGTCAAACAAGCTAGTTAAGTCAAATACTGGTGTCCCGTGCTTCTCGGCTGGTCCAGGAGTAGCGCCCGGTGTTTCTGCATCAAGCTTGCCGTCACTCGCATCTCTGGCATCTCTTTTGTTTTTTTTGCAAGTCATTCTGTTTATTCATTTTTGTGTAAACCTGGAATTTCTGCACAGTTGCAGATAAAGATTAGGCTATTGTTCTGAGCTAACGCCACCAAGCTTCAGAAAACAGGTTTTGTCAAGCGAAGTAAGTTATTCAAGACATGTATACCGTGGCAAATAAAAAAGCACATTGTTATTACCCTGCATGGTAAATCCTAAATAACTAGTAATTTACGGTGGTGATATTGAGACTTGCATGTAAGCTGCATAAATCAAATGTTCAGATATGCCACCAACACTCTTTGAATGCTTTTCATTGTTCAGTTTCAGATCAGTTTATGCCTTTGCATCTCTCAGTTTCAAGAAGTTAGGGAAGATAACTGGAGATGTGATAAATAAACCAAGTAATCCAATGAATGTGAATTATTCTTATTCCATCACCCCCGCCCCCCCCTCCCCTCTCTGAACTTAAACTTAAAGTATGTGTATTTCTCTCAGACAATGTTTTAGTGTGGTAACCCTAAATCATACGCACACCCACTTATCATCTTTTATTCTACTTGCCTGTTTGATCAAAACATTTTTTTTTTGCCGTATTCAAATCAACAATTCATGAATGTGTTCTGTTCATTAATACCATCTTCCTAATTGATATTTAACCTTTGGCACTGCACAGATCATATTTTACTTAACTTTGTATTGGCTTGCAAAAAAAGAAAGAGGATTTGTCTAAAAATGAGTAAATTTTGCAATTAGTCCACTTTGTGTTTTCCATTTGTCTGATTACATTAAAGATGTGAACGGGTTATTTGTGGACATATGTTCTGATTGAACTGTTTAAAATCAGCTTTGTTCAGTAAACTCTTCAGTATGTACAATTCTGTTTTTATCTGAATAGGAAATCCATGACATCCACACCAAGCGCACCACTGTTCTCCACGCCCTTCCTGTGTATCTGCGCGAGGACGTTTCTGGATTATTCAGAACCTGCACAGTCAGTCTCCTTAAATCACTACCAGATTCTACTGTGTATTATGTAAACAGTTCATCAAAATACTAATATCTTTTAGGGCTTACCTTTGTTTAGTCTAACCATACAGTTTTCGTGTATGGTCTGTGTTCTTTCTCCTCACTACAAAGGAACTGTATTGGCAAGAGATAAGATGTTCAGTTAAACATTTTCCCGTAAATGTCCTATGGCTTGGTGTCAGTCTATCTCACACCACTTAGATTCTCTGGTAATTTGGCTGATTCGTGTGATAAGATGTTAGTATTTTGATTAACTGTTCACATCAGACATGAAAATCCCTCACCTTTCGGCGAAATTCGCCGTTTTGAAACCAAAATGGGTAACCTACGTGGATCGTGTAGATCCGAAGAGTTTTTGTTTTTGGGAGAGAGGGGGGGGTCAACTGTCCTCCGTTTCTGAGATTGGAGTGGGACACGGAAAAAAAACTGAGGTCGTGATCATCTTAGCAATAGAAGATGTTTGACGTGGCGAGTATTGGCCAATCAGCGTTAAGATCAATACAGCGGCTTCATTTCCCTCCCACCAGTTTAATAATAGCAAGCTAGTCAGCTAGCTAACGCGTTAGCTAACGTTGTTGGAGAGACAGCGAGTGAGATTACTGGCAGCGGAGAGTCCGTGGCAGCGTGTGACGTCAGACAGGAGAGCGGAGAGTCAGTTCTACCTACCGACACCTGACTACATATAAGAAGAGGACAAGTGGAGATTTTATCCAACTTTTATTTTAATAAAAAAACCGAAATGAGTTTCCTCCGTAGGGTGGCCGGGCTACTGTTTATATTTAAGGGTTTAAGATCTACGTGTAGGAAAAAGTGTATTCTCTAGTTAATTATAATATATATATAGTTATGAGGTTATAATCACTGTCACACAGAGAGAGGTGTGCATGTTCAGGTTTACTGGTGGAAACATTATTCAGTGTTCTAGACCAGTGTTTTTCAACCTTTTTTGAGCCGCGGCACATTTTCTACAATAAAAAAATCCTGCGGCACACCAACAACCCAAAAAGTTACAAAATGTCACATTGTAGCATAATACAGCATATATGGTAGGTAATTATTATTATTAATGTCCCATTGTAACATAATACAGCATATTGTAGGTAATTATTGCACTACCTACTGGCATGGAAGAGTATTCAGTGTTTCAAGTAAACCAGATCACTTTGTTAGAAAAATGAAAATAAAGTTATGCAAAAAATAACTAATATTTAGTTATTACTAAATAGCATATTGTGGAAAACAATAAGCTATTTTTTTGCAAAACAGAATGAGTGCAGATGTGTGAGCATCACGTTGTATCAGTATTAGTGGAGCAGTGAGCTAATTTCCTCTACAACTCTTTTATAAACGAGGTTGTAGATTTGATATGGACACTCTCAATTCATGCTCCATGTTGAGAGACACAACAGCAGATAGCCGACTTCACGGAGATCTCATAAAGATCGGCTTGTGGCGAAATGACAAGAATCGGCGACTCGCGCAAGCGTAACCTATTAACGGCGGACGGTGAACATTTAAAATCAGCATTTTCTCTTGCGCCCCACCTGCAATAAATACCTCCCCAGTTTGATAAATACTGACTTAAAGGAAATATGGTGTTCATTTATTTTAATGACAACCACAAAGTGTGTGCAGCGCATGCAGACACAGAGAAGAGTTGTAGACGCGACCCAGAAATGACAAGCTGTGTGTAGATAAGATCAATAACATACGGCCGTTTAGTCTGTTTAATAGCAGAACAAGGTGTAGACCTGTTCTATATTACTCTGCCAGCCACTATATTGCAGCTCAGACGCTCAACAATGGAAAATCATTTGCGGCAACTAAATAGTATTTTTTTGGACCAATTAAGTGACATTGGACATTTTCCTACGGCACACCTGACGATCTCTCACGGCACACTGGTGTGCCGCGGCACAGTGGTTGACAATCACTGTTCTAGACTAACAGTGACGTCTCCTCATAGTAAAGTGGTATAACAGTATGACATAATATGGTCAAATAAAAAGGCTGGTACATTATACATATTATGGCATATAAGTGTAATATTATGAAGTGAAATGTAGTAGTAGCAAAACAATATTCAGTAGTATTGCAGTATTGCATATTGTAAGTATTAAGTCTACAAAATATATACACACACACACTACCGTTCAAAAGTTTGGGGTCACTTAGAAATGTCCTTATTTTTCAAAGAAAAGACTGTTTTTCAATGAAGATAACATTAAATTAATCAGAAATACACTATACATTGTTAATGTGGTAAATGACTATTCTAGGTGGAAACATCTGGTTTATATATATATATATATATATATATATATATATATATATATATATAATGTGTATGTATATATATATAATGTGTATGTATATATATATAATGTGTATGTATGTATATGTGTGTATGTACACTTGGGTATTGACAAAAGAAGAATTAAAACCCATAATGATCATAGTTTGTCAGCTTCTCAACGAGTGACGCTGTTCGTCACTGACTCGCCCGTCACTGCCCCCCCGCCCCGCTGGTGTCACCTTTTTCACCCCTTATGAGTTCACAGGTCTGACTGTAAATGTTAGACCCAGTGACAGACTGTTATGAAATGGCTTTCATAATACTTAGTAAGGAGGCCATAATATTTTTTGACTCATGGCTGAAGTTAAGTTTCTCCAGCTCTCCCCAAGTTGGCAAAAAAAAGCATCTCAAAATGCATCAGATTGTTGCTTTAAAATATGGAATATTTACATTTTTCTTACTGGGGAGCATGCCCCCGAACCCCTCTAGAGTGGTAATATCCTTCTCACCTTTTTCACCCCTAACCCGTTTTCATGCCTGTTACATGGATGAACATGGATCTTATGTTTTTCACCTCTTACAATGAGACTCAGGTCTCCCTTGTAAAAGAGGTATTGGTTTTCAATGGGACTTGGTTAAAGAAATATACATTATATGTAATCTGTTCTGTTCCATGTGTTAGTTTGTGATTAGTATCTCTTTGTCATTCATTCAGGACGAGTCTGATGAGCCAGAGCTTGATGGTGTTGCAGTGGGCATCCTTACTGTCATCAGTGACCATGACAAAAGTCCAGTTCACTACCACCCTGTGAGAATCTCTGTCATCATTGAAAGTGATGCCATGGTCAGCCTCCCCAGACGTGGCGATGCCTTTCTGGTAATCTTTGGATTTATCTATGCACTACACCTCAGCTACCCCAACGCACTGACCAACACTTTTGAATTCACTCAAAAGATTTTACTTGGTCTAGAAAGTGGTAAACTGTCACCCAGGTTGCAGACCCTCAAGAAGGACTTGATGATGTAGAAACTCATCTGAAAGAAGGCTGCAGGGAAAGCATTATAAAAGGCCAGTTCAAAGTTTTAAGTGAAAATGTTCTTAATGTTTGTAATTTCATCCAAATTGCTGCCCTGTTGCCTTATGCCGTGTTCACACCGGATGCGGCACGAATTTGCGGCGCGACCAGATTACATGCAAAGTCAATCCACAGACACGCCGCCCTGCGAATAAATCGCCTTTTCGCGGGGCGGCGCATCTGTGGATTGACTTTGCATGTAATCTGGTCGCGCCGCAAATTCGGGTCGCGTCCGGTGTGAACACGGCATTACTCAGGAATTAGCCAGGAAGCCAAAAGCACACAGTATTTTTTCTTTTATAGCTGTAACGAAAAATAATTTCATTTTGGTATTATTTATTATTTGTTTTGATTACTCAGATTACAATTAATTTAAGCTCTAAATTGTTCCATGTTATTAGTGCCACTGCACAGCAATATTGAACAGACCAGTGCATATGTCTCTGTTTCTGAGGCCTGACAAGGCGGATGTGGATTACAGCAGGTGGTTGTCAGTCTAAGTTTGATAGGGGATTCATAGGCTTTCTGTCAGGAATTGTTACCAGGCAGCAAAGAGGTTTTGTAGGCATCAAATGTTAGAATCATCTCACGTTGCTTAAGTATATTTTAAAATTATTTTTTTGAGTTTGGTTAACATGAAATGGTGTGGTTGTGTACTTATTTTTTTAAGGTCTGTGAACTTATTCCAGTGGTGATTTAAAACTGGAAATTTTAAGTCATAATAACTGAAAACTATTGAGCTTCCTTAACAGAAAACTGTAAGTCACATTAACTGAAAATATTTGAGTCGCGCTAATTGAGCACTCTAATTTAACTGTTATCAAAAGGCAAAGCAAGTTTATTTGTATAGCACATTTCAACAACAAGGCGATTCAAAGTGCTTCACATAAAACCATTAAAAACATCAAAACATAATGCAGATTTAAAAACAGTTAAGAAAACATTAAAACAGTCAAAAAGCAAAATAAAAGTAGAAAAAGCAACATAAAAAATAAATGTTGCAGTGCAGTTTAAGAAATAAAATGCAGTAGTGAGATGCAGTAATTGAATCTGGTTCAGTTAAAGGCAGCAGCAAACAGAAAAGTCTTCAATGTGGACTTAAAGGAGCTGAGGGTCTCAGCAGACCTGCAGCTTTCAGGACCTTGTTCCAGATGTGTGGAGCAGAAAAGCTGAACGCTGCTTCTCCATGTTTAGTTCTGACTCTTGGAACAGAAAGGAGACCCGTCCCAGACGACCCGAGTGGCCGGGATGGTTCATAAGGTAGCAGCAGATCGCAAACATACTTAGGCCCTAAACCATTCAGTGCTTTATAAACCAGCAGCAGGATTTTAAAGTCAATTCTTTGTTTGACAGGGAGCCAGTGCAAAGACCTCAGAACTGGACTGATGTGATCCACTTTCCTGGTCTTAGTGAGGACTCGAGCTGCAGCATTCTGAATCAGCTGCAGCTTTCTGATTGACTTTTTACAGAGGCCTGTGAACACACCGTTACAGTAGTCAAGTCTACTGAAGATAAATGACCTGTGAACACAGCGTTACAGTAGTCAAGTCTACTGAAGATAAATGACCTGTGAACACACCGTTACAGTAGTCAAGTCTACTGAAGATAAATGACCTGTGAACACAGCGTTACAGTAGTCAAGTCTACTGAAGATAAATGACCTGTGAACACACCGTTACAGTAGTCAAGTCTACTGAAGATAAATGACCTGTGAACACACCGTTACAGTAGTCAAGTCTCCTGAAGATAAATGACCTGTGAACACACCGTTACAGTAGTCAAGTCTACTGAAGATAAATGACCTGTGAACACACCGTTACAGTAGTCCAGTCTACTGAAGATAAATGACCTGTGAACACACCGTTACAGTAGTCAAGTCTCCTGAAGATAAATGACCTGTGAACACACCGTTACAGTAGTCAAGTCTACTGAAGATAAATGCATGGACAAGTTTCTCCAAATCCTGTTGAGACATAAGTCCTCTAACCCTTGATATATTCTTCAGGTGATAGTAGGCTGATTTGGTAATTGTCTTGATATGGCTGTTCAGGTTGAGGTCTGAATCCATAACCACACCTAGATTTCTAGCTTGGTTTGAGGTTTTTAACATTAGTGATTGAAGCTGAGCGCTGACTTTCAATCGTTCGTCCTTGGGACCAAAAACAATTACTTCTGTTTTATCTTGATTTAATTAAAGAAAATTCTGGCACATCCAGTTATTGATTTCTTCAATGCATTTAGCCAACCCTTGTATGGGACTATAGTCCCCTGGTGATATAGTTATGTAGAGTTGTGTGTCATCTGCATAATTATGATAACACACTTTGTTGTTTTTCATAATCTGAGCCAGTGGAAGCATGTAGATGTTGAACAGAAGAGGCCCCAGTATTGAACCTTGGGGAACACCCCATGTCATCCTAGTCAGCTCTGATGTGTAATTAGCTACCGACACAAAGTATTGTCGGTCCTTCAAGTAGGATTCAAACCAGTTAAGTGCTGCGCCAGAGAGTCCTACCCAGACTTCAGTCTGTCTAGTAGTATGTCATGATCAACCGTGTCGAATGCAGCACTGAGATCCAATAATACTAAGACTGAGATTCTGCCACTGTCTGTGTTTAAGTGGATGTCGTTGAAAACCTTAACAAGAGCAGTTTCAGTACTGTGGTGCTGACGAAAGCCGGACTGGAAGACATCGAAACAGTTATTTTCGGCCAAGAAGTTGTTCAGCTGTTGAAAAACCGCTTTTTCCATTATTTTACTTAAGAATGGGAGGTTTGATATTGGTCTATAGTTTTTCAATATTTCGGGGTCTAAACTAGCCTTCTTTAGAAGTGGTTTAATAACTGCAGTTTTTAGGGCTTGTGGGAAGACACCTGAGAGAAGGGATGTGTTTACAATTTGTAAAAGATCAGCGGTCATGCAGTGTGAAATATTTTTGAAAAAGTGTGTTGGTAGAATATCCAAGCAGCAGGAGGATGTGTTCAGATGTTGTATAATGTCTTCTAGGCTTCTTTGGTTAATTGAGTGAAATTGTGTCATGATTTTTGAATGGATGCTATTTAAAGATGGGGACAACACGTATTCTGTGGTTGGTGTGGAGCCACCGACTGCTTGTCTAATTTTCTGAATTTTATCAGCAAAATAGGAGGCAAATTGATTGCATGCGCAAGTGGATTGGAGCGTAGCCGTTACCGACACCGGAGGGTTTGTTAGCCTGTCCACGGTAGCAAATAAGGCGCGTGTATTGTTTTTGTTTTTGGTTATGATGTCAGAGAAGAAGGCCTGTCTTGCATTTCTAAGTTCCAAGGTACAAGCAGCAAGTCATCCAACCTTTTAAGTTCTGTAAAATTTTGACTTTTAAGTTAATCAACTTTAAAAAATTGTGGCAATCGATTGCCTCAATTTTTTTAAGTTCTGGTAACTTATTCGGGTTTACAGTGCAGTTAGATAAGAGCTAGAGCACAGGAAGCTACAGGGTTCCAAAAGTTTAGTAAAACTCATGTAAATGTGTTATATTCATGTGTTCATGACGCTCATTTACGCTGAGTTTGAAATAATTAATATGCTTTAAAAGAAAGACGCTCAAAATATAAGCAGGCATCCATACAGGCATCTATATAAATGTTTATTCTTTTAATCAAACTATTGTCTCATTCATTTGTGTCATTTAAGGTTTACTGTATGCTTTGTATTCTCATTGTTAGTTTAAATACTACATTTACTCACTTTTTCATGTACCGTAAAATTCGGGTTAGAAGCCGCTCCTACCTCCTGTCAGTGTCCCCGCTGTAGCAAGCTAGCGCTGCTGCTAGCGCTGCTGCTATCTCCCCGCTGCTACTGCCCGCGTCCCCTCTGCCCGAGTCGGGTGTCGAGCCGGGGCTGGTCCCGCTACCTCCGGTGGTTGTCGGGGAGCTAGCGGAGAGTTAGCGAGGAACTAGCGGAGCACTAGCAGGAGCACTAGCTGGCTACAGCGGGGAGCTAACGGGGACACTGACCGAAGGTAGTAGTGGCTTTTAACCCGACTTTTACGTTATACGACGAGATTTCACAAAATGTTTGGTCATGGACATTTGGTTTAAAGCCATGGAAAAGTCATGGAAACCCATTGGTCAGAATGTGTATGAACCCTGGATGTGTATTACGTCTTTTACACTCCAGTCCCATAACAACAGCTCCTCTGTCCTCCAAACCTCACAGACTCCGGGAAAAGAGGCAAAGTTTGATGGAGAAGCTCCTCCCCAGATCCCGTATCGCGCCTCCAAGAGAGGCTGCACCGCTGCTGGCTGAAGAGAAGGACAAGGAGGACGGTTTCTCTGAAGCTCCACGGCCTGTTCATGAAGCTGCCGTCACTGGAGACGCAGTCACACAACAGCCAAGCGACACTAAAGAAAGGGCTGTGAACCCATCAGGGCATGAAAGGTTACGCAGCACAGAGGGAAGCGTGCCGCCCTCCTCCAGCGTCCCCGCTGCCGGACAGAGGCTGTTTGTGTTCCGGCATCCTCCAGAGTCCTGTGGCAGCGCGGACGCTCCCAAAAGACAAAGGAAAAGAAACTTTCTCAATCTGAAGAAAGGCTCCGTGGCTCCAACCAACCTCCCTTGAGACTTACAAACACTTTTTTATGATGATGATGATGGTACTTTAACATGATAATTTTACAATCCAAAATAAACCAATTATTTTTGCAGTGTAGTTCCATTGTATTCCAAAGATTTATATAAATGTAAAAGAAAATCACAAATATATTTCTGCATTTGTATGTATTTGTGTGTCTATTTATTTGTGGATCGCACAGCTTTTGGAGACTCCCCTGACGTGCTTGGGTCTGCAAATGCGTTACAGTTACGCAATTTGCGGAGGTGAAGTCAGAAGTCAAACAATGGCGTCTGGTAGCGTCAGCGCTCCCGCTTCAAGTGTAGTGAAAGTCTTTCTCTCCAAAGAGTGTGCATAGTTATTTAAATAGAAAGCTTAAACACTGGTGTAATGGCCATTTGTCCCGTAAATGAAATGAAAATAAATATAAATCAAAATCAAAAAGCCGCTGATGCACCGTAGTTATGTAGCAGCTAAAAGAATGCAGGGTCCATGCGGGAGTCTGGGTTTACTGCTATTTATTGTAACTTAAAACAATCAAACAAAAGAACAAACAAACCCTGATCTGTCGCTGAGCTGGTAGAAAACAATAAGCTGACCCACCTACAGGTATTACCCAATTATCTGTTGTTGTTTTATTGTTATTGTAACGTTTAAGCAAAAGATAAACCCTCGCTGCATGAATTCACTTCAAACTTAATCACCGGTTGTAACCCGGATGTTCTTGCCGTTGCAGGCGGAGCTCGAAGCTCTTTTCTTCTTCTTCACCTCCGTCTTTCTCTCGCTCTCTTCTTCTTCACCTCCGTCTTTCTCTCGCTCTCTTCATTCTTCACCTCCCTCTTTCTCTCGCTCTCTGAGGAAAAACGTCCTCTCTCTCTTTCTCCGTGCGTTTGTCATGTTTCCGGAAGTCAGAACGGCGGCTTGGTCACGTGGTACAGGACCGACGCGTCACGTCGCCCTGGCTTTCGATGCTTTGAAGCAATACTACAGTATAAATACGTCATGATGTATCTACAGTATTGGCTGACACGATGGTGTGGGGGTTAAGTACTGGTTCCCCTAACATCCCTACAGCAGGCCATCCCCACGCGAGACCCGGGTTCGCCTCCGGGATGGTCGCGCAAAGGCGAAGCTGGCACTAGCCTCTCGTGTCAGGTGGGTTTCCGTCAAGGTTTCCTCCCACAAACTTAGAGAATGTCAGTACAGCTGCGAGCTGCAGTCAGAAAGTCTCTAAGAAGAACTGTGAACTACGGGGCGCGCGCATCAGTACGTCCGGGTACAGGGTGCATGTGCACGGATGCACGGATGGGTAATCGGGGTCGAGATAACAGGATGGTGGGTGCATGGGGATTTAAACCACCATCCAAAGGGTTAGAGGCTAGACTCCCCTGGAAGAACTCCACCAAAGGAGAACTCCCCCAAAGAAGAACTCCCCCAAAGAAGAACAGTTCAAAAAAACTTTTTAATATTTTTTTTTAATTATTTTTATTAATACTTATATTTGTATTATATTTTATTAATACATATTATATATTTTAGTAATACATATATTATATTGTTTTTTATTTTATTAATACATATATTATATTTTTTATTTTATTTAGAGATAAATAAAATCTGCACTATCTGCAAAACTAGAAAACTCACACCAAAACAATCTAGATTAATAAATAGCACCGGAAGCTAATTCACATCAAAGTGTACCGTGAGACAAATTCATATCCAATATGAATTAATCTACTCTCAAAAAGTGTACATACTTAAAAACTGTTGTGCAAAAACATCTATGTGTGAAAGTTTTAGAGGACACTGTTCATTTTAAGAGCTGCAGGTTGGACAGTTCGGAAAAACTTTTTTAAACACACAAATACTTTTTTTTTTTGTACATCTATATAAATCATTGGAATGTATTTGTAAATCCTTCTGTGTGCATTTGTAAATATAATATATTTGTGAATTGTTCTGTGCGTATTTGTGAATTTTTCTGTGTGCATTTGCCATTATTGAGACATATTCCTGTAGTATAAGTATACTGCATTAGTATTGTTATTCAGATGTGAGTGTTTGTGGTTATCGTCTCATCTCCAGATGCAACCGGACATTAGAAATGTATGTGCAACAGTTCCAATGAATTCAGTAGAATAATCACATTGTTATGGTCCCATTGATGAAGCTCATGACTACAAATCAAACTCTTGTTGGGACATCATTAATATCTGGTATAAACTATTTCAGAAATGTGCATTTGACAAAGCAACACGTTGAGCAAAGGTTGCGACATGTTTGGCTCAGTAGCCAGAGCTTCCTCAGCCTCCACGTCATCGCCCTCCTCCTCTTCATCTCCTCCTCTTCCTCCTCCTCTCCACTACTTAAGCCCCGCTGGTCCTGAGCGGTCCTCCTGATCAGCCTGCTGTCGAACCCGCGACCCTCGTGTGCTTCTTCATCTTCGCGTGCCCGTCGGACTGCGCGCCCCCGACCTGCTACTCCAGGGCGCTCGGCCTGAGCCTGGAGGTGATGGCTCTGCTGGACCGGATCCACGCGTCCCCACGCACGGTAAGCGCGCCGCCGTGCGCGGCCCCGCGCGTCTCCGTGCCGCTCCGGTGCTCCTGTAACGATTCTGTTGTGTTGCAGAAAACGTGCACGGAAGTTCTGCCGGTGATCTTCATCGATGTGCATGTAAGTTTAAATCAACGGGATGACGCAAGGCTTGTTATGAGCAGCTTCATGTAGAACTAGCAGACATCATTATGGCCAATATCTGCAAAACTATAGGCAACTCACACCAAAACAATGTAGATGAATAAATAGCACAAGAGGATGCATTTTTTACTTTTGTGTGCACTGCCCCTTTAAGAGCTAAAGGAGTTCATTTAATACAAAATCAACAAGTTGACTACATCCCACACTGTAAACCCGAACGTCCAAAGTAATTAAATAGATTAAGTAGTGTATACTCAAAGTTTTAGAAAAAGTTCTACTAACTTAATTATGTCAAGTTGGTGTAACATGGTCTTCCTTTTTGAGTAATTTTAACTAATAATTTTAGATTAAATGGAACTAATTTGTGTATATGTAAGCATAACTTAAAAAACATAATTTAAGTGCAACTTAATATAATTAAGTAATTACATGCTAAGAATGTTATTTCTGTATTTCTATTGTTTCAAATAGGGATGATTTAAAAATAGACCTAATTTATATAGCACATGCTAAAATACAATCAAATCTCAAAGTGCTTCACCAAATAAGTAAAATCGATCATAACAAATAAATTGCAATCATAGCCTATTAAAACAGTAACAATTTGACTGGGGCAAATGGTCTGAAATGCATTAGACATTAGTGAAAGACAAAATGTATTTATTTTATTCATTTTTTAAATTTTTATTATCTAGACTACATCAGTTTAATGTAGCCTTCTTTTTTTGAGCAGCTGCAGGGATCATTTTAAAGCTCAAACTGAGTTCCTACACTGCAAGTCCACGTTCTCTGTAGCTTTGAGGGACGCTCGTTTTAAATTCTGAGCAGTAAGCACACTGTAAAATGTGCTTTTACGGAACATTATTCTATGTCAGTATAACAAATTATTGAAGTTGTCACGATAACACAAATTAACTAGTTAGCAACATCTCAAAGACAAATAAAACGATAACTTGAAAATTCACACTCAACTGAATTAACGTCACTAGATCCTTTCCCGGACGCCGTTAGCTTCCTTTAGCCTTTTCCGGACGTAGCCGAGTTGACGCAATTTCCGGTCTTTTTGCCGGCATTTTCACCGCCGATCGCCAGAAAAGTGTAAGTAGTATTACTTCATACATATCAAAGAATCTACATGTTAAATTTCATGAATATATATGGACGTTTACATGTCTAAATACTATAGGAAAGTAACTTTGATTAGAGAAAGCAGTAAGAACGCTCGGGCGACGCTCGGGCGACGCTCGGGCGACGCTCGGGCGACGCTCGGGCGACGCTCGGGCGACGCTCGGGCGATGAGCTTTACTCTGAAAAGTCCATCCATTTTCAACCGCTTATCTGGGGTCGGGTCGCGGTGGCAGCAGGTTCAGCAGGCCGACCCAGGCTTCTCTCTCACCCGCAACATTTTCCAGCTCATTCTGGGGGACCCCGAGGCGTTCCAAGGCCAGCCGGGAGATATAATCCCTCCAGCGTGTCCTCGGTCTTCCCCGGGGTCTCCTACCAGTTGGACGTGCCTGGAAAACCTCTAATGGGAGGCGTCCAGCAGGCATCCTGACTAGATGCTGAACCACCTCAGCTGACTCCTTTCGACACGAAGGAGCAGCGGCTCGACTCCAAGCTCCCTCCTGATGTCCGAGCTCCTTACCCTATCTCTAAGGCTGAGCCCGGCCACCCTACGGAGGAAGCTCATTTCGGCCGCTTGTATCCGAGACCTTGTTCTTTCGGTCACGACCTAGAGTTTGTGGCCATAGGTGAGGGTTGGAACGTAGACCGACCAGTAAATGGAGAGCTTCGCCTTCCGGCTCAGCTCCTCTTCACCAAGACGGACCGGTACAGCGCTTGTTTTACAGCTGCAGCCGCACCGATCCGCCTGTTGATCTCCCACTCCACCTTACCCTCACTCGTGAACAAGACCCCGAGATACTTGAACTCCTTCGCTTGGGGTAGGCAGTTTGTCCCCACCTGGAGGGAGCAATCCACCGGTTTCCGGCAGAGCACCATGGCCTCAGATTTGGAGGCGCTAACTCTCATCCCTGCTGCTTCACACGCGGCTGCAAAACCAGTGCCCCAGTGAATGCTGTAGGTCACGGTCCGAGGAGGCAAACAGGACCACATCATCCGTGAACAGCAGAGAAGCGATCCCGAGACTCCCGAACCGGATCCTCTCCGCCCCTCGGCTGCGCCTAGATATCCTGTCCATGAAAGTCACGAACAGGACCGGTGATAAAGGGCAGCCCTGGCGGAGGCCAACACCCACCGGGAACGTGTCTGACTTATTACCGAGGATACGAACACAGCTCCTACTGCAGGCGTATAGAGACCGGATGGCCCGTGCCAACGGGTCCGGCACCCCATACTCCCGCAACACCCCACACAAAAACCTCCGAGGGACCCGGTCGAAAGCTTTCTCCAAGTCTACAAAGCACATGTAGACTGGTTGGGCAAACTCCCAGGACCCCTCCAGTAGTCTTGCGAGGGTAAAGAGCTGGTCCACTGTTCCACGGCCGGGACGGAATCCGCACTGTTCGTCTTGAATCTGAGGTTCGACAATCTGTCGGAGCCTCCTTTCCAGCACCCTGGCATAAGCTTTTCCCGGGAGGCTGAGCAGTGTGATACCACGATAGTTCGAGCACACTCTCCGGTCCCCCTTCTTGAAGATGGGAACCACCATCCCGGTCTGCCAGTCCATGGGCACCGTTCCCGACCCCCATGCGACACTGAAAAGGCGTGTCAGCCAAGACAGCCCAACAGTGTCCAGCGCTTTCAGCATCTCAGGGCGGATCTCATCCACCCCCAACGCCTCGCCACCAAGGAGCTTTTTGACTACCTTAGTGACCTCTGCCAGGGATATAGGTGCATCCACCCCAAGGACTTCAGGCACTGCCCCCTCTCCAGGGGACATGTTGGCCGGGTTTAGGAGTTCCTCAAAGTGCTCTTTCCACCGCCAACCGAAAGTCCTTCTACATGGCCTCCCCGAACTCCTCCCATGCCCGGGTTTTAGCATCCGCGACAACCACAGCTGCAGCCCTTCTGGCCTGCCGGTACCTGTCAGCTGCTTCAGGAGACCCCTGGGCCAACCAGGCCCGAAAGGCCTCCTTCTTCAGCTTGACGGCTTCCCTCACCCCCGGTGTCCACCACCGGGTTATCAGGTTGCCGCCACGACAGGCACCGATGACCTTCTGGCCACAGCTCCTAGCGGCCGCGTCCACAATAGAGGCTTTGAACATGGTCCACTCGGATTCCATGTCCCCAGCCTCCCTTGGGATTTGTGAGAAGTTCTTCCGGGGGTGGGAGTTGAGGACCTCCCGGACAGGATCCTCTGCCAGACGTTCCCAGTTCACCCTCACTACACGTTTGGGCTTGCCAGGTCTTTCTAGCCGACTCCCCCGCCATCTGATCCAACTCACCACCAGGTGGTGATCAGTTGACAGCTCTGCTCCTCTCTTCACCCGAGTGTCCAAGACATACGGCCGCAGATCAGATGATACGATTACAAAGTCGATCATTGATCTCCGGCCTAAGGTGTTCTGGTGCCAGGTACACTTATGAGCCACCTTATGCTCGAACATGGTGTTCGTTATGGACAAACTGTGGCTAGCACAGAAGTCCAACACCAAGACACCGTTCGGGTTCAGATCGGGCAAGCCGTTCCTCCCAATCACGCCCCGCCAGGTTTCTCTGTCATTGCCCACGTGAGCGTTGAAGTCTCCCAGGAGAACTATGGAGTCGGCAGGCGGCGCCCTTTCCAGGACCCCTCCCACTGACTCCAAGAAGGCCGGATACTCCGAAATGCTGTTCAATGCATAAGCACAAACAACAGTCAGAGCTTTACTCCCCGCAACCCGTAGGCGCAGGGAGGCGACCCTCTCGTTCTCCGGGGAAAACTCCAACATAGCGGCGCCCAGCCGGGGGCTCGTGAGTATCCCCACTCCCGCCCGGCGCCTCTCACCCAGGGCAACTCCAGAAAAAGACAAAGTCCAACCCTTCTCCAGGAGCTTGGTTCCAGAGCCCATGCTGTGCATGGAGGTGAGCCCAACTATATCTAGCTGGTACCGCTCCACCTCCTGCACCAGCTCCGGCTATTTCCCCCCTAGCGAGGTGACGTTCCACGTCCCTAGAGCTAGTCTATGCTGCAGGCGATCGGCTCGCCCAGGTCTCCCGCCTGGCCCGCCGCCCGGTCTGCATAGCACCCGACCCCGATGCTTCCCCCCGCGGGTGGTGAGTCCACAGGGTTGCTGGTCCATGATCTTTTTTCGGGCTGAGCCCGACCGGGCCCCATGGGTGAAAGCCCGGCCACCAGACGCTCGCCGTCGAGCTCCCCTCCCGGGTCTGGCTCCGAGAGGGTGCCCCGGTTTCCCTTGTCCGGGCGAGGTAGCGTCATTCCGTGGGCTGTAAATCATCAGGGTTTTTTGAAAAGAGTCTTGAAAAGAGTACTCTGAAAAGTATCTCTGTATTTTCATCGTACTGCTAATATGAGTTAGCATATAAGTGTATTTTAATGCTAGCTTTAAGCTACTTTGTCTAGCCAATGAAAATGCACCATCATGTGTGACGTGATCTGTAGTCGAGGGAAGGAAGGGAGGGGGCAGACAAACATGTTTGATGTCTGAAAAAAAAGTTGCGACAGCGGGAAAAACGAACAAATAATCAGAGCGCTGTAAGGTAGGCAGCTGTTTGTTTGTAGATCTGAAACATAAAGGCAGACATAACCAAATGTGTTTCTTGTTTTTCATAAGCCAGGCTACATCAAGTATTTAAGATCATAATGATCTTACTAATACATGATGCAAATAATGTTGGTGTGTGTTTGAGAGTGATGGAGAAAGAGACTGTCTTTACATTTGTTGAAAGTCAGCAGTGGCTCTTATGATTAGAAATAGTGTTTGTGTAGATACACCTCCAATATAATAGTGCTAGGTTATATATAAGTTTCACCAAAATGTAATATTGTTGAGTAAATTTCTCTTTTGTGTGATTTATGTTCCTGCCTGAAAAGATAGAACCGAGTCAGAACGAGGAGACGAGAGAGAGAGAGAGAACAAGGACGAGAGAGAGAGAACAAGGACGAGAGAGAGAGAACGAGGACGAGAGAGAGAGAACGAGGACGAGAGAGAGAACAAGGACGAGAGAGAGAGAACGAGGACGTGAGAGAGGACAAGGACGAGAGAGAGAGAACGAGGACGAGAGAGAGAGAGCGAGGACGTGAGAGAGAGAGCGAGGACGTGAGAGAGGACAAGAGAGAGAGAGAACGAGGACAAGAGAGAGAGAACGAGGACGTGAGAGAGGACAAGAGAGAGCGAGAACGAGGACAAGAGAGAGGACAAGAGAGAGAGAGAGAGGACAAGAGAGAGAGAACGAGGACGAGAGAGAGATTGAGGACCAGAGCGAGGAGACAAGAGACAGAAAAGAAAGACAGCAAGGACAATAGAAGCAGGAAAAGAGAAGAATAAGCAAAAGACTTGAAAGAAAAGAAAGGTAGGTAACATGTGTCTGTGTGAGAGTGTTTTCCTTTACAGGAGGATCAAGAAAAAAGAAAAGATGGATATAGAAATTGTAAATCTGCAATAGTTTAAGGTAAATATATACATATGTCTATAAATGTGTCTATACATGGTAATCTGGCAATTTATATAATTCATCAACATTATTAAGACCTTTAAAACAAATTTTGAATTTAATTTCTGACTGTGCCAAAATGAATGTGTATTTGCAGATGCCGAGTATCCGGCAAATGAGGAAGAGGGAGAGGAAGACGAGGAAGTGGACCCCGGAGGCCATGGCCCAGGCCGTGCTAGAGGTGAAGGCATGCAGCCCAGGAGTTTGGGGTCCCGAAGTCCAGCCTGGATGACCGAGTCAGTGGAAGGGTGTCCTCTGACTGTGGGCCTGGTCAGAAGACATTCCTCACCCCTGCAGATGAGGATTCCCTGGTGGAGTACCTCTTGTACTCTGCCAGTCATGGGTTTCCACTGACGAAGCCTCAGGTCCTGGCCCACGCTCTGGCCATTTACAATCACCGCCATCAGGCAGCCCCTAAGACCGGGCTTGGCCAGACGTGGTGGATCAATTTCCGGGAGCGGCACCACCACCGCCTGACTGCCCGGACCCCAGACATTATTGACCGTGGGAGGGCATCCTGCGCCAAGAGGGGGCCAATAGAGGAGTATTTTAGGCTCCTCACCACCACCCTGGAGGAGCACGGGTCGAGGGAGAAACCCCGTCAGATCTACAACTGCGACGAGACGGGGTTTCAGCTGGACTCCTCAAGGAGAAAGGTTATCGTGCCCCGGGGGACCAAACATGCTTACAGGCAGGCCCAGGGAACCAGGGACCACATCACCGTCCTGGCCTGCCTGAACGCGCCTGGGGAGGATATCCCCCCTTTCATCATTTACAAGGGGGGATGTCCAGGGGGCCCATATAACAAGGAAGGGGTTCCCAATGCCCTCTACGGGAAGTCGCCAGCAGGGTACATTGACAGTGAGCTGTTTAGGAAGTGGTTTGTCGGGCACTTCCTGAAGTTCGCCGCGCAGGAGCGCCCACTGCTGCTCATTATGGATGGACATCAGTCCCATCTGGATCCAGAGCTGGTCCGGGCGGCACAGAGGGAGGGGGTCATTCTCCTGTGCCTGCCACCACATACGTCTCACATCCTTCAGCCTTTGGATGTGAGTTTCTTCAGACCGTTGAAGGCAGATTTCTCTGGTGTTACAGGAGATCTGTCGGCAGTGAGCCACTCCTTCTTGGTTTCTAAGAAGGAGGAGTTTTCAAGGGTCCTAAGAGACTCCTACCAGAGGGTGAAGGATCGGAGAGTAGTGGTGGCTGGGTTCAGGAGGTGTGGCATCTTCCCTCTGGACTCGATGGCCATTGACTGGTCACGGGTCATGCCGTCCGGGCCGCGGCGCGCTACCTCCTCACCTCCTCCGCCAACCCCATCGGCATCTTCCTGGGCTAGGCCTGATGTTGCCCTTCCCTCCCAACAACCCCTTTCCCCAGCCCAACCCCCCCCCGGCCCCCCCCCCCCCCCCCCCCCCCCCCCCCCCCCCCCCCTCCCCGCCCCCAATCCTTACCTCACCCATCCCCTGGTAACATCAGGCCGGATTCCAGTCGACCTGGCCCACCTCCTGGCCGAAATAAATTACACCCGCAACACCGGTAAGGTCAGGAGGAATGTGACCAAGGCCAGGTTGCTGACAGCCCAGGAGATGTCCGACGTCATTGAGGAGGCGGAGGACCAGGCTGCGAGGAGGGAAGCTCAAGCTCTGGCCAGAAAAGACAGAGAGCAGCAGCGGGTCGGCCCTGCAGCCACTTCCTCGACCCTGTCTGGCGGCTCCCGCCCCAGCCGCAGAAGACCAGTGTCCCTCGGGGCTACTTCAGCCTCCAGCTCCGGCCTTTCCATCGCCGGTCCCTCATCCCGCTCCGTCCCCTCTTGTGCCACCTACGGTCCCCGGCTGCCTGCCAACCCCAGAACATCTCTCCCGAGCCTGCCTGCTGACGAACCCCATCACCTTCCCCCGTCTCCTGGTCAGCACACACCTATTTAGCATTTTAATTCACGTTTAAATCTGAATGTATTAACTATTGTGACAGTTGGACATTATGTGTATGAATTTTAGGATTGTTATAATAAAATCTGATTATTATTTTAGAGCCTTCAACATCGGCAGCGGGATGTGGCCTCCGTGGGTCCCAACGTCGTTCCTCTCCCTCCTCCCACTGTAAATGCTTTATATAGCCTGAAAAAATACAATATTATAACATGATGGTGACATTAGCATGATGAAGACTAAACAAAACATGGTTATGCTTTTTCTGTTATTCATGCAGCCTCCAATCCTGCAGACGCCGGACTATCTTCCAGCTCCTCGTCTGCTGGACCCACGACATCCACCGGTAGTGTACTTCATGTTAACTTTCTTTGTATACCAACCCATGAAAATCTGATCATTTTCTTTAATTCAAAGTTGTTGTTTTTAATTGTGAATAGGTCACACTCCTGAAGACATGCAGACTAAAGATTGGGAGTGTGGCCGGTGCAGGGAACCTGAGCCTCCCGAGAGCTCAAAGGGCTTGGTGTCGTGGGTCCAGTGTGACAGCTGCCACGTGTGGTATCACACCATGTGTGTGGGCTGGGACGAGGAGCTGGATGAGGAGGATGATTTCAATTGTAATTTGTGTCCGTAATAATTTGTTTTGTTTTTTTTCTTCTTTTTTTTGTATTTAAATAAATGTTCATCCTTTCAAAGATTTGCACAAGTCATTTGTCTATTGCTAACCCTCCTGTATCTTTGGGGTCAATATGACACCATTCAATATTTAACATCTCTAAATATCTGATTGACATAATTTTTTTTGCTTCATATTTCATGACTTCCTAATTTAAGTAGGGACAACTGGATGAACATAAAATGAACATAAAATGAACACATAATGAACACATATGTTTTCAATGTCCTGTACACATCGGTGTTTGGATAAAAGATGTTAGTACATTTGAAGGTAACGGGAGGGTTTAAACAATGAAGCTTTCAATCATGAATACTGGTATTTTTAGTTGTAATATAACTCTTACTCTGCACTGTGTTATGATAGTAATTCTTATATACAACATATGTGTGCATAATTGTTGAATTTCATGCATCAGCTGATGTTAAGCGAGTGACTGACATGAGAAGAGTTTAACAAAACATCCAGCAGGTGGTGGTATACACTCAAATAGAAATTACGGAGCTTTTATTGCATAGTTTGGAGTTGTTGAAGCGGGATATCTTATTGTGAAGGACATGACTACGATCCTGGATGTGTTGACTGCATTTTGGTGTTTTTTTTTAATCGGAATTTTCGCTAAAACGGGTCCGGAAAAGGATGTCTTTCCGTTAGTAGTGTAAATCAACTTGATTAAGGAAGTAGTCACCATGTTTTTGCGACCGTTATCGAAGTGCATTATGGGGATTTGGCGGGCGAAGTTGACGTTCCTTCCGTCCTGCACCCTTTTCGGACCAGGCTTGCATGTCATCATCGGCTCAGACTGTTTTCAAGGTGAGTGAAATCATAAGTGTTTATAAGTTGATATATGTAATGTGTGAAGTTAAATTATGTTACAATCAGCCAGTTGCCAAACCTCGAAAAAGTAAAACAATATATATATATATATATATATATATATATATATATATATATATATATATATATATATATATATATATATATATATTTTAGCTAACGAACGTAGGTTAGCGCTAGCTAACGTAGTAACTGTTACGTGCTAATGTACTCTAGCTAACGAACGTAGGTTAGCGCTAGCTAACGCTACTTGGAGGTGCATATCAGACCCAGCTGAGGAGCCCGGGGGACAGTATTCCAGTAGCTTGTTCGACTGAGAAAAAGGCGGCTAACGAACGTACGCTAGCTAACGTAACCGAACGGTGCATCTCGGACTTGAAACCACGGTCTTCTTTTCAGTCAAACAAGCTAGTTAAGTCAAATACTGGTGTCCCGTGCTTCTCGGCTGGTCCAGGAGTAGCGCCCGGTGTTTCTGCATCAAGCTTGCTGTCACTCGCATCTCTGGCATCTCTTTTGTTTTTTTTGCAAGTCATTCTGTTTATTCATTTTTGTGTAAACCTGGAATTTCTGCACAGTTGCAGATAAAGATTAGGCTATTGTTCTGAGCTAACGCCACCAAGCTTCAGAAAACAGGTTTTGTCAAGCGAAGTAAGTTATTCAAGACATGTATACCGTGGCAAATAAAAAAGCACATTGTTATTACCCTGCATGGTAAATCCTAAATAACTAGTAATTTACGGTGGTGATATTGAGACTTGCATGTAAGCTGCATAAATCAAATGTTCAGATATGCCACCAACACTCTTTGAATGCTTTTCATTGTTCAGTTTCAGATCAGTTTATGCCTTTGCATCTCTCAGTTTCAAGAAGTTAGGGAAGATAACTGGAGATGTGATAAATAAACCAAGTAATCCAATGAATGTGAATTATTCTTATTCCATCACCCCCGCCCACCCCCCTCCCCTCTCTGAACTTAAACTTAAAGTATGTGTATTTCTCTCAGACAATGTTTTAGTGTGGTAACCCTAAATCATACGCACACCCACTTATCATCTTTTATTCTACTTGCCTGTTTGATCAAAACATTTTTTTTTTGCCGTATTCAAATCAACAATTCATGAATGTGTTCTGTTCATTAATACCATCTTCCTAATTGATATTTAACCTTTGGCACTGCACAGATCATATTTTACTTAACTTTGTATTGGCTTGCAAAAAAAGAAAGAGGATTTGTCTAAAAATGAGTAAATTTTGCAATTAGTCCACTTTGTGTTTTCCATTTGTCTGATTACATTAAAGATGTGAACGGGTTATTTGTGGACATATGTTCTGATTGAACTGTTTAAAATCAGCTTTGTTCAGTAAACTCTTCAGTATGTACAATTCTGTTTTTATCTGAATAGGAAATCCATGACATCCACACCAAGCGCACCACTGTTCTCCACGCCCTTCCTGTGTATCTGCGCGAGGACGTTTCTGGATTATTCAGAACCTGCACAGTCAGTCTCCTTAAATCCCTACCAGATTCTACTGTTTATTATGTAAACAGTTCATCAAAATACTAATATCTTTTAGGGCTTACCTTTGTTTAGTCCAACCATACAGTTTTCGTGTATGGTCTGTGTTCTTTCTCCTCACTACAAAGGAACTGTATTGGCAAGAGATAAGATGTTCAGTTAAACATTTTCCCGTAAATGTCCTATGGCTTGGTGTCAGTCTATCTCACACCACTTAGATTCTCTGGTAATTTGGCTGATTCGTGTGATAAGATGTTAGTATTTTGATTAACTGTTTACATCAGACATGAAAATCCCTCACCTTTCGGCGAAATTCGCCGTTTTGAAACCAAAATGGGTAACCTACGTGGATCGTGTAGATCCGAAGAGTTTTTGTTTTTGGGAGAGAGGGGGGGGTCAACTGTCCTCCGTTTCTGAGATTGGAGTGGGACACGGAAAAAAAACTGAGGTCGTGATCATCTTAGCAATAGAAGATGTTTGACGTGGCGAGTATTGGCCAATCAGCGTTAAGATCAATACAGCGGCTTCATTTCCCTCCCACCAGTTTAATAATAGCAAGCTAGTCAGCTAGCTAACGCGTTAGCTAACGTTGTTGGAGAGACAGCGAGTGAGATTACTGGCAGCGGAGAGTCCGTGGCAGCGTGTGACGTCAGACAGGAGAGCGGAGAGTCAGTTCTACCTACCGACACCTGACTACATATAAGAAGAGGACAAGTGGAGATTTTATCCAACTTTTATTTTAATAAAAAAACCGAAATGAGTTTCCTCCGTAGGGTGGCCGGGCTACTGTTTATATTTAAGGGTTTAAGATCTACGTGTAGGAAAAAGTGTATTCTCTAGTTAATTATAATATATATATAGTTATGAGGTTATAATCACTGTCACACAGAGAGAGGTGTGCATGTTCAGGTTTACTGGTGGAAACATTATTCAGTGTTCTAGACCAGTGTTTTTCAACCTTTTTTGAGCCGCGGCACATTTTCTACAATAAAAAAATCCTGCGGCACACCAACAACCCAAAAAGTTACAAAATGTCACATTGTAGCATAATACAGCATATATGGTAGGTAATTATTATTATTAATGTCCCATTGTAACATAATACAGCATATTGTAGGTAATTATTGCACTACCTACTGGCATGGAAGAGTATTCAGTGTTTCAAGTAAACCAGATCACTTTGTTAGAAAAATGAAAATAAAGTTATGCAAAAAATAACTAATATTTAGTTATTACTAAATAGCATATTGTGGAAAACAATAAGCTATTTTTTTGCAAAACAGAATGAGTGCAGATGTGTGAGCATCACGTTGTATCAGTATTAGTGGAGCAGTGAGCTAATTTCCTCTACAACTCTTTTATAAACGAGGTTGTAGATTTGATATGGACACTCTCAATTCATGCTCCATGTTGAGAGACACAACAGCAGATAGCCGACTTCACGGAGATCTCATAAAGATCGGCTTGTGGCGAAATGACAAGAATCGGCGACTCGCGCAAGCGTAACCTATTAACGGCGGACGGTGAACATTTAAAATCAGCATTTTCTCTTGCGCCCCACCTGCAATAAATACCTCCCCAGTTTGATAAATACTGACTTAAAGGAAATATGGTGTTCATTTATTTTAATGACAACCACAAAGTGTGTGCAGCGCATGCACGACACAGAGCAGAGAAGAGTTGTAGACGCGACCCAGAAATGACAAGCTGTGTGTAGATAAGATCAATAGCATACGGCCGTTTAGTCTGTTTAATAGCAGAACAAGGTGTAGACCTGTTCTATATTACTCTGCCAGCCACTATATTGCAGCTCAGACGCTCAACAATGGAAAATCATTTGCGGCAACTAAATAGTATTTTTTTGGACCAATTAAGTGACATTGGACATTTTCCTGCGGCACACCTGACGATCTCTCACGGCACACTGGTGTGCCGCGGCACACTGGTTGACAATCACTGTTCTAGACTAACAGTGACGTCTCCTCATAGTAAAGTGGTATAACAGTATGACATAATATGGTCAAATAAAAAGGCTGGTACATTATACATATTATGGCATATAAGTGTAATATTATGAAGTGAAATGTAGTAGTAGCAAAACAATATTCAGTAGTATTGCAGTATTGCATATTGTAAGTATTAAGTCTACAAAATATATACACACACACACACACTACCGTTCAAAAGTTTGGGGTCACTTAGAAATGTCCTTATTTTTCAAAGAAAAGACTGTTTTTCAATGAAGATAACATTAAATTAATCAGAAATACACTATACATTGTTATATGCTGGTGTCACCTTTTTCACCCCTTATGAGTTTACAGGTCTGACTGTAAATGTTAGACCCAGTGACAGACTGGCATGAAATGGCTTTCATAATACTTAGTAAGGAGGCCATAATATTTTTTGACTCATGGCTGAAGTTAAGTTTCTCCAGCTCTCCCCAAGTTGGCAAAAAAAAAGCATCTCAAAATGCATCAGATTGATGCTTTAAAATATGGAATATTTACATTTTTCTTACTGGGGAGCATGCCCCCGAACCCCCCTAGAGTGGTAATATCCTTCTCACCTTTTTCACCCCTGACCCGTTTTCATGCCTGTTACATGGATGAACATGGATTTTATGTTTTTCACCTCTTACAATGAAACTCAGGTCTTGTAAAAGAGGTATTGGTTTTCAATGGGACTTGGTTAAAGAAATATACATTATATGTAATCTGTTCTGTTCCATGTGTTAGTTTGTGATTAGTATCTCTTTGTCATTCATTCAGGACGAGTCTGATGATCCAGAGCTTGATGGTGTTGCAGTGGGCATCCTTACTGTCATCAGTGACCATGACAAAACTCCAGTTCACTACCACCCTGTGAGAATCTCTGTCATCATTGAAAGTGATGCCATGGTCAGCCTCCCCAGACGTGGCGATGCCTTTCTGGTAATCTTTGGATATATCTATGCACTACACCTCAGCTACCCCAACGCACTGACCAACACTTTTGAATTCACTCAAAAGATTTTACTTGGTCTAGAAAGTGGTAAACTGTCACCCAGGTTGCAGACCCTCAAGAAGGACTTGATGATGTAGAAACTCATCTGAAAGAAGGCTGCAGGGAAAGCATTATAAAAGGCCAGTTCAAAGTTTTAAGTGAAAATGTTCTTAATGTTCGTAATTTCATCCAAATTGCTGCCCTGTTGCCTTATGCCGTGTTCACACCGGACGCGACCCGAATTTGCGGCGCGACCAGATTACATGCAAAATCAATCCACAGACGCGCCGCCCCGTGAATAAATCGCCTTTTCGCGGGGCGGCGCATCTGTGGATTGACTTTGCATGTAATCTGGTCGCGCCGCAAATTCGGGTCGCGTCCGGTGTGAACACGGCATTACTCAGGAATTAGCCAGGAAGCCAAAAGCACACAGTATTTTTTCTTTTATAGCTGTAACGAAAAATAATTTAATTTTGGTACTATTTGTTTTGATTGCTCAGATTACAATTCATTTAAGCTCTAAATTGTTCCATGTTATTAGTGCCACTGCACAGCAATATTGAACAGACCAGTGCATATGTCTCTGTTTCTGAGGCCTGACAAGGCGGATGTGGATTACAGCAGGTGGTTGTCAGTCTAAGTTTGATAGGGGATTCATAGGCTTTCTGTCAGGAATTGTTACCAGGCAGCAAAGAGGTTTTGTAGGCATCAAATGTTAGAATCATCTAACGTTGCTTAAGTATATTTTAAAATTATTTTTTTGTTCTATTTATTTTAATTTCTAAATGTTTATTATTTATTTTTCTATTTAATTGTAATATTGGAGTGTGCTAAAAGGGAGTGGGCAAGACAATACGGTTCAATAGCAGATGTTCATGACTTTTAGCTATATTGAGTTTGTTAAACTCAATGTACTTAAGGCAATCAATTGCCTCAAAAATGTTAAGTTTCGAGTCACATCTTTTTAAGTAAACAAATTCAAAATGTTTGACTAATGTGTACTTAAAACAATGACAACACAAACTAATAAACATTGAGTTTGGTTAACATGAAATGGTGTGGTTGTGTACTTATTTTTTTAAATGCATAATGCAGATTTAAAAACAGTTAAGAATACATTAAAACAGTCAAAAAGCAACATAAAAAATAAAAGTTGAATAAAAGTTGCAGTGCAGTTTAAGAAATAAAATGCAGTAGTGAGATGCAGTAATTGAATCTGGTTCAATTAAAGGCAGCAGCAAACAGAAAAGTCTTCAATGTGGACTTAAAGGAGCTGAGGGTCTCAGCAGACCTGCAGCTTTCAGGACGTTGTTCCAGATGTGTGGAGCAGAAAAGCTGAACGCTGCTTCTCCATGTTTAGTTCTGACTCTTGGAACAGAAAGTAGACCCGTCCCAGACGACCTGAGGGGCCGGGATGGTTCATAAGGTAGCAGCAGATCGCAAACATACTTAGGCCCTAAACCATTCAGTGCTTTATAAACCAGCAGCAGGATTTTAAAGTCAATTCTTTGTTTGACAGGGAGCCAGTGCAAAGACCTCAGAACTGGAGTGATGTGATCCACTTTCCTGGTCTTAGTGAGGACTCGAGCTGCAGCTTCTGAATCAGCTGCAGCTTTCTGATTGACTTTTTATAGAGGCCTGTGAACACACCGTTACAGTAGTCAAGTCTACTGAAGATAAATGCATGGACAAGTTTCTCCAAATCCTGTTGAGACATAAGTCCTCTAACCCTTGATATATTCTTCAGGTGGTAGTAGGCTGATTTTGTAATTATCTTGATATGGCTGTTCAGGTTAAGGTCTGAATCCATAACTACACCTAGATTTCTAGCTTGGTTTGAGGTTTTTAACATTAGTGATTGAAGCTGAGCGCTGACTTTCAATCGTTCGTCCTTGGGACCAAAAACAATTACTTCTGTTTTATCTTGATTTAATTAAAGAAAATTCTGGCACATCCAGTTATTGATTTCTTCAATGCATTTAGCCAACCCTTTGTATGGGACTATAGTCCCCTGGTAATATAGTTATGTAGAGTTGTGTGTCATCTGCATAATTATGATTACACATTTTGTTGTTTTTCATAATCTGAGCCAGTGGAAGCATGTAGATGTTGAACAGGAGAGGCCCCAGTATTGAACCTTGGGGAACACCACATGTCATTCTAGTCAGCTCTGATGTGTAATTAGCTACCGACACAAAGTATTGTCGGTCCTTCAAGTAGGATTCAAACCAGTTAAGTGCTGCGCCAGAGAGTCCTACCCAGACTTTCAGTCTGTCTAGTAGTATGTCATGATCAACCGTGTCGAATGCAGCACTGAGATCCAATAATACTAAGACTGAGATTCTGCCACTGTCTGTGTTTAAGTGGATGTCGTTGAAAACCTTAACAAGAGCAGTTTCAGTACTGTGGTGCTGACGAAAGCCGGACTGGAAGACATCGAAACAGTTATTTTCGGCCGAGAAGTTGTTGAAAAACCGCTTTTTCCATTATTTTACTTAAGAATGGGAGGTTTGATATTGGTCTATAGTTTTTCAATATTTCGGGGTCTAAACTAGCCTTCTTTAGAAGTGGTTTAATAACTGCAGTTTTTAGGGCTTGTGGAAAGACACCTGAGAGAAGGGATGTGTTTACAATTTGTAAAAGATCAGCGGTCATGCAGTGTGAAATATTTTTGAAAAAGTGTGTTGGTAGAATATCCAAGCAGCAGGAGGATGTGTTCAGATGTTGTATAATGTCTTCTAGGCTTCTTTGGTTAATTGAGTGAAATTGTGTCATGATATTTGAATGGATGCTATTTAAAGATGGGGACAACACATATCCTGTGGTTGGTGTGGAGCCACCGACTGCTTGTCTAATTTTCTGAATTTTATCAGCAAAATAGGAGGCAAATTGATTGCATGCGCAAGTGGATTGGAGCGTAGCCGTTACCGACACCGGAGGGTTTGTTAGCCTGTCCACGGTAGCAAATAAGGCGCGTGTATTGTTTTTGTTTTTGGTTATGATGTCAGAGAAGAAGGCCTGTCTTGCATTTCTAAGTTCCAAGGTACAAGCAGCAAGTCATCCAACCTTTTAAGTTCTGGAAATTTTTGACTTTTAAGTTAATCAACTTTAAAAAATTGTGGCAATCGATTGCCTCAATTTTTTTAAGTTCTGGTAACTTATTCGGGTTTACAGTGCAGTTAGATAGGAGCTAGAGCACAGGAAGCTGCAGGGTTCCAAAAGTTTAGTAAAAGTCATGTAAATGTGTTATATTCATGTGTTCATGACGCTCATTTACACTGAGTTTGAAATAATTAATATGCTTTAAAAGAAAGACGCTCAAAATATAAGCAGGCATCCATACAGGCATCTATATAAATGTTTATTCTTTTAATCAAACTATTGTCTCATTCATTTGTGTCATTTAAGGTTTACTGTATGCTTTGTATTCTCATTGTTTGTTTAAATACTACATTTACTCACTTTTTCATGTTTACACCCAGATTTTACAACATGTTTGCTCATGGACATTTGGTTTAAAATCATGGAAAAGTTGTAAAACCCATTGGTCAAAATGTGTATGAACCCTGGAATTATGTTGGAAGAAACGTAACACAGTGTGTTTTATGTTTCTGCAGACTCAGAGTGTGGCACCTCCATTCGTATTTGGGGTCAAATTTCGCAAGTGTGCACAGGTACATCAGCACAATTGTTTGAATACAGCACATTTTATTTATCTGCGTTTCATTTCAACACATTTCTCTGGACCATTTTGAGCATGCAGAATGTTGTGAGTCTTACTATTCCTTCTCGTGGCCCCAACCAGGTGAAGCTGGGCACTGATCCTCCTCAGCTGATGTTCTTCCTGCTGATCCACAACATGGGACCCCTGGGCGGCACCAACCTCTCCCAGGTGGCCATCCGGGACTCCATTTCTGGAATAGTACCTTTAAAATCTGGCGGCCACGTGGTGGAAAGAGGCTTCCAGACGTTTGCCATTGATTCACTCTCTGGTATGTCTGGGAGTCAATCAAAGATTTTTCTGGTTTGAAATGTAAAATATTAGAATTTCCTGCGAGCTGCATTCAGAATAAATAACACAACCCAGATCTTACGTTGTGGTCAACTATACTGCTCTCATAAGGAATCAAAAGAGTGAAGTCTTGGCCTTGCATGTTTTCATCTTGTGCTGTCCACAGCTGATCTGATGAGACGTCTGATGATTCTACCCACTGGTTTAGCTTCATCCTAACCACGGGGTCCACTTTGCTGGCTTTGTTGCTGGGTTCTTTGTCACGCTGGTGCTGCTGTCCCTGGGGTTTCTGGCCATGAACCTGATCGGTCTCAGAACCAGACTGAACCTTCTCCAGCAAAGGGTAACACAATGTTCCACCTGATGACACACTGTTATTAAAACGTGCTTCATCAGTTAATTAATTACGGTAATTAACAGTATTTGTGGATGTTAATGTTATAAAAGAGTTGTTGACGCTTGTCTGTTTTTCAACACATCAGTTAATTTAACTGAAACACGACCCTGTTAGTCCCGTGCGTCTTGACCAGGCACAAAAGAGGGCAACACACTTGGCTTGCTTATTAATGTCTTTTTCTTTCCACGTGCACTCTCCCTGAGGGCACGCGCCTTGTCGTCCGGCTGCTCCAACTGTCTCGGCCGTGTCCACTCCGCTCCCCGCTCTCCCGTTCCACAGCCGCTACTACTGTTTATATTGGGGAGAGACACAAACACAGATTGCCCCCAGCTGAGGCCAATTACACCTCATGTTCACACCTGTTCCGTTCCCTCTGAGCCGAGTGCAAACCCCGCCCCACTGCCACATACCTCCACCGCTAGCCTTAGGCCAGGTAGCCTTCCGGCCTAACCTACTCGCCCCTCCCCTCTCCATGAGAGTGGGAGAGGAAGGCAGCCACAACCATCTGCGTCCACGGCCTATGGATCACCTTGAAATTAAAAGGCTGTAAAGCCAGATACCACCGAGTAATCCGAGCGTTAGTATCTTTCATGTGGTGGAGCCACTGGAGCGGGGCGTGGTCCGACCAGAGGGTGAAAGAGCGTCCCAGGAGGTAGTAGCGCAGGGAGTCGACCGCCCACCGGATGGCCAGGCACTCCTTCTCCACCGTACTGTACCTGGCCTCCTTCTCGGATAGCTTCCGGCTGATGTAGAGGACCGGGCGGTCAACCCCCTGTACCTGCTGGGACAAAACGGCCCCCAGCCCTCTGTTCGATGCATCAGTCTGCAGAGTAAAGGGAAGAGAGAAGTTAGGTGTGTGAAGGAGTGGTTCCCCACAGAGAGCCTGTTTCACCTCCTCAAACGCCAACTGGCACTGCTCCGTCCACTGGACCGGATCTGAGGCACCTTTCCGGGTGAGGTCAGTCAAGGGGCTGGTCAGATCTGCGAAGCTTGGGATGAAGCGCCTGTAATAACCCGCCAGCCCCAGAAACTGCCTCACCTCTGTTTTCGTCTTGGGCCGCAGGCAGGCCGCGATCGCTGCGGTTTGACCACCTTAGGGCGCACATGCCCGCCGCCCAAGTGGTACCCCAGATACCGTACCTCCCTCCGTCCAACTGCACACTTCCGGGTTGGCGGTGAGCCCCGCCTGCCTCAGGGACTCCAGCACCGCGCCCACCCGCTGCACATGCTCCGCCCAGGTGGTGCTGTGGATAATTACATCATCCAGGTAGGCGGCAGCATATCCAACGTGAGGACGCAGCACCCGGTCCATGAGGCGCTGAAAGGTGGCTGGCGAACCGAACAACCCGAAGGGAAGCGTGGTAAATTGGTACAAACCAAACGGAGTGGAGAAGGCCGTCTTTTCCTTGGACTCTGGCGACAGAGGAATCTGCCAGTAGCCCTTGGTCAAATCCAGCGCCGTGAAGAAACGCGCAGTGCCCAGTTGGTCCAGGAGCTCGTCGACCCGGGGCATTGGGTACGCATCAAAACGTGACACATCATTCACCCTGCGATAGTCCACGCAGAACCGTATAGACCCATCCTTCTTGACAACAAGAACAATGGGGCTAGACCAGGCACTGTTGGACTCTTCTATTACCCCCATCTCCAGCATGGCAGCCACTTCCCTCTGAACCACTTTTCTTTTGTGTTCAGGTAACCTGTAGGGTCGTAACCGCACCGTCACGCCCGGAGGAGTCTCAATCTGGTGCGTGATGAGGTTTGTGCGTCCTGGCAGGAGAGAGAACACATCAGAAAACTGATCTTGCAACTGGGCAATATCTGTTCTCTGGGTCCCGGAGAGATGGTCTTCACAAAGGAGCGAGACCGGATTGGTGGATTTTGAGACTTCAGGCCCCAGCTCCTCTCTCACAGAAACCGCAGACACCAGAGAAACAGACTCCGCCTCTCTCCATGCTTTTATAGGAGGTTGAGGTAGTAGATCTGTGTAGCTCCGCCCCTGTCAGATTGCACCACCTCATAGTCGACATCCACCTCTCGCCGTGTGACCACAAAGGGCCCTTGCCACTTGGCGAGGAGTTTAGAGCTGGAAGTCAGAAGCAATACAAGTACCTTTTTTCTCGGTGTGAATTGTCTCAGCCTGGCTCCTCTGTCGTTCAGCCGTTTTTGACGCTCTTGGGCCTGCGAGCAAATTCTCACGTGACGTCAGACCCAGTGTGTGGAGTTTTGCTCGCAGGTCCAGGAAGTATTGAATTTCATTCTTACTGGTGCTCGGACCTTCCTCCCAGTTTTCCTTAATCAGGTCGAGCACCCCCCGTGCGGTCCTGCCAAACAGCAGTTCAAAGGGAGAAAATCCCGTGGAGGCCTGGGGAACCTCCCGCACTGCAAACAACACAGAATCAAGCCATTTATCCCAATTACGTTCATCGTCATTAATACATTTACGGATCATGGACTTTAAAGTTTTATTCAGACGCTCCACCAGACCGTCAGTCTGTGGGTGGTAAACACTGGTCCGTAAAGTTCTCTCAGTGTACGTGACATGAACGAGGTGCCCTGGTCAGTCAGAATCTCTTTCGGGATTCCGACTCGGGAGATGAACTGAAACAGAGCCTGCGTGACACTCTTTGCAGAAATGTTGCGCAACGGCACTGCCTCCGGATATTGTGTTGCGTAATCCACCAGGACTAACACAAAGCGATATCCGCGTGCGCTCCGGTGAAATGGCCCGATGAGGTTCATGGCTATTCGCTCGAACGGCACCTCCATTAATGGCAGAGGACTCATAGGCGCCCTCGGAATGGCCGGTTGATTTACCAATTGACACTCCGGGCAGAACGCGCACCAACGGGGCACATCCGCCCAGATGCCGGGCCAATAAAATCGGGTCATTATCCGGTCCAGTGTTTTTTCATATCCCATGTGCCCAGCCATCGGGTTATAATGAGCCGCCTGGAAAATCATTTCCCGACGGCTTTTCGGCACCAGCAACTGGGTGTTCTCCTGCCCGGTCTGAGTGTCACGACTCACTCCATACAGCCTGTCCCTAATCAATGAAAAGTGCGGATATGACTGCGCTGCGTCAGGGCGCAGCAGCTGACCATCAACTCGTATCACTTGGTCAAAGGCCGACCTCAGAGTATCATCACGAGACTGCTCGAGTGGAAAATCTTCCATGGAGTGGAACTCGGGAGCCGGTGGAGTCTCCACCGGTTCCTCCTCCCCCTCTGCAGTGTCGGACAACCTCGCGTCACCGCTGAGCACAGCGCACATATCGCATGACCCTGTCTGCTGTGACCGCACCCCCGCAGCCTGCCCCATTAGTTTATTAAACCCTGGCCAATCGGTTCCCAAGATCAAAGGGTGTGTAAGGCGGGAGCTAACCGCAACCTTTATACTATGCTTTTTCCCCCGGTGTCTAATTTCGACTGACACTATGGGATGCTCGTGAACATCCCCATGCACACACCTAATCTTTACCCACAATGCCTCCACCAATTTCCCGATGTTGAACCAGGCTCTGGTGGATCATAGACCGCGTACAGCCCGAATCCACCATTGCCTGATGTGTACCCCCTTGGATTCTTACCGGAACGCGGTACGTCGCTCCCGGACCGGGGGAGGGTGTTGGAGGTCCGGCAACCCGAATCACCTGGCCCACCTCCATCAATGGACACTCCCTCCGGAAGTGTCCGGGCTGCCCACACCTCCAACACTCCTGCCCTGGCGTTTGAGGACCCCTCTGTAGGTCGGGAAGGGTACCGGGGCTGGCCGTGATCGGTGGACCGGGGACCCGGGGACCCGGGGTGGGAGTGTTGGCCACGGAGCTGGTGAGGGTGGCGCCAAGGCCTGCGGGGGTAGCCTCCTCCGCGGGGCGGGTGTTGGCCGGGCCAAAGCAGGCGCGCGGCCGCTGTCCCCCGTCCCAGGGGGATAAACAGCCAGGTGGTCCTCCGCTAAAGTGATGGCGGTCTCTAGTGCCGCAGGGCGGTGGCAGCGGACCCACGCAGACGTTCGGGCCGGCAGCCCGCCCACAAACTGTTCCAGGACCACCTTCTACACCACGTCCTCCACCCCTCCTGCTGCCCCTGGCTGCTGGCGGCGTCCTTCAGCTGCTGGGCAAACGCGAAGGGCCGATCCTCGGCCCCCAGCCTGGCCTCCCGAAACCTCCGCCGGTGGTCCTCCGGAGTCAGGCCCAACCGGTCGATGACTACTTTACGCACGTCAGCGTAAACTTGTCGGGGGCAGCCCCAGAGCCGCCGTCTGTGCCTCGCCAGCCAGCAGAGGCAACAGACGGCCAGCCACACGCCGCCGCTGTCACCTCGAACGAGTCGAGGAATGACTGGGCGTCGTCCGCTTCCGT
Organism: Taurulus bubalis; assembly: GCF_910589615.1. Taxonomy (NCBI): domain Eukaryota; kingdom Metazoa; phylum Chordata; class Actinopteri; order Perciformes; family Cottidae; genus Taurulus; species Taurulus bubalis. The sequence goes on along the minus strand of NC_136593.1, from coordinate 28,183,836 downwards.
CATTCTGTGAATGGTGACCCCTGCCAGCGTAGATGGGGCCGGAGAGGGGGCCGGCGCCAGCGGAGCTGCCAGTGACCGGGCGGCTATCTGCTCCAGGGCGAAGGTCTGGCGTTCGGCCGTTTCTTGGAGAGACTCCAGGAATCGTCTATTCGTCAACGCCTGCTCCTGCTGTATGGCCGCGATCCCCGCGACCATCTGCCCCAGCGCCACAATCGGCTGGGTCGGCGCCTCTTGTTGCTGCCCTCTATTCATTGTGCCTGCCCCACGTTGTGCACCACTGTAACACGACCCTGTTACTCCCGTGCGTCTTGACCAGGCACAAAAGAGGGCAACACACTTGGCTTGCTTATTAATGTCTTTTTCTTTCCACGTGCACTCTCCCTGATGGCACGCGCCTTGTCGTCCGGCTGCTCCAACTGTCTCGGCCGTGTCCACTCCGCTCCCCGCTCTCCCGTTCCACAGCCGCTACTACTGTTTATATTGGGGAGAGACACAAACACAGATTGCCCCCAGCTGAGGCTAATTACACCTCATGTTCACACCTGTTCCCTGAACCACCCCCTCATTCTGTTCCCTCTGAGCCGAGCGCAAACCCCGCCCCACTGCCACAGTTATATTCAACACAATGTACCATAAATGGCATGGGAAACACAGGGACGTCTCACTGTTGTGTGTGCATGCCGGAGGATTTCGATGGGAAATGTGTATTTAAGGTGGATCTGTGCCCTGCGCTCCGTCTCAGGATCTGGAGTTTGCGTCTGGGCTGGTGAAGCAGAGTCAGGTGTCTGCTGAGGTTCTCCTGGAGGCCCTGCGCCTCCTGCTGCCCACGCTGCCGGAGAGCGAACTCCTCTCCATCACCGACGCGCTCTGCCCCAAACAGCTCCTCTCATCATCTGCAGAGCACGAGCCATCCGGGTAAGAACCAAGTTCAGGATCGGTCCACTGTGGTGTGTCACATTCGGGCAGCGGTTCTCAAACTGTGGGGAAATGAAGGATCTTTTTTATTCTTTTGTAATCCTTTATTAATCCCACAGTGGGGAAATTATTCTCTGCATTTAACCCATCCTTAGTAATTAAGGAGCAGTGTTCTGTGAAGCACTGGAGGTTCAGAACAAGAATCGAACCAGCAACCTTGTGGTTTCAGGACGACCACTTTCTCCATGAACATGATAACTTTACATAGTACAAGAAGATGTCATAAAACATCATTAATAAATACATGGAGAAATGCCTGTACTTTCGTGGAAATGTTTACGTTGCTCCGTTAACAGGTTACGCTTGAGCATGTGCGACGGACAAGATTCTTGGCGACTCGCCGAAAGTCGATCTCCGTGAGGTCGACTTTCCTGCTCTCAACACAGAACACAGATCTAAGCTCAACATTGAGCATGAATTGAGAGCGGCCGGCAAAAAAGATGAGTAGAGGAAAGCAGCTCACTGCAGCCACTGATACTGATACAACTTGATTGCTTACACATCTGCACTCGTTTTGTTTAGCACAGGTTGAACGTTATTGTTATTATCTTGAAAAGATATTCAGTGCAAAACAGGTTAATTGCAGCTACAATAAGCTATTCTTTTTGCCAAATACTTGTTATTTTTTGCACAGACATAGAACTTTATTTGCATTGTTCTTCTTTGTCTGTGAGGCTTTAATAAGCCCTGTGCAGCATCATCATACTAAATCAGTCTGGCTCTTCCAACTTGCAGACATAGTTTTTTGAGTTTGGTTGCCAGCTAATGTGCAGAAGCCAACAAAACCTTTTGTCATGCACTACAATGTTATTTTTCTTTCCCCGCGTTTTTTAAAAGGGAAAAAACTGATTGAACAAATTGAATACAGGGGAAACCTTTTAGCCAAAAGTATGCAGCCAGAGTCTCAGTGATTCAAGATTCTCAGTGGCTGAAGAAAGTAGTTCTCTGAGTGAAGTCCCTGATGTAATAAAGTCAGCGTTTAAACACAGCTGGATGAAGCACACACATCTCGGAGCATTGTCTGAAATTGAAATACTGTTTGACCACGACTCCCCTGGAGGTTTCCCTCGAGCCGCGATGGGAGGGATGAACAATTATACTCGTCGTTTAATTTTCTGATACAATGGAGCACTGATGTCTGGAGTCTGAATTACTGATGAATAATGTGTCGTGCATGAGGAACGGAGCTGGAAATGAAAAGGCACAGTTTGGAACAATATGCAAGACGTGTGTTTTTCTTTTCTCTGTCGGCTCTTGTTTCTGCTTTCTGTTTGCGGGATAGAGTTCACTTCACCCTTTGTTTACAGCAGTTTTTAATCACACACTGTGAATTCAACTAAACGGGGAACAGCTCTGATGAATACTGTACTCAACAGTTGAAAGATCTTGTTTTTTAAACTATAAGAAGTTCACGTAAGCAAGACGATGCACATGATTCACTTTCTGTTCACGGCGGGAAGATGCTCAATCCCATTTTTAAGCAACTGCACTTCTATTTTTCTGTGGCAATCTGAAATATTAATCCTAAACCTTGTGTGAGTTTTGCGTTTTGCAGTTGGAATTATCCGTATTTATTAGACAAGTCTTCATCAGATAGCCAGGCATCCCTGACCATGTTTCAATCAAAGCCAGCCATTGTTTTTGCAGAGATCATATCCCAGAAACCAGCTTCATAATATTGTGATGACCTTTTGACCAGGTGTGCCGGAGAGCTGAACAGACTGCTTCCTGTCAAACTGAGAGAAGACGTGTTGCTTAAAAATATGCCAAATATGCCGCGCTGCACTGTGGAGAGAGAGAAGTGAGTTCAACACATTTCTGTTTTCTGCAACGAGCTGCGATATAAAGACTTGAAGTGGTGCTATAATGAAGTTCAGTGATCACCAGCATCATAGGCCTTTATTGATCTCATGGTTCTTACGGTCATGGACAACCTGGAAAAGTCATGGAATGTTAAAATGGTTATTTCCAGGCCTGGAAAAGTCCTTGAAAAAAATAAAATCCCTATAAAGTTTAGTAAAAGTCATGTAAATGTGTTATATTCATGTGTTTATGTCGTTCATTTGCGCTGAGTTTGAAATAATGAATATGCTTTTAAAAGAAAGACGCTCAAAATATAAGCAGGCATACATACAGGCATCTATATAAATGTTTATTCTTTTAATCAAACTATTGTCTCATTCATTTGTGTCATTTAAGGTTTACTGTATGCTTTGTATTCTCATTGTTAGTTTAAATACTACATTTACTCACTTTTTCATGTACCGTAAAATTCGGGTTAGAAGCCGCTCCTACCTCCTGTCAGTGTCCCCGCTGTAGCAAGCTAGCGCTGCTGCTAGCGCTGCTGCTAGCGCTGCTGCTATCTCCCCGCTGCTACTGCCCGCGTCCCCTCTGCCCGAGTCGGGTGTCGAGCCGGGGCTGGTCCCGCTACCTTCGGTGGTTGTCGGGGAGCTAGCGGAGAGTTAGCGAGGAACTAGCGGAGCACTAGCAGGAGCACTAGCTGGCTACAGCGGGGAGCTAACGGGGACACTGACCGAAGGTAGTAGTGGCTTTTAACCCGACTTTTACGTTATACGACGAGATTTCACAAAATGTTTGGTCATGGACATTTGGTTTAAAGCCATGGAAAAGTCATGGAAACCCATTGGTCAGAATGTGTATGAACCCTGGATGTGTATTACGTCTTTTACACTCCAGTCCCATAACAACAGCTCCTCTGTCCTCCAAACCTCACAGACTCCGGGAAAAGAGGCAAAGTTTGATGGAGAAGCTCCTCCCCAGATCCCGTATCGCGCCTCCAAGAGAGGCTGCACCGCTGCTGGCTGAAGAGAAGGACAAGGAGGACGGTTTCTCTGAAGCTCCACGGCCTGTTCATGAAGCTGCCGTCACTGGAGACGCAGTCACACAACAGCCAAGCGACACTAAAGAAAGGGCTGTGAACCCATCAGGGCATGAAAGGTTACGCAGCACAGAGGGAAGCGTGCCGCCCTCCTCCAGCGTCCCCGCTGCCGGACAGAGGCTGTTTGTGTTCCGGCATCCTCCAGAGTCCTGTGGCAGCGCGGACGCTCCCAAAAGACAAAGGAAAAGAAACTTTCTCAATCTGAAGAAAGGCTCCGTGGCTCCAACCAACCTCCCTTGAGACTTACAAACACTTTTTTTATGATGATGATGATGGTACTTTAACATGATAATTTTACAATCCAAAATAAACCAATGATTTTGCAGTGTAGTTCCATTGTATTCCAAAGATTTATATAAATGTAAAAGAAAATCACAAATATATTTCTGCATTTGTATGTATTTGTGTGTCTATTTATTTGTGGATCGCACAGCTTTTTGAGACTCCCCTGACGTGCTTGGGTCTGCAAATGCGTTACAGTTACGCAATTTGCGGAGGTGAAGTCAGAAGTCAAACAATGGCGTCTGGTAGCGTCAGCGCTCCCGCTTCAAGTGTAGTGAAAGTCTTTCTCTCCAAAGAGTGTGCATAGTTATTTAAATAGAAAGCTTAAACACTGGTGTAATGGCCATTTGTCCCGTAAATGAAATGAAAATAAATATAAATCAAAATCAAAAAGCCGCTGATGCACCGTAGTTATGTAGCAGCTAAAAGAATGCAGGGTCCATGCGGGAGTCTGGGTTTACTGCTATTTATTGTAACTTAAAACAATCAAACAAAAGAACAAACAAACCCTGATCTGTCGCTGAGCTGGTAGAAAACAATAAGCTGACCCACCTACAGGTATTACCCAATTATCTGTTGTTGTTGTTTTATTGTTATTGTAACGTTTAAGCAAAAGATAAACCCTCGCTGCATGAATTCACTTCAAACTTAATCACCGGTTGTAACCCGGATGTTCTTGCCGTTGCAGGCGGAGCTCGAAGCTCTTTTCTTCTTCTTCACCTCCGTCTTTCTCTCGCTCTCTTCTTCTTCACCTCCGTCTTTCTCTCGCTCTCTTCTTCTTCACCTCCCTCTTTCTCTCGCTCTCTGAGAAAAAACGTCCTCTCTCTCTTTCTCCGTGCGTTTGTCATGTTTCCGGAAGTCAGAACGGCGGCTTGGTCACGTGGTACAGGACCGACGCGTCACGTCGCCCTGAGTTTCGACGCTTTGAAGCAATACTACTGTATAAATACGTCATGATGTATCTACAGTATTGGCTGACACGATGGTGTGGGGGTTAAGTACTGGTTCCCCTAACATCCCTACAGCAGGCCATCCCCACGCGAGACCCGGGTTCGCCTCCGGGATGGTCGCGCAAAGGCGAAGCTGGCACTAGCCTCTCGTGTCAGGTGGGTTTCCGTCAAGGTTTCCTCCCACAAACTTAGAGAATGTCAGTACAGCTGCGAGCTGCAGTCAGAAAGTCTCTAAGAAGAACTGTGAACTACGGGGCGCGCGCATCAGTACATCCGGGTACAGGGTGCATGTGCACGGATGCACGGATGGGTAATCGGGGTCGAGATAACAGGATGGTGGGTGCATGGGGATTTAAACCACCATCCAAAGGGTTAGAGGCTAGACTCCCCTGGAAGAACTCCACCAAAGGAGAACTCCCCCAAAGAAGAACTCCCCCAAAGAAGAACAGTTCAAAAAAACTTTTTAATATTTTTTTTTAATTATTTTTATTAATACTTATATTTGTATTATATTTTATTAATACATATTATATATTTTAGTAATACATATATTATATTGTTTTTTATTTTATTAATACATATATTATATTTTTTATTTTATTTAGAGATAAATAAAATCTGCACTATCTGCAAAACTAGAAAACTCACACCAAAACAATCTAGATTAATAAATAGCACCGGAAGCTAATTCACATCAAAGTGTACCGTGAGACAAATTCATATCCAATATGAATTAATCTACTCTCAAAAAGTGTACATACTTAAAAACTGTTGTGCAAAAACATCTATGTGTGAAAGTTTTAGAGGACACTGTTCATTTTAAGAGCTGCAGGTTGGACAGTTCGGAAAAACTTTTTTAAACACACAAATACATTTTTTTTTGTACATCTATATAAATCATTGGAATGTATTTGTAAATCCTTCTGTGTGCATTTGTAAATATAATATATTTGTGAATTGTTCTGTGCGTATTTGTGAATTTTTCTGTGTGCATTTGCCATTATTGAGACATATTCCTGTAGTATAAGTATACTGCATTAGTATTGTTATTCAGATGTGAGTGTTTGTGGTTATCGTCTCATCTCCAGATGCACCAGGACATTAGAAATGTATGTGCAACAGTTCCAATGAATTCAGTAGAATAATCACATTGTTATGGTCCCATTGATGAAGCTCATGACTACAAATCAAACTCTTGTTGGGACATCATTAATATCTGGTATAAACTATTTCAGAAATGTGCATTTGACAAAGCAACACGTTGAGCAAAGGTTGCGACATGTTTGGCTCAGGAGCCAGAGCTTCCTCAGCCTCCACGTCATCGCCCTCCTCTTCCTCCTCCTCTCCACTACTTAAGCCCCGCTGGTCCTGAGCGGTCCTCCTGATCAGCCTGCTGTCCGACATGAGGCTCGAACCCGCGACCCTCGTGTGCTTCTTCATCTTCGCGTGCCCGTCGGACTGCGCGCCCCCGACCTGCTACTCCAGGGCGCTCGGCCTGAACCGGGAGGTGATGGCTCTGCTGGACCGGATCCACGCGTCCCCACGCACGGTAAGCGCGCCGCCGTGCGCGGCCCCGCGCGTCTCCGTGCCGCTCCGGTGCTCCTGTAACGATTCTGTTGTGTTGCAGAAAACGTGCACGGAAGTTCTGCCGGTGATCTTCATCGATGTGCATGTAAGTTTAAATCAACGGGATGACGCAAGGCTTGTTATGAGCAGCTTCATGTAGAACTAGCAGACATCATTATGGCCAATATCTGCAAAACTATAGGCAACTCACACCAAAACAATGTAGATGAATAAATAGCACAAGAGGATGCATTTTTTACTTTTGTGTGCACTGTCCCTTTAAGAGCTAAAGGAGTTCATTTAATACAAAATCAACAAGTTGACTACATCCCACACTGTAAACCCGAACGTCCAAAGTAATTAAATAGATTAAGTAGTGTATACTCAAAGTTTTAGAAAAAGTTCTACTAACTTAATTATGTCAAGTTGGTGTAACATGGTCTTCCTTTTTGAGTAATTTTAACTAATAATTTTAGATTAAATGGAACAAATTTGTGTATATGTAAGCATAACTTAAAAACATAATTTAAGTACAACTTAATGTAATTAAGTAATTACATGCTAAGAATGTTATTTCTGTATTTCTATTGTTTCAAATAGGGATGATTTAAAAATAGACCTAATTTATATAGCACATGCTAAAATACAATCAAATCTCAAAGTGCTTCACCAAATAAGTAAAATCGATCATAACAAATAAATTGCAATCATAGCCTATTAAAACAGTAACAATTTGACTGGGGCAAATGGTCTGAAATGCATTAGACATTAGTGAAAGACAAAATGTATTTATTTTATTCATTTTTTAAATTTTTATTATCTAGACTACATCAGTTTAATGTAGCCTTCTTTTTTTGAGCAGCTGCAGGGCTCATTTTAAAGCTCAAACTGAGTTCCTACACTGCAAGTCCACGTTCTCTGTAACTTTGAGGGACGCTCGTTTTAAATTCTGAGCAGTAAGCACACTGTAAAATGTGCTTTTACGGAACATTATTCTATGTCAGTATAACAAATAATTGAAGTTGTCACGATAACACAAATTAACTAGTTAGCAACATCTCAAAGAAAAATAAAACGATAACTTGAAAATTCACACTCAACTGAATTAACGTCACTAGATCCTTTCCCGGACGCCGTTAGCTTCCTTTAGCCTTTTCCGGACGTAGCCGACGTGACGCAATTTCCGGTCTTTTTGCCGGCATTTTCACCGCCGATCGCCAGAAAAGTGTAAGTAGTATTACTTTATACATATCAAAGAATCTACATGGACGTTTACATGTCTAAATACTATAGGAAAGTAACTTTGATGAGAGAAAGCAGTAAGAACGCTCGGGCGACGCTCGGGCGACGCTCGGGCGACGCTCGGGCGACGCTCGGGCGATGAGCTTTACTCTGAAAAGTCCATCCATTTTCAACCGCTTATCCGGGGTCGGGTCGCGGTGGCAGCAGGTTCAGCAGGCCGACCCAGGCTTCTCTCTCACCCGCAACATTTTCCAGCTCATTCTGGGGGATCCCGAGGCGTTCCAAGGCCAGCCGGGAGATATAATCCCTCCAGCGTGTCCTCGGTCTTCCCCGGGGCCTCCTACCAGTTGGACGTGCCTGGAAAACCTCTAATGGGAGGCGTCCAGCAGGCATCCTGACTAGATGCTGAACCACCTCAGCTGACTCCCAGGACCCCTCCAGTAGTCTTGCGAGGGTAAAGAGCTGGTCCACTGTTCCACGGCCGGGACGGAATCCGCACTGTTCGTCTTGAATCTGAGGTTCGACAATCTGTCGGAGCCTCCTTTCCAGCACCCTGGCATAAGCTTTTCCCGGGAGGCTGAGCAGTGTGATACCACGATAGTTCGAGCACACTCTCCGGTCCCCCTTCTTGAAGATGGGAACCACCATCCCGGTCTGCCAGTCCATGGGCACTGTTCCCGACCCCCATGCGACACTGCAAAGGCGTGTCAGCCAAGACAGCCCAACAGTGTCCAGCGCTTTCAGCATCTCAGGGCGGATCTCATACACCCCCAACGCCTTGCCACCAAGGAGCTTTTTGACTACCTTAGTGACCTCTGCCAGGGATATAGGTGCATCCACCCCAAGGACTTCAGGCACTGCCCCCTCTCCAGGGGACATGTTGGCCGGGTTTAGGAGTTCCTCAAAGTGCTCTTTCCACCGCCCGACAATGTCCACAGTCCGGGTCAGCAGTCCACCCCCCCGCTAAGAACAGCCTGGGGTTGGCCCTGCTTTCCCTTCCTGAGCCGCCGGATGGTTTGTCAGAACCTCCTTGAGGCCAACCGAAAGTCCTTCTCCATGGCCTCCCCGAACTCCTCCCATGCCCGGGTTTTAGCATCCGCGACAACCACAGCTGCAGCCCTTCTGGCCTGCCGGTACCTGTCAGCTGCTTCAGGAGACCCCTGGGCCAACCAGGCCCGAAAGGCCTCCTTCTTCAGCTTGACGGCTTCCCTCACCCCCGGTGTCCACCACCGGGTTCTCGGGTTGCCGCCACGACAGGCACCGATGACCTTCTGGCCACAGCTCCTAGCGGCCGCGTCCACAATAGAGTCTTTGAACATGGTCCACTCGGATTCCATGTCCCCAGCCTCCCTCGGGATTTGTGAGAAGTTCTTCCGGTGCTGGGAGTTGAGGTCCTCCCGGACAGGATCCTCTGCCAGACGTTCCCAGTTCACCCTCACTACACGTTTGGGCTTGCCAGGTCTCTCTAGCCGACTCCCCCGCCATCTGATCCAACTCACCACCAGGTGGTGATCATTTGACAGCTCTGCTCCTCTCTTCACCCGAGTGTCCAAGACATACGGCCGCAGATCAGATGATACGACTACAAAGTCGATCATTGATCTCCGGCCTAAGGTGTTCTGGTACCAGGTACACTTATGAGCCACCTTATACTCGAACATGGTGTTCGTTATGGACAAACTGTGGCTAGCACAGAAGTCCAACACCAAGACACCGTTCGGGTTCAGATCGGGCAAGCCGTTCCTCCAAATCACGCCCCGCCAGGTTTCTCTGTCATTGCCCACGTGAGCTTTGAAGTCTCCCAGGAGAACTATGGAGTCGGCAGGCGGCGCCCTTTCCAGGACCCCTCCCACCAACTCCAAGAAGGCCAGATACTCCGAAATGCCGTTCGGTGCATAAGCACAAACAACAGTCAGAGCCTTACTCCCCGCAACCCGTAGGCGCAGGGAGGCGACCCTCTCGTTCTCCGGGGAAAACTCCAACATAGCGGCGCCCAGCCGGGGGCTCGTGAGTATCCCCACTCCCGCCCGGCGCCTCTCACCCAGGGAAACTCCAGAAAAAGACAAAGTCCAACCCTTCTCCAGGAGCTTGGTTCCAGAGCCCATGCTGTGCATGGAGGTGAGCCCAACTATATCTAGCTGGTACTGCTCCACCTCCTGCACCAGCTCCGGCTCTTTCCCCGCTAGCGAGGTGGCGTTCCACGTCCCTAGAGCTAGTCTATGCTGCAGGGGATCGGCTCGCCCAGGTCTCCCGTCTGGCCCGCCGCCCGGTCTGCATAGCACCCGACCCTGATGCTTCCCCCCGCGGGTGGTGAGTCCACAGGGTTGCTGGTCCATGATCTTTTTTCGGGCTGAGCCCGACCGGGCCCCATGGGTGAAAGCCCGGCCACCAGACGCTCGCCGTCGAGCTCCCCTCCCGGGTCTGGCTCCGAGAGGGTGCCCCGGTTTCCCTTGTCCGGGCGAGGTAGCGTCATTCCGTGGGCTGTAAATCATCAGGGTTTTTTGAAAAGAGTCTTGAAAAGAGTACTCTGAAAAGTATCTCTGTATTTTCATCGTACTGCTAATATGAGTTAGCATATAAGTGTATTTTAATGCTAGCTTTAAGCTACTTTGTCTAGCCAATGAAAATGCACCATCATGTGTGACGTGATCTGTAGTCGAGGGAAGGAAGGGAGGGGGCAGACAAACATGTTTGATGTCTGAAAAAAAAGTTGCGACAGCGGGAAAAACGAACAAATAATCAGAGCGCTGTAAGGTAGGCAGCTGTTTGTTTGTAGATCTGAAACATAAAGACAGACATAACCAAATGTGTTTCTTGTTTTTCATAAGCCAGGCTACATCAAGTATTTAAGATCATAATGATCTTACTAATACATGATGCAAATAATGTTGGTGTGTGTTTGAGAGTGATGGAGAAAGAGACTGTCTTTACATTTGTTGAAAGTCAGCAGTGGCTCTTATGATTAGAAATAGTGTTTGTGTAGATACACCTCCAATATAATAGTGCTAGGTTATATATAAGTTTCACCAAAATGTAATATTGTTGAGTAAATTTCTCTTTTGTGTGATTTATGTTCCTGCCTGAAAAGATAGAACCTAGTCAGAACGAGGAGACGAGAGAGAGAGAGAGAACAAGGACGAGAGAGAGAGAACGAGGACGAGAGAGCGAGAACGAGGACGAGAGAGAACAAGGACGAGAGAGAGAGAACGAGGACGAGAGAGAGAGAACGAGGACGTGAGAGAGGACAAGGACGAGAGAGAGAGAACGAGGACGAGAGAGAGAGAGCGAGGACGTGAGAGAGGATAAGGACGAGAGAGAGAGAACGAGGACGAGAGAGAGAGAACGAGGACGTGAGAGAGGACAAGGACGAGAGAGAACGAGGACAAGAGAGAGGACAAGAGAGAGAGAGAGAACGAGGACGAGAGAGAGAGAGCGAGGACGTGAGAGAGGATAAGGACGAGAGAGAGAGAACGAGGACGAGAGAGAGAGAGCGAGGACGAGAGAGAGAGAGCGAGGACATGAGAGAGGACAAGAGAGAGAGAACGAGGACGAGAGAGTGGACAAGAGGGAGAGAGAGAGAGGACAAGAGAGAGAGAACGAGGACGAGAGAGTGGACAAGAGAGAGAGAGAGAGAGAACGAGGACGAGAGAGAGATTGAGGACCAGAGCGAGGAGACAAGAGACAGAAAAGAAAGACAGCAAGGACAATAGAAGCAGGAAAAGAGAAGAATAAGCAAAAGACTTGAAAGAAAAGAAAGGTAGGTAACATGTGTCTGTGTGAGAGTGTTTTCCTTTACAGGAGGGTCAAGAAAAAAGAAAAGATGGATATAGAAATTGTAAATCTGCAATAGTTTAAGGTAAATATATACATATGTCTATAAATGTGTCTATACATGGTAATCTGGCAATTTATATAATTCATCAACATTATTAAGACCTTTAAAACAAATTTTGAATTTAATTTCTGACTGTGCCAAAATGAATGTGTATTTGCAGATGCCGAGTATCCGGCAAATGAGGAAGAGGGAGAGGAAGACGAGGAAGTGGACCCCGGAGGCCATGGCCCAGGCCGTGCTAGAGGTGAAGGCATGCAGCCCAGGAGTTTGGGGTCCCGAAGTCCAGCCTGGATGACCGAGTCAGTGGAAGGGTGTCCTCTGACTGTGGGCCTGGTCAGAAGACATTCCTCACCCCTGCAGATGAGGATTCCCTGGTGGAGTACCTCTTGTACTCTGCCAGTCATGGGTTTCCACTGACGAAGCCTCAGGTCCTGGCCCACGCTCTGGCCATTTACAATCACCGCCATCAGGCAGCCCCTAAGACCGGGCTTGGCCAGACGTGGTGGATCAATTTCCGGGAGCGGCACCACCACCGCCTGACTGCCCGGACCCCAGACATTATTGACCGTGGGAGGGCATCCTGCGCCAAGAGGGGGCCAATAGAGGAGTATTTTAGGCTCCTCACCACCACCCTGGAGGAGCACGGGTCGAGGGAGAAACCCCGTCAGATCTACAACTGCGACGAGACGGGGTTTCAGCTGGACTCCTCAAGGAGAAAGGTTATCGTGCCCCGGGGGACCAAACATGCTTACAGGCAGGCCCAGGGAACCAGGGACCACATCACCGTCCTGGCCTGCCTGAACGCGGCTGGGGAGGATATCCCCCCTTTCATCATTTACAAGGGGTATATCCAGGGGGCCCATATAACAAGGAAGGGGTTCCCAATGCCCTCTACGGGAAGTCGCCAGCAGGGTACATTGACAGTGAGCTGTTTAGGAAGTGGTTTGTCGGGCACTTCCTGAAGTTCGCCGCGCAGGAGCGCCCACTGCTGCTCATTATGGATGGACATCAGTCCCATCTGGATCCAGAGCTGGTCCGGGCGGCACAGAGGGAGAGGGTCATTCTCCTGTGCCTGCCACCACATACGTCTCACATCCTTCAGCCTTTGGATGTGAGTTTCTTCAGACCCTTGAAGGCAGATTTCTCTGGTGTTACTGGAGATCTGTCGGCAGTGAGCCACTCCTTCTTGGTTTCTAAGAAGGAGGAGTTTTCAAGGGTCCTAAGAGACTCCTACCAGAGGGTGAAGGATCGGAGAGTAGTGGTGGCTGGGTTCAGGAGGTGTGGCATCTTCCCTCTGGACTCGATGGCCATTGACTGGTCACGGGTCATGCCGTCCGGGCCGCGGCGCGCTACCTCCTCACCTCCTCCGCCAACCCCATCGGCATCTTCCTGGGCTAGGCCTTGATGTTGCCCTTCCCTCCCAACAACCCCTTTCCCCAGCCCAACCCCCACCTGCCCCTCTTCCTCCCTCCCCCCCCCCCCCAATCCTTCCCTCACCCATCCCCTGGTAACATCAGGCCGGATTCCAGTCGACCTGGCCCACCTCCTGGCCGAAATAAATTACACCCGCAACACCGGTAAGGTCAGGAGGAATGTGACCAAGGCCAGGTTGCTGACAGCCCAGGAGATGTCCGACGTCATTGAGGAGGCGGAGGACCAGGCTGCGAGGAGGGAAGCTCAAGCTCTGGCCAGAAGAGACAGAGAGCAGCAGCGGGCCGGCCCTGCAGCCACTTCCTCGACCCTGTCTGGCGGCTCCCGCCCCAGCCGCAGAAGACCAGTGTCCCTCGGGGCTACTTCAGCCTCCAGCTCCGGCCTTTCCATCGCCGGTCCCTCATCCCGCTCCGTCCCCTCTTGTGCCACCTACGGTCCCCGGCTGCCTGCCAACCCCAGAACATCTCTCCCGAGCCTGCCTGCTGACGAACCCCATCACCTTCCCCCGTCTCCTGGTCAGCACACACCTATTTAGCATTTTAATTCACGTTTAAATCTGAATGTATTAACTATTGTGACAGTTGGACATTATGTGTATGAATTTTAGTTTTGTTATAATAAAATCTGATTATTATTTTAGAACCTTCAACATCGGCAGCGGGATGTGGCCTCCGTGGGTCCCAACGTCGTTCCTCTCCCTCCTCCCACTGTAAATGCTTTATATAGCCTGAAAAAATACAATATTATAACATGATGGTGACATTAGCATGATGAAGACTAAACAAAACATGGTTATGCTTTTTCTGTTATTCATGCAGCCTCCAATCCTGCAGACGCCGGACTATCTTCCAGCTCCTCGTCTGCTGGACCCACGACATCCACCGGTAGTGTACTTCATGTTAACTTTCTTTGTATACCAACCCATGAAAATCTGATCATTTTCTTTAATTCAAAGTTGTTGTTTTTAATTGTGAATAGGTCACACTCCTGAAGACATGCAGACTAAAGATTGGGAGTGTGGCCGGTGCAGGGAACCTGAGCCTCCCGAGAGCTCAGAGGGCTTGGTGTCGTGGGTCCAGTGTGACAGCTGCCACGTGTGGTATCACACCGTGTGTGTGGGCTGGGACGAGGAGCTGGATGAGGAGGATGATTTCAATTGTAATTTGTGTCCGCAATAATTTGTTTTGTTTTTTTTTCTTCTTTTTTTTTGTATTTAAATAAATGTTCATCCTTTCAAAGATTTGCACAAGTCATTTGTCTATTGCTAACCCTCCTGTATCTTTGGGGTCAATATGACACCATTCAATATTTAACATCTCTAAATATCTGATTGACATAATTTTTTTTGCTTCATATTTCATGACTTCCTGATTTAAGTAGGGACAACTGGATGAACATAAAATGAACATAAAATGAACATAAAATGAACACATAATGAACACATATGTTTTCAAGTCCTGTACACATCAGTGTTTGGATAAAAGATGTTAGTACATTTGAAGGTAACGGGAGGGTTTAAACAATGAAGCTTTCAATCATGAATACTGGTATTTTTAGTTGTAATATAACTCTTACTCTGCACTGTGTTATGATAGTAATTCTTATATACAACATATGTGTGCATAATTGTTAAATTTCATGCATCAGCTGATGTTAAGCGAGTGACTGACATGAGAAGAGTTTAACAAAACATCCAGCAGGTGGTGGTATACACTCAAATAGAAATTACGGAGCTTTTATTGCATAGTTTGGAGTTGTTGAAGCGGGATATCTTATTGTGAAGGACATGACTACGATCCTGGTTGTGTTGACTGCATTTTGGTGGGTTTTTTTAATCGGAATTTTCGCTAAAACGGGTCCGGAAAAGGATGCCTTTCCGTTAGTAGTGTAAATCAACTTGATTAAGGAAGTAGTCACCATGTTTTTGCGACCGTTATCGAAGTGCATTATGGGGATTTGGCGGGCGAAGTTGACGTTCCTTACGTCCTGCACCCTTTTCGGACCAGGCTTGCATGTCATCATCGGCTCAGACTGTTTTCAAGGTGAGTGAAATCATAAGTGTTTATAAGTTGATAAATGTAATGTGTGAAGTTAAATTATGTTACAATCAGCCAGTTGCCAAACCTCGAAAAAGTATATATATATATATATATATATATATATATATATATATATATATATATATATATATATTTTAAATCCAGACTTTGCGAGTGACATTACTACGTCTGCTCCACTTACTGAGACTTCAGTCTTCTCTGCCTGTGTCTGTCTCTCTACTTCAGCGGTGGCTGGTTTGAACTCAGAGATGCAAGCGGCAGCTAACGTAGTAACTGTTACGTGCTAATGTACGTGCTAATGTACGTGCTAACGTAGGTTAGCGCTAGCTAA
This sequence comes from Taurulus bubalis, assembly GCF_910589615.1. Classification (NCBI taxonomy): domain Eukaryota; kingdom Metazoa; phylum Chordata; class Actinopteri; order Perciformes; family Cottidae; genus Taurulus; species Taurulus bubalis. Next base: position 28,168,265 of record NC_136593.1, on the reverse strand, counting down.
CGTTACTTGGAGGTGCATATCAGACCCAGCCGAGGAGCCCGGGGGACAGTATTCCAGTAGCTTGTTCGACTGAGAAAAAGGCGGCTAACGAACGTATGCTAGCTAACGTAACCGAACGGTGCATCTCGGACTTGAAACCACGGTCTTCTTTTCAGTCAAACAAGCTAGTTAAGTCAAATACTGGTGTCCCGTGCTTCTCGGCTGGTCCAGGAGTAGCGCCCGGTGTTTCTGCATCAAGCTTGCCGTCACTCGCATCTCTGGCATCTCTTTTGTTTTTTTTGCAAGTCATTCTGTTTATTCATTTTTGTGTAAACCTGGAATTTCTGCACAGTTGCAGATAAAGATTAGGCTATTGTTCTGAGCTAACGCCACCAAGCTTCAGAAAACAGGTTTTGTCAAGCGAAGTAAGTTATTCAAGACATGTATACCGTGGCAAATAAAAAAACACATTGTTATTACCCTGCATGGTAAATCCTAAATAACTAGTAATTTACGGTGGTGATATTGAGACTTGCATGTAAGCTGCATAAATCAAATGTTCAGATATGCCACCAACACTCTTTGAATGCTTTTCATTGTTCAGTTTCAGATCAGTTTATGCCTTTGCGTCTCTCAGTTTCAAGAAGTTAGGGAAGATAACTGGAGATGTGATAAATAAACCAGGTAATCCAATGAATGTGAATTATTCTTATTCCATCACCCTCTCTCTCTCTCTCTCTCTCTCTCTAAACTTAAACTTAAAATATGTGTATTTCTCTCAGACAATGTTTTAGTGTGGTAACCCTAAATCATACGCACACCCACTTATCATCTTTTATTCTACTTGCCTGTTTGATCAAAACATTTTTTTTTGCCGTATTCAAATCAACAATTCATGAATGTGTTCTGTTCATTAATACCATCTTCCTAATTGATATTTAACCTTTGGCATTGCACAGATCATATTTTACTTAACTTTGTATTGGCTTGCAAAAAAAGAAAGATGATTTGTCTAAAAATGAGTAAATTTTGCAATTAGTCCACTTTGTGTTTTCCATTTGTCTGATTACATTAAAGATGTGAACGGGTTATTTGTGGACATATGTTCTGATTGAACTGTTTAAAATCAGCTTTGTTCAGTAAACTCTTCAGTATGTACAATTCTGTTTTTATCTGAATAGGAAATCCATGACATCCACACCAAGCGCACCACTGTTCTCCACGCCCTTCCTGTGTATCTGCGCGAGGACGTTTCTGGATTATTCAGAACCTGCACAGTCAGTCTCCTTCAATCACTACCAGATTCTACTGTTTATTATGTAAACAGTTCATCAAAATACTAATATCTTTTAGGACTTACCTTTGTTTAGTCTAACCATACAGTTTTCGTGTATGGTCTGTGTTCTTTCTCCTCACTACAAAGGAACTGTATTGGCAAGAGATAAGATGTTCAGTTAAACATTTTCCCGTAAATGTCCTATGGCTTGGTGTCAGTCTATCTCACACCACTTAGATTCTCTGGTAATTTGGCTGATTCGTGTGATAAGATGTTAGTATTTTGATTAACTGTTTACATGGATTTTATGTTTTTCACCTCTTACAATGAAACTCAGGTCTTGTAAAAGAGGTATTGGTTTTCAATGGGACTTGGTTAAAGAAATATACATTATATGTAATCTGTTCTGTTCCATGTGTTAGTTTGTGATTAGTATCTCTTTGTCATTCATTCAGGACGAGTCTGATGATCCAGAGCTTGATGGTGTTGCATTGGGCATCCTTACTGTCATCAGTGACCATGACAAAAGTCCAGTTCACTACCACCCTGTGAGAATCTCTGTCATCATTGAAAGTGATGCCATGGTCAGCCTCCCCAGACGTGGCGATGCCTTTCTGGTAATCTTTGGATTTATCTATGCACTACACCTCAGCTACCCCAACGCACTGACCAACACTTTTGAATTCACTCAAAAGATTTTACTTGGTCTAGAAAGTGGTAAACTGTCACCCAGGTTGCAGACCCTCAAGAAGGACTTGATGATGTAGAAACTCATCTGAAAGAAGGCTGCAGGGAAAGCATTATAAAAGGCCAGTTCAAAGTTTTAAGTGAAAATGTTCTTAATGTTTGTAATTTCATTCAAATTGCTGCCCTGTTGCCTTATGCCGTGTTCACACCAGATGCGGCACGAATTTGCGGCGCGACCAGATTACATGCAAAGTCAATCCACAGACGCGCCGCCCCGTGAATAAATTGCCTTTTCGCGGGTCGGCGCATCTGTGGATTGACTTTGCATGTAATCTGGTCGCGCCGCAAATTCGGGCCGCGTCCGGTGTGAACACGGCATTACTCAGGAATTAGCCAGGAAGCCAAAAGCACACAGTATTTTTTCTTTTATAGCTGTAACGAAAAATAATTTAATTTTGGTATTATTTATTATTTGTTTTGATTACTCAGATTACAATTCATTTAAGCTCTAAATTGTTCCATGTTATTAGTGCCACTGCACAGCAATATTGAACAGACCAGTGCATATGTCTCTGTTTCTGAGGCCTGACAAGGCGGATGATGATTACAGCAGGTGGTTGTCAGTCTAAGTTTGATAGGGGATTCATAGGCTTTCTGTCAGGAATTGTTACCAGGCAGCAAAGAGGTTTTGTAGGCATCAAATGTTAGAATCATCTAACGTTGCTTAAGTATATTTTAAAATTATTTTTTTGTTCTATTTATTTTAATTTCTAAATGTTTATTATTTATTTTTCTATTTAATTGTAATATTGGAGTGTGCTAAAAGGGAGTGGGCAAGACAATACGGTTCAATAGCAGATGTTCATGACTTTTAGCTATATTGAGTTTCTTAAACTCAATGTACTTAAGGCAATCAATTGCCTCAAAAATGTTTAGTTTCGAGTCACATCTTTTTAAGTAAACAAATTCAAAATGTTTGACTAATGTGTACTTAAAACAATGACAACACAAACTAATAAACATTGAGTTTGGTTAACATGAAATGGTGTGGTTGTGTACTTATTTTTTTAAATGCATAATGCAGATTTAAAAACAGTTAAGAAAACATTAAAACAGTCAAAAAGCAAAATAAAAGTAGAAAAAGCAACATAAAAAATAAAAGTTGAATAAAAGTTGCAGTGCAGTTTAAGAAATAAAATGCAGTAGTGAGATGCAGTAATTGAATCTGGTTCAGTTAAAGGCAGCAGCAAACAGAAAAGTCTTCAATGTGGACTTAAAGGAGCTGAGGGTCTCAGCAGACCTGCAGCTTTCAGGACCTTGTTCCAGATATGTGGAGCAGAAAAGCTGAACGCTGCTTCTCCATGTTTAGTTCTGACTCTTGGAACAGAAAGTAGACTCGTCCCAGACGACCTGAGTGGCCGGGATGGTTCATAAGGTAGCAGCAGATCGCAAACATACTTAGGCCCTAAACCATTCAGTGCTTTATAAACCAGCAGCAGGATTTTAAAGTCAATTCTTTGTTTGACAGGGAGCCAGTGCAAAGACCTCAGAACTGGACTGATGTGATCCACTTTCCTGGTCTTAGTGAGGACTCGAGCTGCAGCGTTCTGAATCAGCTGTAGCTTTCTGATTGACTTTTTACAGAGGCCTGTGAACACACCGTTACTTACAGTAGTCAAGTCTACTGAAGATAAATGGCCTGTGAACACACCGTTACAGTAGTCAAGTCTCCTGAAGATAAATGGCCTGTGAACACACCGTTACAGTAGTCAAGTCTACTGAAGATAAATGACCTGTGAACACACCGTTACAGTAGTCCAGTCTACTGAAGATAAATGACCTGTGAACACACCGTTACAGTAGTCAAGTCTACTGAAGATAAATGACCTGTGAACACACCGTTACAGTAGTCAAGTCTCCTGAAGATAAATGACCTGTGAACACACCGTTACAGTAGTCAAGTCTACTGAAGATAAATGCATGGACAAGTTTCTCCAAATCCTGTTGAGACATAAGTCCTCTAACCCTTGATATATTCTTCAGGTGGTAGTAGGCTGATTTGGTAATTGTCTTGATATGGCTGTTCAGGTTGAGGTCTGAATCCATAACCACACCTAGATTTCTGGCTTGGTTTGAGGTTTTTAACATCAGTGATTGAAGCTGAGCGCTGACTTTCAATCGTTCGTCCTTGGGACCAAAAACAATTACTTCTGTTTTATTTTGATTTAATTAAAGAAAATTCTGGCACATCCAGTTATTGATTTCTTCAATGCATTTAGCCAGCCCTTGTATGGCACTATAGTCCCCTGGTGATATAGTTATGTAGAGTTGTGTGTCATCTGCATAATTATGATAACACACTTTGTTGTTTTTCATAATCTGAGCCAGTGGAAGCATGTAGATGTTGAACAGAAGAGGCCCCAGTATTGAACCTTGGGGAACACCACATGTCATCCTAGTCAGCTCTGATGTGTAATTAGCTACCGACACAAAGTATTGTCGGTCCTTCAAGTAGGATTCAAACCAGTGAAGTGCTGCGCCAGAGAGTCCTACCCAGACTTCAGTCTGTCTAGTAGTATGTCATGATCAACCGTGTCGAATGCAGCACTGAGATCCAATAATACTAAGACTGAGATTCTGCCACTGTCTGTGTTTAAGTGGATGTCGTTGAAAACCTTAACAAGAGCAGTTTCAGTACTGTGGTGCTGACGAAAGCCGGACTGGAAGACATCGAAACAGTTATTTTCGGCCAAGAAGTTGTTCAGCTGTTGAAAAACCGCTTTTTCCATTATTTTACTTAAGAATGGGAGGTTTGATATTGGTCTATAGTTTTTCAATATTTCGGGGTCTAAACTAGCCTTCTTTAGAAGTGGTTTAATAACTGCAGTTTTTAGGGCTTGTGGGAAGACACCTGAGAGAAGGGATGTGTTTACAATTTGTAAAAGATCAGCGGTCATGCAGTGTGAAATATTTTTGAAAAAGTGTGTTGGTAGAATATCCAAGCAGCAGGAGGATGTGTTCAGATGTTGTATAATGTCTTCTAGGCTTCTTTGGTTAATTGAGTGAAATTGTGTCATGATATTTGAATGGATGCTATTTAAAGATGGGGACAACACATATCCTGTGGTTGGTGTGGAGCCACCGACTGCTTGTCTAATTTTCTGAATTTTATCAGCAAAATAGGAGGCAAATTGATTGCATGCGCAAGTGGATTGGAGCGTAGCCGTTACCGACACCGGAGGGTTTGTTAGCCTGTCCACGGTAGCAAATAAGGCGCGTGTATTGTTTTTGTTTTTGGTTATGATGTCAGAGAAGAAGGCCTGTCTTGCATTTCTAAGTTCCAAGGTACAAGCAGCAAGTCATCCAACCTTTTAAGTTCTGTAAAATTTTGACTTTTAAGTTAATCAACTTTAAAAAATTGTGGCAATCGATTGCCTCAATTTTTTTAAGTTCTTAACTTATTCGGGTTTACAGTGCAGTTAGATAGGAGCTAGAGCACAGGAAGCTACAGGGTTCCAAAAGTTTAGTAAAAGTCATGTAAATGTGTTATATTCATGTGTTCATGACGCTCATTTACGCTGAGTTTGAAATAATTAATATGCTTTAAAAGAAAGACGCTCAAAATATAAGCAGGCATCCATACAGGCATCTATATAAATGTTTATTCTTTTAATCAAACTATTGTCTCATTCATTTGTGTCATTTAAGGTTTACTGTATGCTTTGTATTTTCATTGTTAGTTTAAATACTACATTTACTCACTTTTTCATGTTTACACCCAGATTTTACAACATGTTTGCTCATGGACATTTGGTTTAAAATCATGGAAAAGTTGTAAAACCCATTGGTCAAAATGTGTATGAACCCTGGAATTATGTTGGAAGAAACGTAACACAGTGTGTTTTATGTTTCTGCAGACTCAGAGTGTGGCACCTCCATTCGTATTTGGGGTCAAATTTCGCAAGTGTGCACAGGTACATCAGCACAATTGTTTGAATACAGCACATTTTATTCATCTGCGTTTCATTTCAACACATTTCTCTGGACCATTTTGAGCATGCAGAATGTTGTGAGTCTTACTATTCCTTCTCGTGGCCCCAACCAGGTGAAGCTGGACACTGATCCTCCTCAGCTGATGTTCTTCCTGCTGATCCACAACATGGGACCCCTGGGCGGCACCAACCTCTCCCAGGTGGCCATCCGGGACTCCATTTCTGGAATAGTACCTTTAAAATCTGACGGCCGCGTGGTGGAAAGAGGCTACCAGACGTTTGCCATTGATTCACTCTCTGGTATGTCTGGGAGTCAATCAAAGATTATTCTGGTTTGAAATGTAAAATATTAGAATTTCCTGCGAGCTGCATTCAGAATAAATAACACAACCCAGATCCCACGTTGTGGTCAACTATACTGCTCTCATAAGGAATCATAAGAGTGAAGTCCTGGCCTTGCATGTTTTCATCTTGTGTTGTCCACAGCTGATCTGATGAGACGTCTGATGATTCTACCCACTGGTTTAGCTTCATCCTAACCACGTGGTCCACTTTGCTGGCTTTGTTGCTGGGTTCTTTGTCACGCTGGTGCTGCTGTCCCTGGGGTTTCTGGCCATGAACCTGATCGGTCTCAGAACCAGACTGAACCTTCTCCAGCAAAGGGTAACACAATGTTCCACCTGATGACACACTGTTATTAAAACGTGCTTCATCAGTTAATTAATTACGGTAATTAACAGTATTTGTGGATGTTAATGTTATAAAAGAGTTGTTGACGCTTGTCTGTTTTTCAACACATCAGTTAATTTAACTGAAACACGACCCTGTTAGTCCCGTGCGTCTTGACCAGGCACAAAAGAGGGCAACACACTTGGCTTGCTTATTAATGTCTTTTTCTTTCCACGTGCACTCTCCCTGAGGGCACGCGCCTTGTCGTCCGGCTGCTCCAACTGTCTCGGCCGTGTCCACTCCGCTCCCCGCTCTCCCGTTCCACAGCCGCTACTACTGTTTATATTGGGGAGAGACACAAACACAGATTGCCCCCAGCTGAGGCCAATTACACCTCATGTTCACACCTGTTCCGTTCCCTCTGAGCCGAGTGCAAACCCCGCCCCACTGCCACATACCTCCACCGCTAGCCTTAGGCCAGGTAGCCTTCCGGCCTAACCTACTCTCCCCTCCCCTCTCCATGAGAGTGGGAGAGGAAGTCAGCCACAACCATCTGCGTCCCCGGCCTATGGATCACCTTGAAATTAAAAGGCTGTAAAGCCAGATACCACCGAGTAAACCAGGCGTTAGTATCTTTCATGCGGTGGAGCCACTGGAGCGGGGCGGGGTCCGACCAGAGGGTGAAAGAGCGTCCCAGGAGGTAGTAGCGCAGGGAGTCGACCGCCCACCGGATGGCCAGGCACTCCTTCTCCACCGTACTGTACCTGGCCTCCTTCTCGGATAGCTTCCGGCTGATGTAGAGGACCGGGCGGTCAACCCCCTGTACCTGCTGGGACAAAACGGCCCCCAGCCCTCTGTTCGATGCATCAGTCTGCAGAGTAAAGGGAAGAGAGAAGTTAGGTGTGTGAAGGAGTGGTTCCCCACAGAGAGCCTGTTTCACCTCCTCAAACGCCAACTGGCACTGCTCCGTCCACTGGACCGGATCTGAGGCACCTTTCCGGGTGAGGTCAGTCAAGGGGCTGGTCAGATCTGCGAAGCTTGGGATGAAGCGCCTGTAATAACCCGCCAGCCCCAAAAACTGCCTCACCTCTGTTTTCGTCTTGGGCCGCAGGCAGGCCGCGATCGCTGCGGTTTTGTCCACCTGAGGGCGCACATGCCCGCCGCCCAAGTGGTACCCCAGATACCGTCCCTCCCTCCGTCCAACTGCACACTTCCGGGTTGGCGGTGAGCCCCGCCTGCCTCAGGGACTCCAGCACCGCGCCCACCCGGTGCACATGCTCCGCCCAGGTGGTGCTGTGGATAATTACATAATCCAGGTAGGCGGCAGCATATCCAGCGTGAGGACGCAGCACCCGGTCCATGAGGCGCTGAAAGGTGGCTGGCGAACCGAACAACCCGAAGGGAAGCGTGGTGAATTGGTACAAACCAAACGGAGTGGAGAAGGCCGTCTTTTCCTTGGACTCTGGCGACAGAGGAAGCTGCCAGTAGCCCTTGGTCAAATCCAGCGCCGTGAAGAAACGCGCAGTGCCCAGTTGGTCCAGGAGCTCGTCGACCCGGGGCATTGGGTACGCATCAAAACGTGACACATCATTCACCCTGCGATAGTCCACGCAGAACCGTATAGACCCATCCTTCTTGACAACAAGAACAATGGGGCTAGACCAGGCACTGTTGGACTCTTCTATTACCCCCATCTCCAGCATGGCAGCCACTTCCCTCTGAACCACTTTTCTTTTGTGTTCAGGTAACCTGTAGGGTCGTAACCGCACCGTCACGCCCGGAGGAGTCTCAATCTGGTGCGTGATGAGGTTTGTGCGTCCTGGCAGGAGAGAGAACACATCAGAAAACTGATCTTGCAACTGGGCAATATCTGTTCTCTGGGTCCCGGAGAGATGGTCTTCACAAAGGAGCGAGACCGGATTGGTGGATTTTGAGACTTCAGGCCCCAGCTCCTCTCTCAGAAACCGCAGACACCAGAGAAACAGACCTCTCTCCATGCTTTTATAGGAGGTTGAGGTGGTAGATCTGTGTAGCTCCGCCCCTGTCAGAACGCACCACCTCATAGTCGACATCCACCTCTCACCGTGTGACCACAAAGGGCCCTTGCCACTTGGCGAGGAGTTTAGAGCTGGAAGTCGGAAGCAATACAAGTACCTTTTCTCTCGGTGTGAATTGTCTCAGCCTGGCTCCTCTGTCATACAGCCGTTTTTGACGCTCTTGGGCCTGCGAGCAAATTCTCACGTGACGTCCGACCCAGTGTGTGGAGTTTTGCTCGCAGGTCCAGGACGTATTGAATTTCATTCTTACTGGTGCTCGGACCTTCCTCCCAGTTTTCTTTAATCAGGTCGAGCACCCCCCGTGCGGTCCTGCCAAACAGCAGTTTAAAGGGAGAAAATCCCGTGGAGGCCTGGGGAACCTCCCGCACTGCAAACAACACAGAATCAAGCCATTTATCCCAATTACGTTCATCGTCATTAATAAATTTACGGATCATGGACTTTAAAGTTTTATTCAGACGCTCCACCAGACCGTCAGTCTGTGGGTGGTAAACACTGGTCCGAATAGATTTAACGCTCAGCAACCCGTAAAGTTCTCTCAGTGTGCGTGACATGAACGAGGTGCCCTGGTCAGTCAGAATCTCTTTCGGGATTCCGACTCGGGAGATGAACTGAAACAGAGCCTGCGTGACACTCTTTGCAGAAATGTTGCGCAACGGCACTGCCTCCGGATATTGTGTTGCGTAATCCACCAGGACTAACACAAAGCGATATTCGCGTGCGCTCCGGTGAAATGGCCCGATGAGGTTCATGGCTATTCGCTCGAACGGCACCTCCATTAATGGCAGAGGACTCATAGGCGCCCTCGGAATGGCCGGTTGATTTACCAATTGACACTCCGGGCAGGACGCGCACCAACGGGGCACATCCGCCCAGATGCCCGGCCAATAAAATCGGGTCATTATCCGGTCCAGTGTTTTTTCATATCCCATGTGCCCAGCCATCGGGTTATAATGAGCCGCCTGGAAAATCATTTCCCGACGGCTTTTCGGCACCAGCAACTGGGTGTTCTCCTGCCCGGTCTGAGTGTCACGACTCACTCTATACAGCCTGTCCCTAATCAATGAAAAGTGCGGATATGACTGCGCTGCGTCAGGGCGCAGCAGCTGACCATCAACTCGTATCACTTGGTCAAAGGCCGACCTCAGAGTATCATCACGAGACTGCTCGAGTGGAAAATCTTCCATGGAGTGGAACTCGGGAGCCGGTGGAGTCTCCACCGGTTCCTCCTCCCCCTCTGCAGTGTCGGACAACCTCGCGTCACTGCTGAGCACAGCGCACATATCGCATGACTCTGTCTGCTGTGACCGCACCCCCGCAGCCTGCCCCATTAGTTTATTAAACCCTGGCCAATCGGTTCCCAAGATCAAAGGGTGTGTAAGGCGGGAGCTAACCGCAACCTTTATACTATGCTTTTTCCCCCGGTGTCTAATTTCGACTGACACTATGGGATGCTCGTGAACATCCCCATGCACACACCTAATCTTTACCCACAATGCCTCCACCAATTTCCCGGTGTTGAACCAGGCTCTGGTGGATCATAGACCGCGTACAGCCTGAATCCACCATTGCCTGATGTGTACCCCCTTGGATTCTTACCGGAACGCGGTACGTCGCTCCCGGACCGGGGGAGGGTGTTGGAGGTCCGGCAACCCGAATCACCTGGCCCACCTCCATCAATGGACACTCCCTCCGGAAGTGTCCGGGCTGCCCACACCTCCAACACTCCTGCCCTGGCGTTTGAGGACCCCTCTGTAGGTCGGGAAGGGTACCGGGGCTGGCCGTGATCGGTGGACCGGGGACCCGGGGTGGGAGTGTTGGCCACGGAGCTGGTGAGGGTGGCGCCAAGGCCTGCGGGGGTAGCCTCCTCCGCGGGGCGGGTGTTGGCCGGGCCAAAGCAGGCGCGCGGCCGCTGTCCCCCGTCCCAGGGGGATAAACAGCAAGGTGGTCCTCCGCTAAAGTGATGGCGGTCTCTAGTGCCGCAGGGCGGTGGCAGCGGACCCACGCAGACGTTCGGGCCGGCAGCCCGCCCACAAACTGTTCCAGGACCACCTTCTACACCACGTCCTCCACCCCTCCTGCTGCCCCTGGCTGCTGGCGGCGTCCTTCAGCTGCTGGGCAAACGCGAAGGGCCGATCCTCGGCCCCCAGCCTGGCCTCCCGAAACCTCCGCCGGTGGTCCTCCGGAGTCAGGCCCAACCAGTCGATGACTGCTTTACGCACGTCAGCGTAAACTTGTCGGGGGCAGCCCCAGAGCCGCCGTCTGTGCCTCGCCAGCCAGCAGAGGCAACAGACGGCCAGCCACTCGCCGCCGCTGTCACCTCGAACGAGTCGAGGAATGACTGGGCGTCGTCCGCTTCCGTCATTCTGTGAATGGTGACCCCTGCTAGCGTAGATGGGGCCGGAGAGGGGGCCGGCGCCAGCGGAGCTGCCAGTGACCGGGCGGCTATCTGCTCCAGGGCGAAGGTCTGGCGTTCGGCCGTTTCTTGGAGAGACTCCAGGAATCGTCTATTCGTCAACGCCTGCTCCTGCTGTATGGCCGCGATCCCCGCGACCATCTGCCCCTGCGCCACAATCGGCTGGGTCGGCGCCTCTTGTTGCTGCCCTCTATTCATTGTGCCTGCCCCACGTTGGGCACCACTGTAACACGACCCTGTTACTCCCGTCTTGACCAGGCACAAAAGAGGGCAACACACTTGGCTTGCTTATTAATGTCTTTTTCTTTCCACGTGCACTCTCCCTGAGGGCACGCGCCTTGTCGTCCGGCTGCTCCAACTGTCTCGGCTGTGTCCACTCCGCTCCCCGCTCTCCCGTTCCACAGCCGCTACTACTGTTTATATTGGGGAGAGACACAAACACAGATTGCCCCCAGCTGAGGCCAATTACACCTCATGTTCACACCTGTTCCCTGAACCACCCCCTCATTCTGTTCCCTCTGAGCCGAGCGCAAACCCCGCCCCACTGCCACAGTTATATTCAACACAATGTACCATAAATGGCATGGGAAACACAGGGACGTCTCACTGTTGTGTGCATGCCGGAGGATTTCGATGGGAAATGTGTATTTAAGGTGGATCTGTGCCCTGCGCTCCGTCTCAGGATCTGGAGTTTGCGTCTGGGCTGGTGAAGCAGAGTCAGGTGTCTGCTGAGGTTCTCCTGGAGGCCCTGCGCCTCCTGCTGCCCACGCTGCCGGAGAGCGAACTCCTCTCCATCACCGACGCGCTCTGCCCCAAACAGCTCCTCTCATCATCTGCAGAGCACGAGCCATCCGGGTAAGAACCAGGTTCAGGATCGGTCCACTGTGGTGTGTCACATTGAGCATGTGCGACGGACAAGATTCTTGGCGACTCGCCGAAAGTCGATCTCCGTGAGGTTGACTTTCCTGCTCTCAACACAGAACACAGATCTAAGCTCAACATTGAGCATGAATTGAGAGCGGCCGGCAAAAAAGATGTGTAGAGGAAAGCAGCTCACTGCAGCCACTGATACTGATACAACTTGATTGCTCACACATCTGCACTCGTTTTGTTTAGCACAGGTTGAACGTTATTGTTATTATCTTGAAAAGATATTCAGTGCAAAACAGGTTAATTGCAGCTACAATAAGCTATTCTTTTTGCCGAATACTTGTTATTTTTTGCACAGACATAGAACTTTATTTGCATTGTTCTTCTTTGTCTGTGAGGCTTTAATAAGCCCTGTGCAGCATCATCATACTAAATCAGTCTGGCTCTTCCAACTTGCAGACATAGTTTTTTGAGTTTGGTTGCCAGCTAATGTGCAGAAGCCAACAAAACCTTTTGTCATGCACTACAATGTTATTTTTCTTTCCCCGCGTTTTTTAAAAGGGAAAAAACTGATTGAACAAATTGAATACAGGGGAAACCTTTTAGCCAAAAGTATGCAGCCAGAGTCTCAGTGATTCAAGATTCTCAGTGGCTGAAGAAAGTAGTTCTCTGAGTGAAGTCCCTGATGTAATAAAGTCAGCGTTTAAACACAGCTGGATGAAGCAAACACATCTCGGAGCATTGTCTGAAATTGAAATACTGTTTGACCTCGACTCCTCTGGAGGTTTCCCTTGAGCCGCGATGGGAGGGATGAACAATTATACTCGTCGTTTAATTTTCTGATACAATGGAGCACTGATGTCTGGAGTCTGAATTACTGATGAATAATGTGTCGTGCATGAGGAACGGAGCTGGAAATGAAAAGGCACAGTTTGGAACAATATGCAAGACGTGTGTTTTTCTTTTCTCTGTCGGCTCTTGTTTCTGCTTTCTGTTTGCGGGATAGAGTTCACTTCACCCTTTGTTTACAGCAGTTTTTAATCACACACTGTGAATTCAACTAAACGGGGAACAGCTCTGATGAATATTGTACTCAACAGTTGAAAGATATTGTTTTTTAAACTATAAGAAGTTCACGTAAGCAAGACGATGCACATGATTCACTTTCTGTTCACGGCGGGAAGATGCTCGATCCCATTTTTAAGCAACTGCACTTCTATTTTTCTGTGGCAATCTGAAATATTAATCCTAAACCTTGTGTGAGTTTTGCGTTTTGCAGTTGGAATTATCCGTATTTATTAGACAAGTCTTCATCAGATAGCCAGGCATCCCTGACCATGTTTCAATCAAAGCCAGCCATTGTTTTTGCAGAGATCATATCCCAGAAACCAGCTTCATAATATTGTGATGACCTTTTGACCAGGTGTGCCGGAGAGCTGAACAGACTGCTTCCTGTCAAACTGAGAGAAGACGTGTTGCTTAAAAATATGCCAAATATGCCGCGCTGCACTGTGGAGAGAGAGAGGTGAGTTCAACACATTCCTGTTTTCTGCAACGAGCTGCGATATAAAGACTTGAAGTGGTGCTATAATGAAGTTCAGTGATCACCAGCATCATAGGCCTTTATTGATCTCATGGTTCTTACGGTCATGGACAACCTGGAAAAGTCATGGAATGTTAAAATGGTTATTTCCAGGCCTGGAAAAGTCCTTGAAAAAAATAAAATCCCTATAAAGTTTAGTAAAAGTCATGTAAATGTGTTATATTCATGTGTTTATGTCGTTCATTTGCGCTGAGTTTGAAATAATGAATATGCTTTTAAAAGAAAGACGCTCAAAATATAAGCAGGCATACATACAGGCATCTATATAAATGTTTATTCTTTTAATCAAACTATTGTCTCATTCATTTGTGTCATTTAAGGTTTACTGTATGCTTTGTATTCTCATTGTTAGTTTAAATACTACATTTACTCACTTTTTCATGTACCGTAAAATTCGGGTTAGAAGCCGCTCCTACCTCCTGTCAGTGTCCCCGCTGTAGCAAGCTAGCGCTGCTGCTAGCGCTGCTGCTAGCGCTGCTGCTATCTCCCCGCTGCTACTGCCCGCGTCCCCTCTGCCCGAGTCGGGTGTCGAGCCGGGGCTGGTCCCGCTACCTTCGGTGGTTGTCGGGGAGCTAGCGGAGAGTTAGCGAGGAACTAGCGGAGCACTAGCAGGAGCACTAGCTGGCTACAGCGGGGAGCGAACGGGGACACTGACCGAAGGTAGTAGTGGCTTTTAACCCGACTTTTACGTTATACAACGAGATTTCACAAAATGTTTGGTCATGGACATTTGGTTTAAAGCCATGGAAAAGTCATGGAAACCCATTGGTCAGAATGTGTATGAACCCTGGATGTGTATTACGTCTTTTACACTCCAGTCCCATAACAACAGCTCCTCTGTCCTCCAAACCTCACAGACTCCGGGAAAAGAGGCAAAGTTTGATGGAGAAGCTCCTCCCCAGATCCCGTATCGCGCCTCCAAGAGAGGCTGCACCGCTGCTGGCTGAAGAGAAGGACAAGGAGGACGGTTTCTCTGAAGCTCCACGGCCTGTTCATGAAGCTGCCGTCACTGGAGACGCAGTCACACAACAGCCAAGCGACACTAAAGAAAGGGCTGTGAAAGGTTACGCAGCACAGAGGGAAGCGTGCCGCCCTCCTCCAGCGTCCCCGCTGCCGGACAGAGGCTGTTTGTGTTCCGGCATCCTCCAGAGTCCTGTGGCAGCGCGGACGCTCCCAAAAGACAAAGGAAAAGAAACTTTCTCAATCTGAAGAAAGGCTCCGTGGCTCCAACCAACCTCCCTTGAGACTTACAAACACTGTTTTTATGATGATGATGATGGTACTTTAACATGATAATTTTACAATCCAAAATAAACCAATGATTTTGCAGTGTAGTTCCAGTGTATTCCAAAGATTTATATAAATGTAAAAGAAAATCACAAATATATTTCTGCATTTGTATGTATTTGTGTGTCTATTTATTTGTGGATCGCACAGCTTTTTGAGACTCCTCTGACGTGCTTGGGTCTGCAAATGCGTTACAGTTACGCAATTTGCGGAGGTGAAGTCAGAAGTCAAACAATGGCGTCTGGTAGCGTCAGCGCTCCCGCTTCAAGTGTAGTGAAAGTCTTTCTCTCCAAAGAGTGTGTATAGTTATTTAAATAGAAAGCTTAAACACTGGTGTAATGGCCATTTGTCCCGTAAATGAAATGAAAATAAATATAAATCAAAATCAAAAAGCCGCTGATGCACCGTAGTTATGTAGCAGCTAAAAGAATGCAGGGTCCATGCGGGAGTCTGGGTTTACTGCTATTTATTGTAACTTAAAACAATCAAACAAAAGAACAAACAAACCCTGATCTGTCGCTGAGCTGGTAGAAAACAATAAGCTGACCCACCTACAGGTATTACCCAATTATCTGTTGTTGTTGTTTTATTGTTATTGTAACGTTTAAGCAAAAGATAAACCCTCGCTGCATGAATTCACTTCAAACTTAATCACCGGTTGTAACCCGGATGTTCTTGCCGTTGCAGGCGGAGCTCGAAGCTCTTTTCTTCTTCTTCACCTCCGTCTTTCTCTCGCTCTCTTCATTCTTCACCTCCCTCTTTCTCTCGCTCTCTGAGGAAAAACGTCCTCTCTCTCTTTCTCCGTGCGTTTGTCATGTTTCCGGAAGTCAGAACGGCGACTTGGTCACGTGGTACAGGACCGACGCGTCACGTCGCCCTGAGTTTCGACGCTTTGAAGCAATACTACAGTATAAATACGTCATGATGTATCTACAGTATTGGCTGACACGATGGTGTGGGGGTTAAGTACTGGTTCCCCTAACATCCCTACAGCAGGCCATCCCCACGCGAGACCCGGGTTCGCCTCCGGGATGGTCGCGCAAAGGCGAAGCTGGCACTAGCCTCTCGTGTCAGGTGGGTTTCCGTCAAGGTTTCCTCCCACAAACTTAGAGAATGTCAGTACAGCTGCGAGCTGCAGTCAGAAAGTCTCTAAGAAGAACTGTGAACTACGGGGCGCGCGCATCAGTACATCCGGGTACAGGGTGCATGTGCACGGATGCACGGATGGGTAATCGGGGTCGAGATAACAGGATGGTGGGTGCATGGGGATTTAAACCACCATCCAAAGGGTTAGAGGCTAGACTCCCCTGGAAGAACTCCACCAAAGAAGAACTCCCCCAAAGAAGAACAGTTCAAAAAAACTTTTTAATATTTTTTTTAAATTAATTTTATTAATACTTATATTTGTATTATATTTTATTAATACATATTATATATTTTAGTAATACATATATTATATTGTTTTTTATTTTATTAATACATATATTATATTTTTTATTTTATTTAGAGATATATCTCACTATCTGCAAAACTAGAAAACTCACACCAAAACAATCTAGATTAATAAATAGCACCGGAAGCTAATTCAATGCACATCAAAGTGTACCGTGAGACAAATTCATATCCAATATGAATTAATCTACTCTCAAAAAGTGTACATACTTAAAAACTGTTGTGCAAAAACATCTATGTGTGAAAGTTTTAGAGGACACTGTTCATTTTAAGAGCTGCAGGTTGGACAGTTCGGAAAAACTTTTTTAAACACACAAATACTTTTTTTTTGTACATCTATATAAATCATTGGAATGTATTTGTAAATCCTTCTGTGTGCATTTGTAAATATAATATATTTGTGAATTGTTCTGTGCGTATTTGTGAATTTTTCTGTGTGCATTTGCCATTATTGAGACATATTCCTGTAGTATAAGTATACTGCATTAGTATTGTTATTCAGATGTGAGTGTTTGTGGTTATCGTCTCATCTCCAGATGTACCCGGACATTGGAAATGTATGTGCAACAGTTCCAATGAATTCAGTAGAATAATCACATTGTTATGGTCCCATTGATGAAGCTCATGACTGTAAATCAAACTCCTGTTGGGACATCATTAATATCTGGTATAAACTATTTCAGAAATGTGCATTTGACAAAGCAACACGTTGAGCAAAGGTTGCGACATGTTTGGCTCAGGAGCCAGAGCTTCCTCAGCCTCCACGTCATCGCCCTCCTCCTCTTCATCTTCTCCTCCTCCTCTCCACTATTTAAGCCCCGCTGGTCCTGAGCGGTCCTCCTGATCAGCCTGCTGTCCGACATGAGGCTTGAACCCGCGACCCTCGTGTGCTTCTTCATCTTCGCGTGCCCGTCGGACTGCGCGCCCCCGACCTGCTACTCCAGGGCGCTCGGCCTGAGCCGGGAGGTGATGGCTCTGCTGGACCGGATCCACGCGTCCCCACGCACGGTAAGCGCGCCGCCGTGCGCGGCCCCGCGCGTCTCCGTGCCGCTGCGGTGCTCCTGTAACGATTCTGTTGTGTTGCAGAAAACGTGCACGGAAGTTCTGCCGGTGATCTTCATCGATGTGCATGTAAGTTTAAATCAACGGGATGACGCAAGGCTTGTTATGAGCAGCTTCATGTAGAACTAGCAGACATCATTATGGCCAATATCTGCAAAACTATAGGCAACTCACACCAAAACAATGTAGATGAATAAATAGCACAAGAGGATGCATTTTTTACTTTTGTGTGCACTGTCCCTTTAAGAGCTAAAGGAGTTCATTTAATACAAAATCAACAAGTTGACTACATCCCACAGTGTAAACCCGAACGTCCAAAGTAATTAAATAGATTAAGTAGTGTATACTCAAAGTTTTAGAAAAAGTTCTACTAACTTAATTATGTCAAGTTGGTGTAACATGGTCTTCCTTTTTGAGTAATTTAAACTAATAATTTTAGATTAAATGGAACTATTTTGTGTATATGTAAGCATAACTTAAAAACATAATTTAAGTACAACTTAATATAATTAAGTAATTACATGCTAAGAATGTTATGTCTGTATTTCTATTGTTTCAAATAGGGATGATTTAAAAATAAACCTAATTTATATAGCACATGCTAAAATACAATCAAATCTCAAAGTGCTTCACCAAATAAGTAAAATCGATCATAACAAATAAATTGCAATCATAGCCTATTAAAACAGTAACAATTTGACTGGGGCAAATGGTCTGAAATGCATTAGACATTAGTGAAAGACAAAATGTATTTATTGTATTCATTTTTTAAAAATTTATTTTATTTAGACTACATCAGTTTAATGTAGCCTTCTTTTTTTGAGCAGCTGCAGGGATCATTTTATAGCTCAAACTGAGTTCCTACACTGCAAGTCCACGTTCTCTGTAGCTTTGAGGGACGCTCGTTTTAAATTCTGAGCAGTAAGCACACTGTAAAATGTGCTTTTACGGAACATTATTCTATGTCAGTATAACAAATTATTGAAGTTGTCACGATAACACAAATTAACTAGTTAGCAACATCTCAAAGACAAATAAAACGATAACTTGAAAATTCACACTCAACTGAATTAACGTCACTAGATCCTTTCCCGGACGCCGTTAGCTTCCTTTAGCCTTTTCCGGACGTAGCCGACGTGACGCAATTTCCGGTCTTTTTGCCGGCATTTTCACCGCCGATCGCCAGAAAAGTGTAAGTAGTATTACTTTATACATATCAAAGAATCTACATGTTAAATTTCATGAATATATATGGACGTTTACATGTCTAAATACTATAGGAAAGTAACTTTGATGAGAGAAAGCAGTAAGAACGCTCGGGCGACGCTCGGGCGACGCTCGGGCGACGCTCGGGCGATGAGCTTTACTCTGAAAAGTCCATCCATTTTCAACCGCTTATCCGGGGTCGGGTCGCGGTGGCAGCAGGTTCAGCAGGCCGACCCAGGCTTCTCTCTCACCCGCAACATTTTCCTTCCGGCTCAGCTCCTCTTCACCAAGACGAACCGGTACAGCGCTTGTTTTACAGCTGCAGCCGCACCGATCCGCCTGTCGATCTCCCGCTCCACCTTACCCTCACTCGTGAACAAGACCCCGAGATACTTGAACTCCTTCGCTTGGGGTAGGCAGTTTGTCCCCACCTGGAGGGAGCAATCCACCGGTTTCCGGCAGAGCACCATGGCCTCAGATTTGGAGGCGCTAACTCTCATCCCTGCCGCTTCACACTCGGCTGCAAAACGCCCCAGTGAATGCTGGAGGTCACGGTCCGAGGAGGCAAACAGGACCACATCATCCGCGAACAGCAGAGAAGCGATCCCGAGACTCCCGAACCGGATCCTCTCCGCCAACGGGTCCGGCACCCCATACTCCCGCAACACCCCACACAAAACCCCCCGAGGGACCCGGTCGAAAGCTTTCTCCAAGTCTACAAAGCACATGTAGACTGGTTGGGCAAACTCCCAGGACCCCTCCAGTAGTCTTGCGAGGGTAAAGAGCTGGTCCACTGTTCCACGGCCGGGACGGAATCCGCACTGTTCGTCTTGAATCTGAGGTTCGACAATCTGTCGGAGCCTCCTTTCCAGCACCCTGGCATAAGCTTTTCCCGGGAGGCTGAGCAGTGTGATACCACGATAGTTCGAGCACACTCTCCGGTCCCCCTTCTTGAAGATGGGAACCACCATCCCGGTCTGCCAGTCCATGGGCACTGTTCCCGACCCCCATGCGACACTGCAAAGGCGTGTCAGCCAAGACAGCCCAACAGTGTCCAGCGCTTTCAGCATCTCAGGGCGGATCTCATCCACCTCTGGCGCCTTGCCACCAAGGAGCTTTTTGACTACCTTAGTGACCTCTGCCAGGGATATAGGTGCATCCACCCCAAGGACTTCAGGCACTGCCCCCTCTCCAGGGGACATGTTGGCCGGGTTTAGGAGTTCCTCAAAGTGCCCTTTCCACCGCCCGACAATGTCCACAGTCCGGGTCAGCAGTCCACCCCCCCTCCCGCTAAGAACAGCCTGGGGTAGGCCTTGCTTTCCCTTCCTGAGCCGCCGGATGGTTTGTCAGAACCTCCTTGAGGCCAACCGAAAGTCCTTCTCCATGGCCTCCCCGAACTCCTCCCATGCCCGGGTTTTAGCATCCGCGACAACCACAGCTGCAGCCCTTCTGGCCTGCCGGTACCTGTCAGCTGCTTCAGGAGACCCCTGGGCCAACCAGGCCCGAAAGGCCTCCTTCTTCAGCTTGACGGCTTCCCTCACCCCCGGTGTCCACCACCGGGTTCTCGGGTTGCCGCCACGACAGGCACCGATGACCTTCTGGCCACAGCTCCTAGCGGCCGCGTCCACAATAGAGGCTTTGAACATGGTCCACTCGGATTCCATGTCCCCAGCCTCCCTCGGGATTTGTGAGAAGTTCTTCCGGTGCTGGGAGTTGAGGTCCTCCCGGACAGGATCCTCTGCCAGACGTTCCCAGTTCACCCTCACTACACGTTTGGGCTTGCCAGGTCTCTCTAGCCGACTCCCCCGCCATCTGATCCAACTCACCACCAGGTGGTGATCATTTGACAGCTCTGCTCCTCTCTTCACCCGAGTGTCCAAGACATACGGCCGCAGATCAGATGATACGACTACAAAGTCGATCATTGATCTCCGGCCTAAGGTGTTCTGGTACCAGGTACACTTATGAGCCACCTTATACTCGAACATGGTGTTCGTTATGGACAAACTGTGGCTAGCACAGAAGTCCAACACCAAGACACCGTTCGGGTTCAGATCGGGCAAGCCGTTCCTCCAAATCACGCCCCGCCAGGTTTCTCTGTCATTGCCCACGTGAGCGTTGAAGTCTCCCAGGAGAACTATGGAGTCGGCAGGCGGCGCCCTTTCCAGGACCCCTCCCACCAACTCCAAGAAGGCCGGATACTCCGAAATGCTGTTCGGTGCATAAGCACAAACAACAGTCAGAGCCTTACTCCCCGCAACCCGTAGGCGCAGGGAGGCGACCCTCTCGTTCTCCGGGGAAAACTCCAACATAGCGGCGCCCAGCCGGGGGCTCGTGAGTATCCCCACTCCCGCCCGGCGCCTCTCACCCAGGGCAACTCCAGAAAAAGACAAAGTCCAACCCTTCTCCAGGAGCTTGGTTCCAGAGCCCATGCTGTGCATGGAGGTGAGCCCAACTATATCTAGCTGGTACCGCTCCACCTCCTGCACCAGCTCCGGCTCTTTCCCCGCTAGCGAGGTGGCGTTCCACGTCCCTAGAGCTAGTCTATGCTGCAGGGGATCGGCTCGCCCAGGTCTCCCGTCTGGCCCGCCGCCCGGTCTGCATAGCACCCGACCCTGATGCTTCCCCCGCTGGTGGTGAGTCCACAGGGTTGCTGGTCCATGATCTTTTTTCGGGCTGAGCCCGACCGGGCCCCATGGGTGAAAGCCCGGCCACCAGACGCTCGCCGTCGAGCTCCCCTCCCGGGTCTGGCTCCGAGAGGGTGCCCCGGTTTCCCTTGTCTGGGCGAGGTAGCGTCATTCCGTGGGCTGTAAATCATCAGGGTTTTTTGAAAAGAGTCTTGAAAAGAGTACTCTGAAAAGTATCTCTGTATTTTCATCGTACTGCTAATATGAGTTAGCATATAAGTGTATTTTAATGCTAGCTTTAAGCTACTTTCTCTAGCCAATGAAAATGCACCATCATGTGTGACGTGATCTGTAGTCGAGGGAA
The DNA here is from genome assembly GCF_910589615.1 of Taurulus bubalis. Lineage (NCBI taxonomy): Eukaryota > Metazoa > Chordata > Actinopteri > Perciformes > Cottidae > Taurulus > Taurulus bubalis. The sequence continues at coordinate 28,146,718 of NC_136593.1, read as the reverse complement.
GGAAGGGAGGGGGCAGACAAACATGTTTGATGTCTGAAAAAAAAGTTGCGACAGCGGGAAAAACGAACAAATAATCAGAGCGCTGTAAGGTAGGCAGCTGTTTGTTTGTAGATCTGAAACATAAAGGCAGACATAACCAAATGTGTTTCTTGTTTTTCATAAGCCAGGCTACATCAAGTATTTAAGATCATAATGATCTTACTAATACATGATGCAAATAATGTTGGTGTGTGTTTGAGAGTGATGGAGAAAGAGACTGTCTTTACATTTGTTGAAAGTCAGCAGTGGCTCTTATGATTAGAAATAGTGTTTGTGTAGATACACCTCCAATATAATAGTGCTAGGTTATATATAAGTTTCACCAAAATGTAATATTGTTGAGTAAATTTCTCTCTTGTGTGATTCAGCCTGAAAAGATAGAACCTAGTCAGAACGAGGAGACAAGAGAGAGAGGGAGCGAACGAGGACAAGAGAGCGAGGACAAGAGAGAGAGGACAAGAGAGAGAGGACGAGGACGAGAGAGAGGACGAGAGAGGACGAGAGAGAGAGGACAAGAGAGAGAGGATGAGGACGAGAGAGAGGATGAGAGAGTCAGAGCGAGGAGACAAGAGACAGAAAAGAAAGACCGCAAGGAGAATAAAAGCAGGAAAAGAGAAGAATAAGCAAAAGACTTGAAAGAAAAGAAAGGTAGGTAACATGTGTCTGTGTGAGAGTGTTTTCCTTTACAGGAGGATCAAGAAAAAAGAAAAGATGGATATAGAAATTGTAAATCTGAAATAGTTTAAGGTAAATATATACATATACATTTGTCTATAAATGTGTCTATACATAGTAATCTGGCAATTTATATAATTCATCAACATTATTTAGACCTTTAAAACAAATTTTGAATTTAATTTCTGACTGTGCCAAAATGAATGTGTATTTGCAGATGCCAAACATCGGTTATGTATCAGGTTCACCAAAATGTAATATTGTTGAGTAAATTTCTCTTTTGTGTGATTTATGTTCCTGCCTGAAAAGATAGAACCGAGTCAGGACGAGGAGACGAGAGAGAGAGAGAGAGAGAACAAGGACGAGAGAGAGAGAACGAGGACGAGAGAGAGAGAACGAGGACGAGAGAGAGAACAAGGACGAGAGAGAGAGAACGAGGACGAGAGAGAGAGAGCGAGGACGTGAGAAAAGACAAGGACGAGAGAGAACGAGGACAAGAGAGAGAGAACGAGGACGAGAGAGAGGACAAAGACGAGAGAGAACGAGGACGAGAGAGAGAGAGCGAGGACGAGAGAGAGGACAAGAGAGAAAGAACGAGGACAAGAGAGAGGACAAGAGAGAGAGAGAGAACGAGGACAAGAGAGAGAGAGAGAGGACAAGAGAGAGAGAGAACGAGGACAAGAGAGAGAGAGAGGACAAGAGAGAGAGAACGAGGACGAGAGAGTGGACAAGAGAGAGAGAGAGAGAGAACGAGGACGAGAGAGAGATTGAGGACCAGAGCGAGGAGACAAGAGACAGAAAAGAAAGACAGCAAGGACAATAGAAGCAGGAAAAGAGAAGAATAAGCAAAAGACTTGAAAGAAAAGAAAGGTAGGTAACATGTGTCTGTGTGAGAGTGTTTTCCTTTACAGGAGGGTCAAGAAAAAAGAAAAGATGGATATAGAAATTGTAAATCTGCAATAGTTTAAGGTAAATATATACATATGTCTATAAATGTGTCTATACATGGTAATCTGGCAATTTATATAATTCATCAACATTATTAAGACCTTTAAAACAAATTTTGAATTTAATTTCTGACTGTGCCAAAATGAATGTGTATTTGCAGATGCCGAGTATCCGGCAAATGAGGAAGAGGGAGAGGAAGACGAGGAAGTGGACCCCGGAGGCCATGGCCCAGGCCGTGCTAGAGGTGAAGGCATGCAGCCCAGGAGTTTGGGGTCCCGAAGTCCAGCCTGGATGACCGAGTCAGTGGAAGGGTGTCCTCTGACTGTGGGCCTGGTCAGAAGACATTCCTCACCCCTGCAGATGAGGATTCCCTGGTGGAGTACCTCTTGTACTCTGCCAGTCATGGGTTTCCACTGACGAAGCCTCAGGTCCTGGCCCACGCTCTGGCCATTTACAATCACCGCCATCAGGCAGCCCCTAAGACCGGGCTTGGCCAGACGTGGTGGATCAATTTCCGGGAGCGGCACCACCACCGCCTGACTGCCCGGACCCCAGACATTATTGACCGTGGGAGGGCATCCTGCGCCAAGAGGGGGCCAATAGAGGAGTATTTTAGGCTCCTCACCACCACCCTGGAGGAGCACGGGTCGAAGGAGAAACCCCGTCAGATCTACAACTGCGACGAGACGGGGTTTCAGCTGGACTCCTCAAGGAGAAAGGTTATCGTGCCCCGGGGGACCAAACATGCTTACAGGCAGGCCCAGGGAACCAGGGACCACATCACCGTCCTGGCCTGCCTGAACGCGCCTGAGGAGGATATCCCCCCTTTCATCATTTACAAGGGGGGATATCCAGGGGGCCCATATAACAAGGAAGGGGTTCCCAATGCCCTCTACGGGAAGTCGCCAGCAGGGTACATTGACAGTGAGCTGTTTAGGAAGTGGTTTGTCGGGCACTTCCTGAAGTTCGCCGCGCAGGAGCGCCCACTGCTGCTCATTATGGATGGACATCAGTCCCATCTGGATCCAGAGCTGGTCCGGGCGGCACAGAGGGAGAGGGTCATTCTCCTGTGCCTGCCACCACATACGTCTCACATCCTTCAGCCTTTGGATGTGAGTTTCTTCAGACCCTTGAAGGCAGATTTCTCTGGTGTTACTGGAGATCTGTCGGCAGTGAGCCACTCCTTCTTGGTTTCTAAGAAGGAGGAGTTTTCAAGGGTCCTAAGAGACTCCTACCAGAGGGTGAAGGATCGGAGAGTAGTGGTGGCTGGGTTCAGGAGGTGTGGCATCTTCCCTCTGGACTCGATGGCCATTGACTGGTCACGGGTCATGCCGTCCGGGCCGCGGCGCGCTACCTCCTCACCTCCTCCGCCAACCCCATCGGCATCTTCCTGGGCTAGGCCTTGATGTTGCCCTTCCCTCCCAACAACCCCTTTCCCCAGCCCAACCCCCACCGGCCCCTCTTCCTCCCTCCCCCCCCCCCCCAATCCTTACCTCACCCATCCCCTGGTAACATCAGGCCGGATTCCAGTCGACCTGGCCCACCTCCTGGCCGAAATAAATTACACCCGCAACACCGGTAAGGTCAGGAGGAATGTGACCAAGGCCAGGTTGCTGACAGCCCAGGAGATGTCCGACGTCATTGAGGAGGCGGAGGACCAGGCTGCGAGGAGGGAAGCTCAAGCTCTGGCCAGAAGAGACAGAGAGCAGCAGCGGGCCGGCCCTGCAGCCACTTCCTCGACCCTGTCTGGCGGCTCCCGCCCCAGCCGCAGAAGACCAGTGTCCCTCGGGGCTACTTCAGCCTCCAGCTCCGGCCTTTCCATCGCTGGTCCCTCATCCCGCTCCGTCCCCTCTTGTGCCACCTACGGTCCCCGGCTGCCTGCCAACCCCAGAACATCTCTCCCGAGCCTGCCTGCTGACGAACCCCATCACCTTCCCCCGTCTCCTGGTCAGCACACACCTATTTAGCATTTTAATTCACGTTTAAATCTGAATGTATTAACTATTGTGACAGTTGGACATTATGTGTATGAATTTTAGTTTTGTTATAATAAAATCTGATTATTATTTTAGAACCTTCAACATCGGCAGCGGGATGTGGCCTCCGTGGGTCCCAACGTCGTTCCTCTCCCTCCTCCCACTGTAAATGCTTTATATAGCCTGAAAAAATACAATATTATAACATGATGGTGACATTAGCATGATGAAGACTAAACAAAACATGGTTATGCTTTTTCTGTTATTCATGCAGCCTCCAATCCTGCAGACGCCGGACTATCTTCCAGCTCCTCGTCTGCTGGACCCACGACATCCACCGGTAGTGTACTTCATGTTAACTTTCTTTGTATACCAACCCATGAAAATCTGATCATTTTCTTTAATTCAAAGTTGTTGTTTTTAATTGTGAATAGGTCACACTCCTGAAGACATGCAGACTAAAGATTGGGAGTGTGGCCGGTGCAGGGAACCTGAGCCTCCCGAGAGCTCAGAGGGCTTGGTGTCGTGGGTCCAGTGTGACAGCTGCCACGTGTGGTATCACACCGTGTGTGTGGGCTGGGACGAGGAGCTGGATGAGGAGGATGATTTCAATTGTAATTTGTGTCCGCAATAATTTGTTTTGTTTTTTTTTCTTCTTTTTTTTTGTATTTAAATAAATGTTCATCCTTTCAAAGATTTGCACAAGTCATTTGTCTATTGCTAACCCTCCTGTATCTTTGGGGTCAATATGACACCATTCAATATTTAACATCTCTAAATATCTGATTGACATAATTTTTTTTGCTTCATATTTCATGACTTCCTGATTTAAGTAGGGACAACTGGATGAACATAAAATGAACATAAAATGAACATAAAATGAACACATAATGAACACATATGTTTTCAAGTCCTGTACACATCAGTGTTTGGATAAAAGATGTTAGTACATTTGAAGGTAACGGGAGGGTTTAAACAATGAAGCTTTCAATCATGAATACTGGTATTTTTAGTTGTAATATAACTCTTACTCTGCACTGTGTTATGATAGTAATTCTTATATACAACATATGTGTGCATAATTGTTGAATTTCATGCATCAGCTGATGTTAAGCGAGTGACTGACATGAGAAGAGTTTAACAAAACATCCAGCAGGTGGTGGTATACACTCAAATAGAAATTACGGAGCTTTTATTGCATAGTTTGGAGTTGTTGAAGCGGGATATCTTATTGTGAAGGACATGACTACGATCCTGGTTGTGTTGACTGCATTTTGGTGGTTTTTTTTAATCGGAATTTTCGCTAAAACGGGTCCGGAAAAGGATGCCTTTCCGTTAGTAGTGTAAATCAACTTGATTAAGGAAGTAGTCACCATGTTTTTGCGACCGTTATCGAAGTGCATTATGGGGATTTGGCGGGCGAAGTTGACGTTCCTTCCGTCCTGCACCCTTTTCGGACCAGGCTTGCATGTCATCATCGGCTCAGACTGTTTTCAAGGTGAGTGAAATCATAAGTGTTTATAAGTTGATAAATGTAATGTGTGAAGTTAAATTATGTTACAATCAGCCAGTTGCCAAACCTCGAAAAAGTATATATATATATATATATATATATATATATATATATATATATATTATATTATATATATATTATATATATATATATATTATATATTATATATATATATATATATTATATATTATATATATATATATATATATATATATATTTTAAATCCAGACTTTGCGAGTGACATTACTACGTCTGCTCCACTTACTGAGACTTCAGTCTTCTCTGCCTGTGTCTGTCTCTCTACTTCAGCGGTGGCTGGTTTGAACTCAGAGATGCAAGCGGCAGCTAACGTAGTAACTGTTACGTGCTAATGTACGTGCTAACGTAGGTTAGCGCTAGCTAACGCTACTTGGAGGTGCATATCAGACCCAGCCGATGAGCCCGGGGGACAGTATTCCAGTAGCTTGTTCGACTGAGAAAAAGGCGGCTAACGAACGTACGCTAGCTAACGTAACCGAACGGTGCATCTCGGACTTGAAACCACGGTCTTCTTTTCAGTCAAACAAGCTAGTTAAGTCAAATACTGGTGTCCCGTGCTTCTCGGCTGGTCCAGGAGTAGCGCCCGGTGTTTCTGCATCAAGCTTGCCGTCACTCGCATCTCTGGCATCTCTTTTGTTTTTTTTGCAAGTCATTCTGTTTATTCATTTTTGTGTAAACCTGGAATTTCTGCACAGTTGCAGATAAAGATTAGGCTATTGTTCTGAGCTAACGCCACCAAGCTTCAGAAAACAGGTTTTGTCAAGCGAAGTAAGTTATTCAAGACATGTATACCGTGGCAAATAAAAAAACACATTGTTATTACCCTGCATGGTAAATCCTAAATAACTAGTAATTTACGGTGGTGATATTGAGACTTGCATGTAAGCTGCATAAATCAAATGTTCAGATATGCCACCAACACTCTTTGAATGCTTTTCATTGTTCAGTTTCAGATCAGTTTATGCCTTTGCGTCTCTCAGTTTCAAGAAGTTAGGGAAGATAACTGGAGATGTGATAAATAAACCAGGTAATCCAATGAATGTGAATTATTCTTATTCCATCACCCTCTCTCTCTCTCTCTCTCTCTCTAAACTTAAACTTAAAATATGTGTATTTCTCTCAGACAATGTTTTAGTGTGGTAACCCTAAATCATACGCACACCCACTTATCATCTTTTATTCTACTTGCCTGTTTGATCAAAACATTTTTTTTTGCCGTATTCAAATCAACAATTCATGAATGTGTTCTGTTCATTAATACCATCTTCCTAATTGATATTTAACCTTTGGCACTGCACAGATCATATTTTACTTAACTTTGTATTGGCTTGCAAAAAAAGAAAGATGATTTGTCTAAAAATGAGTAAATTTTGCAATTAGTCCACTTTGTGTTTTCCATTTGTCTGATTACATTAAAGATGTGAACGGGTTATTTGTGGACATATGTTCTGATTGAACTGTTTAAAATCAGCTTTGTTCAGTAAACTCTTCAGTATGTACAATTCTGTTTTTATCTGAATAGGAAATCCATGACATCCACACCAAGCGCACCACTGTTCTCCACGCCCTTCCTGTGTATCTGCGCGAGGACGTTTCTGGATTATTCAGAACCTGCACAGTCAGTCTCCTTAAATCCCTACCAGATTCTACTGTGTATTATGTAAACAGTTCATCAAAATACTAATATCTTTTAGGGCTTACCTTTGTTTAGTCTAACCATACAGTTTTCGTGTATGGTCTGTGTTCTTTCTCCTCACTACAAAGGAACTGTATTGGCAAGAGATAAGATGTTCAGTTAAACATTTTCCCGTAAATGTCCTATGGCTTGGTGTCAGTCTATCTCACACCACTTAGATTCTCTGGTAATTTGGCTGATTCGTGTGATAAGATGTTAGTATTTTGATTAACTGTTTACATGGATTTTATGTTTTTCACCTCTTACAATGAAACTCAGGTCTTGTAAAAGAGGTATTGGTTTTCAATGGGACTTGGTTAAAGAAATATACATTATATGTAATCTGTTCTGTTCCATGTGTTAGTTTGTGATTAGTATCTCTTTGTCATTCATTCAGGACGAGTCTGATGATCCAGAGCTTGATGGTGTTGCATTGGGCATCCTTACTGTCATCAGTGACCATGACAAAAGTCCAGTTCACTACCACCCTGTGAGAATCTCTGTCATCATTGAAAGTGATGCCATGGTCAGCCTCCCCAGACGTGGCGATGCCTTTCTGGTAATCTTTGGATTTATCTATGCACTACACCTCAGCTACCCCAACGCACTGACCAACACTTTTGAATTCACTCAAAAGATTTTACTTGGTCTAGAAAGTGGTAAACTGTCACCCAGGTTGCAGACCCTCAAGAAGGACTTGATGATGTAGAAACTCATCTGAAAGAAGGCTGCAGGGAAAGCATTATAAAAGGCCAGTTCAAAGTTTTAAGTGAAAATGTTCTTAATGTTTGTAATTTCATTCAAATTGCTGCCCTGTTGCCTTATGCCGTGTTCACACCAGATGCGGCACGAATTTGCGGCGCGACCAGATTACATGCAAAGTCAATCCACAGACGCGCCGCCCCGTGAATAAATTGCCTTTTCGCGGGTCGGCGCATCTGTGGATTGACTTTGCATGTAATCTGGTCGCGCCGCAAATTCGGGCCGCGTCCGGTGTGAACACGGCATTACTCAGGAATTAGCCAGGAAGCCAAAAGCACACAGTATTTTTTCTTTTATAGCTGTAACGAAAAATAATTTAATTTTGGTATTATTTATTATTTGTTTTGATTACTCAGATTACAATTCATTTAAGCTCTAAATTGTTCCATGTTATTAGTGCCACTGCACAGCAATATTGAACAGACCAGTGCATATGTCTCTGTTTCTGAGGCCTGACAAGGCGGATGTGGATTGCAGCAGGTGGTTGTCAGTCTAAGTTTGATAGGGGATTCATAGGCTTTCTGTCAGGAATTGTTACCAGGCAGCAAAGAGGTTTTGTAGGCATCAAATGTTAGAATCATCTAACGTTGCTTAAGTATATTTTAAAATTATTTTTTTGTTCTATTTATTTTAATTTCTAAATGTTTATTATTTATTTTTCTATTTAATTGTAATATTGGAGTGTGCTAAAAGGGAGTGGGCAAGACAATACGGTTCAATAGCAGATGTTCATGACTTTTAGCTATATTGAGTTTCTTAAACTCAATGTACTTAAGGCAATCAATTGCCTCAAAAATGTTTAGTTTCGAGTCACATCTTTTTAAGTAAACAAATTCAAAATGTTTGACTAATGTGTACTTAAAACAATGACAACACAAACTAATAAACATTGAGTTTGGTTAACATGAAATGGTGTGGTTGTGTACTTATTTTTTTAAATGCATAATGCAGATTTAAAAACAGTTAAGAAAACATTAAAACAGTCAAAAAGCAAAATAAAAGTAGAAAAAGCAACATAAAAAATAAAAGTTGAATAAAAGTTGCAGTGCAGTTTAAGAAATAAAATGCAGTAGTGAGATGCAGTAATTGAATCTGGTTCAGTTAAAGGCAGCAGCAAACAGAAAAGTCTTCAATGTGGACTTAAAGGAGCTGAGGGTCTCAGCAGACCTGCAGCTTTCAGGACCTTGTTCCAGATGTGTGGAGCAGAAAAGCTGAACGCTGCTTCTCCATGTTTAGTTCTGACTCTTGGAACAGAAAGTAGACTCGTCCCAGACGACCTGAGTGGCCGGGATGGTTCATAAGGTAGCAGCAGATCGCAAACATACTTAGGCCCTAAACCATTCAGTGCTTTATAAACCAGCAGCAGGATTTTAAAGTCAATTCTTTGTTTGACAGGGAGCCAGTGCAAAGACCTCAGAACTGGACTGATGTGATCCACTTTCCTGGTCTTAGTGAGGACTCGAGCTGCAGCGTTCTGAATCAGCTGTAGCTTTCTGATTGACTTTTTACAGAGGCCTGTGAACACACCGTTACTTACAGTAGTCAAGTCTACTGAAGATAAATGGCCTGTGAACACACCGTTACAGTAGTCAAGTCTCCTGAAGATAAATGGCCTGTGAACACACCGTTACAGTAGTCAAGTCTACTGAAGATAAATGACCTGTGAACACACCGTTACAGTAGTCCAGTCTACTGAAGATAAATGACCTGTGAACACACCGTTACAGTAGTCAAGTCTACTGAAGATAAATGACCTGTGAACACACCGTTACAGTAGTCAAGTCTCCTGAAGATAAATGACCTGTGAACACACCGTTACAGTAGTCAAGTCTACTGAAGATAAATGCATGGACAAGTTTCTCCAAATCCTGTTGAGACATAAGTCCTCTAACCCTTGATATATTCTTCAGGTGGTAGTAGGCTGATTTGGTAATTGTCTTGATATGGCTGTTCAGGTTGAGGTCTGAATCCATAACCACACCTAGATTTCTGGCTTGGTTTGAGGTTTTTAACATCAGTGATTGAAGCTGAGCGCTGACTTTCAATCGTTCGTCCTTGGGACCAAAAACAATTACTTCTGTTTTATCTTGATTTAATTAAAGAAAATTCTGGCACATCCAGTTATTGATTTCTTCAATGCATTTAGCCAGCCCTTGTATGGCACTATAGTCCCCTGGTGATATAGTTATGTAGAGTTGTGTGTCATCTGCATAATTATGATAACACACTTTGTTGTTTTTCATAATCTGAGCCAGTGGAAGCATGTAGATGTTGAACAGAAGAGGCCCCAGTATTGAACCTTGGGGAACACCACATGTCATCCTAGTCAGCTCTGATGTGTAATTAGCTACCGACACAAAGTATTGTCGGTCCTTCAAGTAGGATTCAAACCAGTGAAGTGCTGCGCCAGAGAGTCCTACCCAGACTTCAGTCTGTCTAGTAGTATGTCATGATCAACCGTGTCGAATGCAGCACTGAGATCCAATAATACTAAGACTGAGATTCTGCCACTGTCTGTGTTTAAGTGGATGTCGTTGAAAACCTTAACAAGAGCAGTTTCAGTACTGTGGTGCTGACGAAAGCCGGACTGGAAGACATCGAAACAGTTATTTTCGGCCAAGAAGTTGTTCAGCTGTTGAAAAAACGCTTTTTCCATTATTTTACTTAAGAATGGGAGGTTTGATATTGGTCTATAGTTTTTCAATATTTCGGGGTCTAAACTAGCCTTCTTTAGAAGTGGTTTAATAACTGCAGTTTTTAGGGCTTGTGGGAAGACACCTGAGAGAAGGGATGTGTTTACAATTTGTAAAAGATCAGCGGTCATGCAGTGTGAAATATTTTTGAAAAAGTGTGTTGGTAGAATATCCAAGCAGCAGGAGGATGTGTTCAGATGTTGTATAATGTCTTCTAGGCTTCTTTGGTTAATTGAGTGAAATTGTGTCATGATATTTGAATGGATGCTATTTAAAGATGGGGACAACACATATCCTGTGGTTGGTGTGGAGCCACCGACTGCTTGTCTAATTTTCTGAATTTTATCAGCAAAATAGGAGGCAAATTGATTGCATGCGCAAGTGGATTGGAGCGTAGCCGTTACCGACACCGGAGGGTTTGTTAGCCTGTCCACGGTAGCAAATAAGGCGCGTGTATTGTTTTTGTTTTTGGTTATGATGTCAGAGAAGAAGGCCTGTCTTGCATTTCTAAGTTCCAAGGTACAAGCAGCAAGTCATCCAACCTTTTAAGTTCTGTAAAATTTTGACTTTTAAGTTAATCAACTTTAAAAAATTGTGGCAATCGATTGCCTCAATTTTTTTAAGTTCTTAACTTATTCGGGTTTACAGTGCAGTTAGATAGGAGCTAGAGCACAGGAAGCTACAGGGTTCCAAAAGTTTAGTAAAAGTCATGTAAATGTGTTATATTCATGTGTTCATGACGCTCATTTACGCTGAGTTTGAAATAATTAATATGCTTTAAAAGAAAGACGCTCAAAATATAAGCAGGCATCCATACAGGCATCTATATAAATGTTTATTCTTTTAATCAAACTATTGTCTCATTCATTTGTGTCATTTAAGGTTTACTGTATGCTTTGTATTCTCATTGTTAGTTTAAATACTACATTTACTCACTTTTTCATGTTTACACCCAGATTTTACAACATGTTTGCTCATGGACATTTGGTTTAAAATCATGGAAAAGTTGTAAAACCCATTGGTCAAAATGTGTATGAACCCTGGAATTATGTTGGAAGAAACGTAACACAGTGTGTTTTATGTTTCTGCAGACTCAGAGTGTGGCACCTCCATTCGTATTTGGGGTCAAATTTCGCAAGTGTGCACAGGTACATCAGCACAATTGTTTGAATACAGCACATTTTATTCATCTGCGTTTCATTTCAACACATTTCTCTGGACCATTTTGAGCATGCAGAATGTTGTGAGTCTTACTATTCCTTCTCGTGGCCCCAACCAGGTGAAGCTGGACACTGATCCTCCTCAGCTGATGTTCTTCCTGCTGATCCACAACATGGGACCCCTGGGCGGCACCAACCTCTCCCAGGTGGCCATCCGGGACTCCATTTCTGGAATAGTACCTTTAAAATCTGACGGCCGCGTGGTGGAAAGAGGCTACCAGACGTTTGCCATTGATTCACTCTCTGGTATGTCTGGGAGTCAATCAAAGATTATTCTGGTTTGAAATGTAAAATATTAGAATTTCCTGCGAGCTGCATTCAGAATAAATAACACAACCCAGATCCCACGTTGTGGTCAACTATACTGCTCTCATAAGGAATCATAAGAGTGAAGTCCTGGCCTTGCATGTTTTCATCTTGTGTTGTCCACAGCTGATCTGATGAGACGTCTGATGATTCTACCCACTGGTTTAGCTTCATCCTAACCACGGGGTCCACTTTGCTGGCTTTGTTGCTGGGTTCTTTGTCACGCTGGTGCTGCTGTCCCTGGGGTTTCTGGCCATGAACCTGATCGGTCTCAGAACCAGACTGAACCTTCTCCAGCAAAGGGTAACACAATGTTCCACCTGATGACACACTGTTATTAAAACGTGCTTCATCAGTTAATTAATTACGGTAATTAACAGTATTTGTGGATGTTAATGTTATAAAAGAGTTGTTGACGCTTGTCTGTTTTTCAACACATCAGTTAATTTAACTGAAACTTGACCCTGTTAGTCCCGTGCGTCTTGACCAGGCACAAAAGAGGGCAACACACTTGGCTTGCTTATTAATGTCTTTTTCTTTCCACGTGCACTCTCCCTGAGGGCACGCGCCTTGTCGTCCGGCTGCTCCAACTGTCTCGGCCGTGTCCACTCCGCTCCCCGCTCTCCCGTTCCACAGCCGCTACTACTGTTTATATTGGGGAGAGACACAAACACAGATTGCCCCCAGCTGAGGCCAATTACACCTCATGTTCACACCTGTTCCGTTCCCTCTGAGCCGAGTGCAAACCCCGCCCCACTGCCACATACCTCCACCGCTAGCCTTAGGCCAGGTAGCCTTCCGGCCTAACCTACTCTCCCCTCCCCTCTCCATGAGAGTGGGAGAGGAAGTCAGCCACAACCATCTGCGTCCCCGGCCTATGGATCACCTTGAAATTAAAAGGCTGTAAAGCCAGATACCACCGAGTAAACCAGGCGTTAGTATCTTTCATGCGGTGGAGCCACTGGAGCGGGGCGGGGTCCGACCAGAGGGTGAAAGAGCGTCCCAGGAGGTAGTAGCGCAGGGAGTCGACCGCCCACCGGATGGCCAGGCACTCCTTCTCCACCGTACTGTACCTGGCCTCCTTCTCGGATAGCTTCCGGCTGATGTAGAGGACCGGGCGGTCAACCCCCTGTACCTGCTGGGACAAAACGGCCCCCAGCCCTCTGTTCGATGCATCAGTCTGCAGAGTAAAGGGAAGAGAGAAGTTAGGTGTGTGAAGGAGTGGTTCCCCACAGAGAGCCTGTTTCACCTCCTCAAACGCCAACTGGCACTGCTCCGTCCACTGGACCGGATCTGAGGCACCTTTCCGGGTGAGGTCAGTCAAGGGGCTGGTCAGATCTGCGAAGCTTGGGATGAAGCGCCTGTAATAACCCGCCAGCCCCAAAAACTGCCTCACCTCTGTTTTCGTCTTGGGCCGCAGGCAGGCCGCGATCGCTGCGGTTTTGTCCACCTGAGGGCGCACATGCCCGCCGCCCAAGTGGTACCCCAGATACCGTCCCTCCCTCCGTCCAACTGCACACTTCCGGGTTGGCGGTGAGCCCCGCCTGCCTCAGGGACTCCAGCACCGCGCCCACCCGGTGCACATGCTCCGCCCAGGTGGTGCTGTGGATAATTACATAATCCAGGTAGGCGGCAGCATATCCAGCGTGAGGACGCAGCACCCGGTCCATGAGGCGCTGAAAGGTGGCTGGCGAACCGAACAACCCGAAGGGAAGCGTGGTGAATTGGTACAAACCAAACGGAGTGGAGAAGGCCGTCTTTTCCTTGGACTCTGGCGACAGAGGAAGCTGCCAGTAGCCCTTGGTCAAATCCAGCGCCGTGAAGAAACGCGCAGTGCCCAGTTGGTCCAGGAGCTCGTCGACCCGGGGCATTGGGTACGCATCAAAACGTGACACATCATTCACCCTGCGATAGTCCACGCAGAACCGTATAGACCCATCCTTCTTGACAACAAGAACAATGGGGCTAGACCAGGCACTGTTGGACTCTTCTATTACCCCCATCTCCAGCATGGCAGCCACTTCCCTCTGAACCACTTTTCTTTTGTGTTCAGGTAACCTGTAGGGTCGTAACCGCACCGTCACGCCCGGAGGAGTCTCAATCTGGTGCGTGATGAGGTTTGTGCGTCCTGGCAGGAGAGAGAACACATCAGAAAACTGATCTTGCAACTGGGCAATATCTGTTCTCTGGGTCCCGGAGAGATGGTCTTCACAAAGGAGCGAGACCGGATTGGTGGATTTTGAGACTTCAGGCCCCAGCTCCTCTCTCAGAAACCGCAGACACCAGAGAAACAGACCTCTCTCCATGCTTTTATAGGAGGTTGAGGTGGTAGATCTGTGTAGCTCCGCCCCTGTCAGAACGCACCACCTCATAGTCGACATCCACCTCTCACCGTGTGACCACAAAGGGCCCTTGCCACTTGGCGAGGAGTTTAGAGCTGGAAGTCGGAAGCAATACAAGTACCTTTTCTCTCGGTGTGAATTGTCTCAGCCTGGCTCCTCTGTCATACAGCCGTTTTTGACGCTCTTGGGCCTGCGAGCAAATTCTCACGTGACGTCCGACCCAGTGTGTGGAGTTTTGCTCGCAGGTCCAGGACGTATTGAATTTCATTCTTACTGGTGCTCGGACCTTCCTCCCAGTTTTCTTTAATCAGGTCGAGCACCCCCCCGTGCGGTCCTGCCAAACAGCAGTTTAAAGGGAGAAAATCCCGTGGAGGCCTGGGGAACCTCCCGCACTGCAAACAACACAGAATCAAGCCATTTATCCCAATTACGTTCATCGTCATTAATAAATTTACGGATCATGGACTTTAAAGTTTTATTCAGACGCTCCACCAGACCGTCAGTCTGTGGGTGGTAAACACTGGTCCGAATAGATTTAACGCTCAGCAACCCGTAAAGTTCTCTCAGTGTGCGTGACATGAACGAGGTGCCCTGGTCAGTCAGAATCTCTTTCGGGATTCCGACTCGGGAGATGAACTGAAACAGAGCCTGCGTGACACTCTTTGCAGAAATGTTGCGCAACGGCACTGCCTCCGGATATTGTGTTGCGTAATCCACCAGGACTAACACAAAGCGATATTCGCGTGCGCTCCGGTGAAATGGCCCGATGAGGTTCATGGCTATTCGCTCGAACGGCACCTCCATTAATGGCAGAGGACTCATAGGCGCCCTCGGAATGGCCGGTTGATTTACCAATTGACACTCCGGGCAGGACGCGCACCAACGGGGCACATCCGCCCAGATGCCCGGCCAATAAAATCGGGTCATTATCCGGTCCAGTGTTTTTTCATATCCCATGTGCCCAGCCATCGGGTTATAATGAGCCGCCTGGAAAATCATTTCCCGACGGCTTTTCGGCACCAGCAACTGGGTGTTCTCCTGCCCGGTCTGAGTGTCACGACTCACTCTATACAGCCTGTCCCTAATCAATGAAAAGTGCGGATATGACTGCGCTGCGTCAGGGCGCAGCAGCTGACCATCAACTCGTATCACTTGGTCAAAGGCCGACCTCAGAGTATCATCACGAGACTGCTCGAGTGGAAAATCTTCCATGGAGTGGAACTCGGGAGCCGGTGGAGTCTCCACCGGTTCCTCCTCCCCCTCTACAGTGTCGGACAACCTCGCGTCACTGCTGAGCACAGCGCACATATCGCATGACTCTGTCTGCTGTGACCGCACCCCCGCAGCCTGCCCCATTAGTTTATTAAACCCTGGCCAATCGGTTCCCAAGATCAAAGGGTGTGTAAGGCGGGAGCTAACCGCAACCTTTATACTATGCTTTTTCCCCCGGTGTCTAATTTCGACTGACACTATGGGATGCTCGTGAACATCCCCATGCACACACCTAATCTTTACCCACAATGCCTCCACCAATTTCCCGGTGTTGAACCAGGCTCTGGTGGATCATAGACCGCGTACAGCCTGAATCCACCATTGCCTGATGTGTACCCCCTTGGATTCTTACCGGAACGCGGTACGTCGCTCCCGGACCGGGGGAGGGTGTTGGAGGTCCGGCAACCCGAATCACCTGGCCCACCTCCATCAATGGACACTCCCTCCGGAAGTGTCCGGGCTGCCCACACCTCCAACACTCCTGCCCTGGCGTTTGAGGACCCCTCTGTAGGTCGGGAAGGGTACCGGGGCTGGCCGTGATCGGTGGACCGGGGACCCGGGGTGGGAGTGTTGGCCACGGAGCTGGTGAGGGTGGCGCCAAGGCCTGCGGGGGTAGCCTCCTCCGCGGGGCGGGTGTTGGCCGGGCCAAAGCAGGCGCGCGGCCGCTGTCCCCCGTCCCAGGGGGATAAACAGCCAGGTGGTCCTCCGCTAAAGTGATGGCGGTCTCTAGTGCCGCAGGGCGGTGGCAGCGGACCCACGCAGACGTTCGGGCCGGCAGCCCGCCCACAAACTGTTCCAGGACCACCTTCTACACCACGTCCTCCACCCCTCCTGCTGCCCCTGGCTGCTGGCGGCGTCCTTCAGCTGCTGGGCAAACGCGAAGGGCCGATCCTCGGCCCCCAGCCTGGCCTCCCGAAACCTCCGCCGGTGGTCCTCCGGAGTCAGGCCCAACCGGTCGATGACTGCTTTACGCACGTCAGCGTAAACTTGTCGGGGGCAGCCCCAGAGCCGCCGTCTGTGCCTCGCCAGCCAGCAGAGGCAACAGACGGCCAGCCACTCGCCGCCGCTGTCACCTCGAACGAGTCGAGGAATGACTGGGCGTCGTCCGCTTCCGTCATTCTGTGAATGGTGACCCCTGCTAGCGTAGATGGGGCCGGAGAGGGGGCCGGCGCCAGCGGAGCTGCCAGTGACCGGGCGGCTATCTGCTCCAGGGCGAAGGTCTGGCGTTCGGCCGTTTCTTGGAGAGACTCCAGGAATCGTCTATTCGTCAACGCCTGCTCCTGCTGTATGGCCGCGATCCCCGCGACCATCTGCCCCTGCGCCACAATCGGCTGGGTCGGCGCCTCTTGTTGCTGCCCTCTATTCATTGTGCCTGCCCCACGTTGGGCACCACTGTAACACGACCCTGTTACTCCCGTCTTGACCAGGCACAAAAGAGGGCAACACACTTGGCTTGCTTATTAATGTCTTTTTCTTTCCACGTGCACTCTCCCTGAGGGCACGCGCCTTGTCGTCCGGCTGCTCCAACTGTCTCGGCCGTGTCCACTCCGCTCCCCGCTCTCCCGTTCCACAGCCGCTACTACTGTTTATATTGGGGAGAGACACAAACACAGATTGCCCCCAGCTGAGGCCAATTACACCTCATGTTCACACCTGTTCCCTGAACCACCCCCTCATTCTGTTCCCTCTGAGCCGAGCGCAAACCCCGCCCCACTGCCACAGTTATATTCAACACAATGTACCATAAATGGCATGGGAAACACAGGGACGTCTCACTGTTGTGTGCATGCCGGAGGATTTCGATGGGAAATGTGTATTTAAGGTGGATCTGTGCCCTGCGCTCCGTCTCAGGATCTGGAGTTTGCGTCTGGGCTGGTGAAGCAGAGTCAGGTGTCTGCTGAGGTTCTCCTGGAGGCCCTGCGCCTCCTGCTGCCCACGCTGCCGGAGAGCGAACTCCTCTCCATCACCGACGCGCTCTGCCCCAAACAGCTCCTCTCATCATCTGCAGAGCACGAGCCATCCGGGTAAGAACCAGGTTCAGGATCGGTCCACTGTGGTGTGTCACATTCGGGCAGCGGTTCTCAAACTGTGGGGAAATGAAGGATCTTTTTTATTCTTTTGTAATCCTTTATTAATCCCACAGTGGGGAAATTATTCTCTGCATTTAACCCATCCTTAGTAATTAAGGAGCAGTGTTCTGTGAAGCACTGGAGGTTCAGAACAAGAATCGAACCAGCAACCTTGTGGTTTCAGGACGACCACTTTCTCCATGAACATGATAACTTTACATAGTACAAGAAGATGTCATAAAACATCATTAATAAATACATGGAGAAATGCCTGTACTTTCGTGGAAATGTTTACGTTGCTCCGTTAACAGGTTACGCTTGAGCATGTGCGACGGACAAGATTCTTGGCGACTCGCCGAAAGTCGATCTCCGTGAGGTCGACTTTCCTGCTCTCAACACAGAACACAGATCTAAGCTCAACATTGAGCATGAATTGAGAGCGGCCGGCAAAAAAGATGAGTAGAGGAAAGCAGCTCACTGCAGCCACTGATACTGATACAACTTGATTGCTCACACATCTGCACTCGTTTTGTTTAGCACAGGTTGAACGTTATTGTTATTATCTTGAAAAGATATTCAGTGCAAAACAGGTTAATTGCAGCGACAATAAGCTATTCTTTTTGCCAAATACTTGTTATTTTTTGCACAGACATAGAACTTTATTTGCATTGTTCTTCTTTGTCTGTGAGGCTTTAATAAGCCCTGTGCAGCATCATCATACTAAATCAGTCTGGCTCTTCCAACTTGCAGACATAGTTTTTTGAGTTTGGTTGCCAGCTAATGTGCAGAAGCCAACAAAACCTTTTGTCATGCACTACAATGTTATTTTTCTTTCCCCGCGTTTTTTAAAAGGGAAAAAACTGATTGAACAAATTGAATACAGGGGAAACCTTTTAGCCAAAAGTATGCAGCCAGAGTCTCAGTGATTCAAGATTCTCAGTGGCTGAAGAAAGTAGTTCTCTGAGTGAAGTCCCTGATGTAATAAAGTCAGCGTTTAAACACAGCTGGATGAAGCACACACATCTCGGAGCATTGTCTGAAATTGAAATACTGTTTGACCACGACTCCCCTGGAGGTTTCCCTCGAGCCGCGATGGGAGGGATGAACAATTATACTCGTCGTTTAATTTTCTGATACAATGGAGCACTGATGTCTGGAGTCTGAATTACTGATGAATAATGTGTCGTGCATGAGGAACGGAGCTGGAAATGAAAAGGCACAGTTTGGAACAATATGCAAGACGTGTGTTTTTCTTTTCTCTGTCGGCTCTTGTTTCTGCTTTCTGTTTGCGGGATAGAGTTCACTTCACCCTTTGTTTACAGCAGTTTTTAATCACACACTGTGAATTCAACTAAACGGGGAACAGCTCTGATGAATACTGTACTCAACAGTTGAAAGATCTTGTTTTTTAAACTATAAGAAGTTCACGTAAGCAAGACGATGCACATGATTCACTTTCTGTTCACGGCGGGAAGATGCTCAATCCCATTTTTAAGCAACTGCACTTCTATTTTTCTGTGGCAATCTGAAATATTAATCCTAAACCTTGTGTGAGTTTTGCGTTTTGCAGTTGGAATTATCCGTATTTATTAGACAAGTCTTCATCAGATAGCCAGGCATCCCTGACCATGTTTCAATCAAAGCCAGCCATTGTTTTTGCAGAGATCATATCCCAGAAACCAGCTTCATAATATTGTGATGACCTTTTGACCAGGTGTGCCGGAGAGCTGAACAGACTGCTTCCTGTCAAACTGAGAGAAGACGTGTTGCTTAAAAATATGCCAAATATGCCGCGCTGCACTGTGGAGAGAGAGAAGTGAGTTCAACACATTTCTGTTTTCTGCAACGAGCTGCGATATAAAGACTTGAAGTGGTGCTATAATGAAGTTCAGTGATCACCAGCATCATAGGCCTTTATTGATCTCATGGTTCTTACGGTCATGGACAACCTGGAAAAGTCATGGAATGTTAAAATGGTTATTTCCAGGCCTGGAAAAGTCCTTGAAAAAAATAAAATCCCTATAAAGTTTAGTAAAAGTCATGTAAATGTGTTATATTCATGTGTTTATGTCGTTCATTTGCGCTGAGTTTGAAATAATGAATATGCTTTTAAAAGAAAGACGCTCAAAATATAAGCAGGCATACATACAGGCATCTATATAAATGTTTATTCTTTTAATCAAACTATTGTCTCATTCATTTGTGTCATTTAAGGTTTACTGTATGCTTTGTATTCTCATTGTTAGTTTAAATACTACATTTACTCACTTTTTCATGTACCGTAAAATTCGGGTTAGAAGCCGCTCCTACCTCCTGTCAGTGTCCCCGCTGTAGCAAGCTAGCGCTGCTGCTAGCGCTGCTGCTAGCGCTGCTGCTAGCGCTGCTGCTATCTCCCCGCTGCTACTGCCCGCGTCCCCTCTGCCCGAGTCGGGTGTCGAGCCGGGGCTGGTCCCGCTACCTTCGGTGGTTGTCGGGGAGCTAGCGGAGAGTTAGCGAGGAACTAGCGGAGCACTAGCAGGAGCACTAGCTGGCTACAGCGGGGAGCTAACGGGGACACTGACCGAAGGTAGTAGTGGCTTTTAACCCGACTTTTACGTTATACGACGAGATTTCACAAAATGTTTGGTCATGGACATTTGGTTTAAAGCCATGGAAAAGTCATGGAAACCCATTGGTCAGAATGTGTATGAACCCTGGATGTGTATTACGTCTTTTACACTCCAGTCCCATAACAACAGCTCCTCTGTCCTCCAAACCTCACAGACTCCGGGAAAAGAGGCAAAGTTTGATGGAGAAGCTCCTCCCCAGATCCCGTATCGCGCCTCCAAGAGAGGCTGCA
This sequence comes from Taurulus bubalis, assembly GCF_910589615.1. Taxonomy (NCBI): domain Eukaryota; kingdom Metazoa; phylum Chordata; class Actinopteri; order Perciformes; family Cottidae; genus Taurulus; species Taurulus bubalis. The sequence continues at coordinate 28,126,350 of NC_136593.1, read as the reverse complement.
CCGCTGCTGGCTGAAGAGAAGGACAAGGAGGACGGTTTCTCTGAAGCTCCACGGCCTGTTCATGAAGCTGCCGTCACTGGAGACGCAGTCACACAACAGCCAAGCGACACTAAAGAAAGGGCTGTGAACCCATCAGGGCATGAAAGGTTACGCAGCACAGAGGGAAGCGTGCCGCCCTCCTCCAGCGTCCCCGCTGCCGGACAGAGGCTGTTTGTGTTCCGGCATCCTCCAGAGTCCTGTGGCAGCGCGGACGCTCCCAAAAGACAAAGGAAAAGAAACTTTCTCAATCTGAAGAAAGGCTCCGTGGCTCCAACCAACCTCCCTTGAGACTTACAAACACTTTTTTTATGATGATGATGATGGTACTTTAACATGATAATTTTACAATCCAAAATAAACCAATGATTTTGCAGTGTAGTTCCATTGTATTCCAAAGATTTATATAAATGTAAAAGAAAATCACAAATATATTTCTGCATTTGTATGTATTTGTGTGTCTATTTATTTGTGGATCGCACAGCTTTTTGAGACTCCCCTGACGTGCTTGGGTCTGCAAATGCGTTACAGTTACGCAATTTGCGGAGGTGAAGTCAGAAGTCAAACAATGGCGTCTGGTAGCGTCAGCGCTCCCGCTTCAAGTGTAGTGAAAGTCTTTCTCTCCAAAGAGTGTGCATAGTTATTTAAATAGAAAGCTTAAACACTGGTGTAATGGCCATTTGTCCCGTAAATGAAATGAAAATAAATATAAATCAAAATCAAAAAGCCGCTGATGCACCGTAGTTATGTAGCAGCTAAAAGAATGCAGGGTCCATGCGGGAGTCTGGGTTTACTGCTATTTATTGTAACTTAAAACAATCAAACAAAAGAACAAACAAACCCTGATCTGTCGCTGAGCTGGTAGAAAACAATAAGCTGACCCACCTACAGGTATTACCCAATTATCTGTTGTTGTTGTTTTATTGTTATTGTAACGTTTAAGCAAAAGATAAACCCTCGCTGCATGAATTCACTTCAAACTTAATCACCGGTTGTAACCCGGATGTTCTTGCCGTTGCAGGCGGAGCTCGAAGCTCTTTTCTTCTTCTTCACCTCCGTCTTTCTCTCGCTCTCTTCTTCTTCACCTCCCTCTTTCTCTCGCTCTCTGAGGAAAAACGTCCTCTCTCTCTTTCTCCGTGCGTTTGTCATGTTTCCGGAAGTCAGAACGGCGGCTTGGTCACGTGGTACAGGACCGACGCGTCACGTCGCCCTGGCTTTCGATGCTTTGAAGCAATACTACAGTATAAATACGTCATGATGTATCTACAGTATTGGCTGACACGATGGTGTGGGGGTTAAGTACTGGTTCCCCTAACATCCCTACAGCAGGCCATCCCCACGCGAGACCCGGGTTCGCCTCCGGGATGGTCGCGCAAAGGCGAAGCTGGCACTAGCCTCTCGTGTCAGGTGGGTTTCCGTCAAGGTTTCCTCCCACAAACTTAGAGAATGTCAGTACAGCTGCGAGCTGCAGTCAGAAAGTCTCTAAGAAGAACTGTGAACTACGGGGCGCGCGCATCAGTACATCCGGGTACAGGGTGCATGTGCACGGATGCACGGATGGGTAATCGGGGTCGAGATAACAGGATGGTGGGTGCATGGGGATTTAAACCACCATCCAAAGGGTTAGAGGCTAGACTCCCCTGGAAGAACTCCACCAAAGGAGAACTCCCCCAAAGAAGAACTCCCCCAAAGAAGAACAGTTCAAAAAAAATTTTAATATTTTTTTTTAATTAATTTTATTAATACTTATATTTGTATTATATTTTATTAATACATATTATATATTTTATTAATACATATATTATATTGTTTTTTATTTTATTAATACATATATTATATTTTTTATTTTATTTAGAGATATATCTCACTATCTGCAAAACTAGAAAACTCACACCAAAACAATCTAGATTAATAAATAGCACCGGAAGCTAATTCAATGCACATCAAAGTGTACCGTGAGACAAATTCATATCCAATATGAATTAATCTACTCTCAAAAAGTGTACATACTTAAAACTGTTGTGCAAAAACATCTATGTGTGAAAGTTTTAGAGGACACTGTTCATTTTAAGAGCTGCATGTTGGACAGTTCGGAAAAACTTTTTTAAACACACAAATACTTTTTTTTTTGTACATCTATATAAATCATTGGAATGTATTTGTAAATCCTTCTGTGTGCATTTGTAAATATAATATATTTGTGAATTGTTCTGTACGTATTTGTGAATTTTTCTGTGTGCATTTGCCATTATTGAGACATATTCCTGTAGTATAAGTATACTGCATTAGTATTGTTATTCAGATGTGAGTGTTTGTGGTTATCGTCTCATCTCCAGATGCAACCGGACATTGGAAATGTATGTGCAACAGTTCCAATGAATTCAGTAGAATAATCACATTGTTATGGTCCCATTGATGAAGCTCATGACTACAAATCAAACTCTTGTTTGGACATCATTAATATCTGGTATAAACTATTTCAGAAATGTGCATTTGACAAAGCAACACGTTGAGCAAAGGTTGCGACATGTTTGGCTCAGGAGCCAGAGCTTCCTCAGCCTCCACGTCATCGCCCTCCTCCTCTTCACTACTTAAGCCCCGCTGGTCCTGAGCGGTCCTCCTGATCAGCCTGCTGTCCGACATGAGGCTCGAACCCGCGACCCTCGTGTGCTTCTTCATCTTCGCGTGCCCGTCGGACTGCGCGCCCCCGACCTGCTACTCCAGGGCGCTCGGCAGATTGCTCTGCTGGACCGGATAGACGCGTCCCCACGCACGGTAAGCGCGCCGCCGTGCGCGGCCCCGCGCGTCTCCGTGCCGCTGCGGTGCTCCTGTAACGATTCTGTTGTGTTGCAGAAAACGTGCACGGAAGTTCTGCCGGTGATCTTCATCGATGTGCATGTAAGTTTAAATCAACGGGATGACGCAAGGCTTGTTATGAGCAGCTTCATGTAGAACTAGCAGACATCATTATGGCCAATATCTGCAAAACTATAGGCAACTCACACCAAAACAATGTAGATGAATAAATAGAGTATTTGCAGTATTAGTAGATGCACTCTCTCGACAGCCCACCGGTGACTCAATATCTTCTGTAGAAGCCAAATGGGATCACATGTTATTCATGAATATGTACACTGGGTGGCGCTGTTCTGTGTTCCTGTCATTATATATAAATGCAATTGGCGCATGATTGATGTAATGGAAATGTAACTTGTCAATCTCCTTCAGTGGAAAACAAATGCGATGTGAAACACTTAAATGTCGTTAAGTATTTATTAAACAGAAACTTGGAAATAATTCAGCTGAATACTAATGTATTGTATTCCACTCTTTTCGGACCAGGCTTGCATGTCATCATCGGCTCAGACTGTTTTCAAGGTGAGTAAAATCATAAGTGTTTATAAGTTGATAAATGTAATGTGTGAAGTTAAATTATGTTACAATCAGCCAGTTGCCAAACCTCGAAAAAGTAAAACTATATATATATATATATATATATATATATTAGCTAGCGAACGTAGGTTAGCGCTAGCTAACGTTACTTGGAGGTGCATATCAGACCCAGCCGAGGAGCCCGGGGGACAGTATTCCAGTAGCTTGTTCGACTGAGAAAAAGGCGGCTAACGAACGTACGCTAGCTAACGTACGCTAGCTAACGTACGCTAGCTAACGTACGCTAGCTAACGTACGCTAGCTAACGTACGCTAGCTAACGTAACCGAACGGTGCATCTCGGACTTGAAACCACGGTCTTCTTTTCAGTCAAACAAGCTAGTTAAGTCAAATACTGGTGTCCCGTGCTTCTCGGCTGGTCCAGGAGTAGCGCCCGGTGTTTCTGCATCAAGCTTGCCGTCACTCGCATCTCTGGCATCTCTTTTGTTTTTTTTGCAAGTCATTCTGTTTATTCATTTTTGTGTAAACCTGGAATTTCTGCACAGTTGCAGATAAAGATTAGGCTATTGTTCTGAGCTAACGCCACCAAGCTTCAGAAAACAGGTTTTGTCAAGCAAAGTAAGTTATTCAAGACATGTATACCGTGGCAAATAAAAAAGCACATTGTTATTACCCTGCATGGTAAATCCTAAATAACTAGTAATTTACTGCGGTGATATTGAGACTTGCATGTAAGCTGCATAAATCAAATGTTCAGATATGCCACCAACACTCTTTGAATGCTTTTCATTGTTCAGTTTCAGATCAGTTTATGCCTTTGCGTCTCTCAGTTTCAAGAAGTTAGGGAAGATAACTGGAGATGTGATAAATAAACCAGGTAATCCAATGAATGTGAATTATTCTTATTCCATCACCCCCCCCCTCCCCTCTCTAAACTTAAACTTAAAATATGTGTATTTCTCTCAGACAATGTTTTAGTGTGGTAACCCTAAATCATACGCACACCCACGTATCATCTTTTATTCTACTTGCCTGTTTGATCAAAACATTTTTTTTTGCCGTATTCAAATCAACAATTCATGAATGTGTTCTGTTCATTAATACCATCTTCCTAATTGATATTTAACCTTTGGCACTGCACAGATCATATTTTACTTAACTTTGTATTGGCTTGCAAAAAAAGAAAGATGATTTGTCTAAAAATGAGTAAATTTTGCAATTAGTCCACTTTGTGTTTTCCATTTGTCTGATTACATTAAAGATGTGAACTGGTTATTTGTGGACATATGTTCTGATTGAACTGTTTAAAATCAGCTTTGTTCAGTAAACTCTTCAGTATGTACAATTCTGTTTTTATCTGAATAGGAAATCCATGACATCCGCACCAAGCGCACCACTGTTCTCCACGCCCTTCCTGTGTATCTGCGCGAGGACGTTTCTGGATTATTCAGAACCTGCACAGTCAGTCTCCTTAAATCACTACCAGATTCTACTGTTTATTATGTAAACAGTTCATCAAAATACTAATATCTTTTAGGACTTACCTTTGTTTAGTCTAACCATACAGTTTTCGTGTATGGTCTGTGTTCTTTCTCCTCACTACAAAGGAACTGTATTGGCAAGAGATAAGATGTTCAGTTAAACATTTTCCCGTAAATGTCCTATGGCTTGGTGTCAGTCTATCTCACACCACTTAGATTCTCTGGTAATTTGGCTGATTCGTGTGATAAGATGTTAGTATTTTGATTAACTGTTTACATGGATGAACATGGATCTTATGTTTTTCACCTCTTACAATGAAACTCAGGTCTTGTAAAAGAGGTATTGGTTTTCAATGGGACTTGGTTAAAGAAATATACATTATATGTAATCTGTTCTGTTCCATGTGTTAGTTTGTGATTAGTATCTCTTTGTCATTCATTCAGGACGAGTCTGATGAGCCAGAGCTTGATGGTGTTGCAGTGGGCATCCTTACTGTCATCAGTGACCATGACAAAAGTCCAGTTCACTACCACCCTGTGAGAATCTCTGTCATCATTGAAAGTGATGCCATGGTCAGCCTCCCCAGACGTGGCGATGCCTTTCTGGTAATCTTTGGATTTATCTATGCACTACACCTCAGCTACCCCAAAGCACTGACCAACATTTTTGAATTCACTCAAAAGATTTTACTTGGTCTAGAAAGTGGTAAACTGTCACCCAGGTTGCAGACCCTCAAGAAGGACTTGATGATGTAGAAACTCATCTGAAAGAAGGCTGCAGGGAAAGCATTATAAAAGGCCAGTTCAAAGTTTTAAGTGAAAATGTTCTTAATGTTCGTAATTTCATCCAAATTGCTGCCCTGTTGCCTAATGCCGTGTTCACACCGGATGCGGCACGAATTTGCGGCGCATCTGTGGATTGACTTTGCATGTAATCTGGTCGCGCCGCAAATTCGGGTCGCGTCCGGTGTGAACACGGCATTACTCAGGAATTAGCCAGGAAGCCAAAAGCACACAGTATTTTTTCTTTTATAGCTGTAACGAAAAATAATTTCATTTTGGTATTATTTATTATTTGTTTTGATTACTCAGATTACTATTTCAGAAATGTGCATTTGACAAAGCAACACGTTGAGCAAAGGTTGCGACATGTTTGGCTCAGGAGCCAGAGCTTACTCAGCCTCCACGTCATCGCCCTCCTCCTCTTCCTCTCCTACTCTTCCTCCTCCTCTCCACTACTTAAGCCCCGCTGGTCCTGAGCGGTCCTCCTGATCAGCCTGCTGTCCGACATGAGGCTCGAACTCGCGACGCTCGTGCCCGTCGGACTGCGCGTCCCCGACCTGCTACTCCAGGGCGCTCAGCCTGAGCCGGGAGGTGATGGCTCTGCTGGACCGGATCCACGCGTCCCCACGCACGGTAAGCGCGCCGCCGTGCGCGGCCCCGTGCCGCTCCGGTGCTCCTGTAACGACGCGTGTTTGTTGTGTTGCAGAAAACGTGCGCGGAAGTTCTGCCGGTGATCTTCATCGATGTGCATGTAAGTTTAAATCAACGGGATGACGCCAGAGGTGCTGAAAGGACGCCAGGACATTTGGGAATATGTTTCTAGATTACACTGATGATTTCTGGAAAGAGACATTCCTGTTGAGTTTTATTTTCAAGCCCTGGGCTTGTTATGAGCAGCTTCATGTAGAACTAGCAGACATCATTAAGGCCAATATCTGCAAAACTATATGTGACCCGGTGATAAACCCCGCACAACGCCCAGAGTAAACTGGAGCCAGAGACTATGTACCAAACATAAGACTTTATTGACAAATTGGGTAAACTATAACTAAATCAAAAGTGCACAAATAAGAAAGTAAGTCATGTGGGACTAAAACTGCAGTCAGGGAGGCCAGTGTAGAGCTAATTAAAAACAGTAAATAAATCACACAAACCAAATAAAATATACTTATTCACAGCAAGCCAAATAAAATAACAATAATAAAATGCCCATGCAAAATATATAGGGCTGCTCTATAACCTAGGTCTCCCTCTCTTCAGCACAAAACCCCACAAGCTAAAATCAAACATAAAAAGGCCCATGTAATTGATGACTTTAAAAAAGGACATGTAAATGTAAAAGGCTTGGGAAAAACAGGGGTCGCTCCGGCAAGGACTCTTTAAAAAGAAAAGGAACAAAAGATTATATGACATTGCTAAAATCATGCTTTTAAAACCTGCATGATAAGGAAGGAGAGTTCACCAGATTAGTCCCTCAACTTGGCTGGCCTCAGCTGCTCTCAGGTGTGTGTGTCGTTAGGCAGAAATGCGCAGGTGAGCTTCCCACCCTCTTTTTAAAGGCTCTGCCCCTTTGCCTGGGTCCTTAATTGCAGGCTGCCTGTCACCTGCCTTGCCACATCTACCCCCATTTTGAAAGGTCATCATCCCGGTGACAAAAATATTTTACTACATGGGTTTTAGACCCATGGTCTGGACACTGCCTAGACCGGTTTACTGGATGTGTTAAGGCTATTTTCATGGTTACCTATTTTCAAATGGCCTGCATACAGATTGTGGTAGATTAAAGGGATTGGTGTGGTTGCCTGCTGTAGTCCTATGGGACCGTCTTGCTGGAACAGGGTGGAAGACTCAGGTAATGTGTCGGCTGGGAAGCTGAGTTGGGGATCTGGGTGTATCGTAGCTGGTGGATCATCAGGTAACACATTATGCGAAACAGCTGGCAATTGGAAGTTCCCCGACGTTAGAGGCTGCATGTTGACCATTATTACACTGCCCATTTCACTTTCTTCTTCAAGCATATCATTGTCAGTTTCCTCTTCTTCTTGAGACAGACCGTGCAGTTCAGGTGGAGGAGCGTCAGGAGTGTCAACAGTTGCAGTCCAAGGAAGGACTTTAAGCTCCGTCCTGTTGATATTTTTCTCCAGCCCAGCTCCGTCATTTAAGTGTTTCACATCACATTTGTTTTCCACTGAAGAAGATTGACAAGTTAAATTTTCATTACAATTGGCGACAAGGATGAGGTTGGACGTGTAATTTGGACTCCGTTGGACAACAGAAGCGCACTACTAGATAGTTGATTCCTCCCGAAAGGTGAGAGGCTGTCCTCGGACGGAGTTTGAGATTGCCGCTCCAATCCTGAGTTGGGAAAAAGAATTCCACCCGGTGAGAAAGCAGTTTGTGATGTGACAGACCGGAGGCCGTAAATCAGGCTCGCACAAATAGGGTGCTGGGCAGAGATGTCCTGGTATGCTTGCTTGTAGTCTTATAGGTTTGATCTTGGTGTGTTGCACCGGATTGGGATAGCTTGGTGTGTTACACTGGGTTGTGATCACTTGGTGTGTGCACCGGGCCATTCAGGTAATTCCGTGAGCGAAGTAATCAGAGGAAGAACATTTCCTGTGTAAAATGAACCTGGAAGTGACGACAAAGATCAGAGAAAATTGTGTCAAGTGGACAGTGGCAGACCTGAGCACCATACTGTCATATGCCGAACATGCTGAAGACCTGATGCGGGGCAAGGAAGAAGCAAAGAGCAAGTCTCGTCAGCGCAGGCTTGAGGATGCCCAGCTGACGATGTATGGCGGCATGGAAGGGGAAGCTGATGGACAGCGGGAGAACAACACGAAACATGGGGAGAGAGACAGAGGGCGTGAGTTCAAGAAAGGCGGCAAGAGAGGCAGCAAGAGAGGGCAGAGAGAAACAAAAAGGATGGCAGAGGGCAAAAGACTTTGACGGGCGAGACAAGGACTTGGCATGCTACATATGTGGTAAAAATGGGCATTGGAGAACGGACTGCCCGCAAGCCCCATAGAATGCAGACAAGGCTGGTGGGAAGGTCCGGCAGGAATCCGACTGAGACGAGCGGCGACGGGACGGACCCCGGAGAGGGACCACCCGACGCAAACACACCGAAGCACGGAGGGTGAGTCAAATGCTGATTTTGGTTATGACAAACTCGTGCACGCGATACACACATTAGAAATTAGGCAAACACCCTACATCCCCACATATGATATATATTTGACTGAAGGGGGAGGTTTCAGAAAATTACCTCAAGTCATATTGAAAATTAAAGGGAAAGAGGTTCCGTTTTTGGTAGATTCGGAAGCCACCCTCTCAGTTTTGAGAACTTCGGCCTTACCTGCCCCTCCTAAGAAAAGTGGCAGTTATTGCAGAATGGTTGGCTCGGTGGGTGTATCAATTAGTGAGCCGTACACGATGCCGCTGTCTTGTACATTCGAGGACAGCACAGTCAAACACTCATTTCTGCTGTCTGATTGCTGCCCTATAAATTTGATGGGCCGGGATTTAATGTGCATATTTGGAATTATTCTCACATCGGGCCCAGATGGCCTGATAGTGAGCAGACAAGAAACGGAACGAATGATGAAATATGACGCAGCGGATTTGTTGTACCGTTATGAATGGTCTTTAGGGACATAGGGGAGGGACACAGTAGCATCACACCTGACTGATTTTGCTTCACAACATTCACCATGTGCTGGAGGCCAAATGCAAGTTGATTCACTACACTGCACCGCACACGTGGCACAGGGAATAGATGGGAAATTTGAGGAACTGTGGTTTGGAGTGAATGAGGAAGAATCAGAGGAGTTGTGTATGGGGGACATTTATTGGACCAAGAGTACTGCGGCTGTTTCTGTCTCTCTGTCTCCCAAGCAAGCTGAGTTGTTTGAGGGGCTGGTTCCACATGTTTCCTTGGCACGAGGCCCGGGAATGAAGTGGGAGGAGATGGCTGGCTGGCTGTGCACGCAGACTCTGCTTTCTGATTTCAGGCCCCTGGAGAATGCTGATAACCTGTACAGTAAGAAGGGGAAGGTATACAAAACAAAATGTACATTACTAACAACGGTTAAAAGAGTAACTCAAGTTGTGTTTAAAACAAAACATACACACCATGGTGTCAAATTGTCCAACTGTCGACATGGCTGAGCTATCGGAGGTGCCTGCCTCTCTGTGGTCTGCACACAAATATGACGTGGGACTGGTGAGGGGTGCGACACCTTTGGTGGTTCACCCAAAATCTGATTTCAGACCATGCATGAAGCAATATCCACTTAAGCAGGAGGCCATCGATGGTATTACACCTGTTTTCGAGTCTTTATTGAAGGCAGGGGTAATAGTTAAGTGTGATGATTCACCAGTACGCACCCCTATCTTTTCGGTAAAGAAAATACGAGATAAGGGGGAGCCAATTGAGTGGCGATTTGTACAAGATTTACAAGCAGTAAATGCTTCGGTGCATCCGCGAGCACCTCAAGTTTCTAATCCACACACTATTCTATCACTCATTCCAGCAGACACAGCACGGTTTTCTTTTTGTGGACTTGGCGAATGCATTTTTTTCTGTACCTGTGCACAAGGACTGTCAATTTTGGTTTGCTTTTTCATTTAGGGGCAGAGGATACACTTGGACCCGGTGCCCACATTCAGAGAGTCCTGGTGTATTTCACAGTACTTTGAGAGACAATCTGTTTGAGTTATACTTGCCGAGTGGTTCTGCTTTGTTACAATATGTAGATGACATCATGTTTTGCAGTCCCACGGAAGAGGCATGCAAGTTGGATACAGTTGTTTTACTTAAGTTTCTGGCAGAAAATGGCCACAAGGCGAGCCTGTCAAAGCTACAATTTGTTCACACCGGACGCGGCGCGAATTTGCGGCGTGACCAGATTACATGTAAAGTCAATCCACAGACGCGCTGCGATGCGAATTGGCGGCGCGAACAGAACGTTTGACCTGAGGCGAACAAAGCGAAGGACGCGGCGCGAATTCGCGTGAGTTGAATTCTCCCAACTCTGGCGGAGAAATCGCGTGACGCAATGTTGCGGCAGCCAATCAGTGTTGAGAATCAGCGTTGAGAAGCTCCGCCCATCACCACCGCCGTCTCCCCGTTTCTGAATGAAACTGCTGCTGCTCCGCCTGAACCAGCGCTGACAGCGGCTTCATTGAGAAAAGGCTATGCCTTTGGTGTAGTACATGATTTTGGCGCTCTGTGGAAACACAGAGGGTTTTTAACGTCGGCTGGTAAACCCATTACACACCACCGCCTTGTGGTCGACTTGCTAGAAGCCATACTGCTCCCTCAAACTGTCTGTGTTATGAAATGTAGTGCTCACACTAATGCTTCCAATCCCATTTCAAGGGGGAATGCTGCGGCTGATGTGGCGGCTAAGCAGGCTGCTATTTCAGGTCCCTGCCTCCAGTTAGGGGGGGTTTGTGTGATGTTCGGTGACTCTTGTTGCACGTTCATCCCAAATAACACCGACACGGATGGCTCATTCACCAAAGCCCTCTCTAAACTCCGAAACCTGGCTGAAGAACTTGCTGAGAATGCGGGTGCGGGGGAAAGGTGGACGGTAGAGTGGTTTGAACACTTATACCGCAAGTGGGGTGCTGTTCTCGCTAAAATGGGTGTTGCGGTGGTTGGTTGCCTGGCTGTCATCACTCTGTTTGCTTGTTGCATCATTCCATGTGCTAGAAGAATGGTTGACAAAACTGTAGCACAGAGTGTTTCCCAATTTGTGAATCTTCCACAGGTCGAGATCCCAGTACCTGTGCTTGACCCCATGAGGGAGGCATTTGGAGACCTATTCACTGGGGCCCTGACTCCTCCATCTTCTGAGGGGGAGGAGGAGGGGGAGAAGGAGTAGCAGAAGGAGGGGGGGGGGGCTTCTAAGGTGTTCCTGGGTACTAATGCTTGTAATTTTGTTGTTACAGGGTTTTGTTTTCCCACTTCCTAGGTGGAGTGTAATAAAGAATGAATAATCTAATCCAGTAGAAGGGTGGAAGGGTCGATTAAATCAACAATTGATTCTTGGTGATTGTAATAAAACATGACTGTGTGATTATATGGAATTGCGTAAGTTGCTATGATCATTACTTGTTAACCACCTCATTTGACATGTTATTAGAATTCAGTACCCTGGAGATGTGGATCGGCTGACTCATCTCCAAAGATCATGTTGGGGTATGGTTGATGATATGTCTGACTTCCTCGGCTTGCTATAACCTAGAGTTGCTCACTTCTCACGAAAACAGCGAAGGCTTTAACCTTACCGATTGATGATGTGCATATGTAAATCATTCTGTGGGGAAAATGTATTGATATGTCGATAAAATGTAAATACTTTAATGGTCACTTTCGTGGCCAAAGGGGAAATTGTGGTAGAAATTTTATTTAGAAGGCATTATTCTTAAACGTGTGGATCATTTGGTGAGGTCAGTTCGCCCAGACTGAACCGAGCCATGCTTGGGATGATAGCAGGGGTATCTTTCTATTGTTTTGGATTCTTCTGTTTTCTTGTTTTCTTTCTCTGGGCTATCACTTTTCCTTTCTCAGGGCCGCAACCAAGCGGCAGGCGCCAGCTGGGTGACGTGGACTGTCCCCTGTCTGCACGTGGATGACAGTGCGGGGGGGGAAGGGGAGAGGGCAACCATTTCAAAGAATAATTGTTGATGTATAAAACTCATGTGAACTATTTTTCCAGGTCAGACCTCCGAACCATTTGTGGGGAAGAGCTCTGCCCATTCAGCTGAATTATTTCCAAGTTTCTGTTTAATAAATACTTAACGACATTTAAGTGTTTCACATCGCATTTGTTTTCCACCGAAGGAGATTGACAAGTTAAATTTCCATTACATCAATCATGTTCCAATTGTATTTATAGATGATGACAGGAACACAGAACAGCGCCACCCAGTGTACATATTCATGAATAACATGTGATCCCATTTGGCTTCTACAGAAGATATTGAGTCACCGGTGGGCTGTCGAGAGAGTGCATCTGCATTCCTATTTGCAGTGCCTGGACGATATTTGACCTCAAAGTCAAGTGCAGCCAGCTCTAAAACCCAGCGCTGTTTCACCGCCTCGAGCTTGGCTGTTCTTAGGTAACTCAGGGGATTATTATCAGTAAAGATGGTGGACTTATTCCCCAGCAAGTACTCCCTGAATTTATCTGTCACTGCCCATTTAAGGGCCAAAAATCTCTAGCTTCCTGGAGCTGTAGTTAGACATATTACGTTCTGAGCGTCTAAGGCCCCTGCTAGCAAAAGCAATAGGTCTCCGTTGGCCTTCCTGATCTTGAGACAGCACTGCACCTAGTCCAGCATGACTTGCGTCAATTTCAAGAATAAAGGGTTTGGTAAAGTCAGCATAGCCCAGAACTGGGACACTGACTAGTCGCTCCTTCAAGGACTGGAACCCCTGTTCACATTCTTCATTCCACTTCTCCATGATGGAGCACTTGTCATGACCCTTGGGCTTATGTTTTATTGCAATTACATCTACCACCTGGCGGTGTAAGGGTGCTGCCAGCTTTGAAAACCCCTCCACAAAGCGGCGGTAATAAGAAGCATAACCAAGAAATGACCGAAGCTCTCTCGCAGTAGTGGGTTGTTTCCATTGTGACACAACAATGAGCTTGTCTGGGTCAGTAGCAACCCCAGCTGCTGACACAATGTGCCCCAGGTACTTAACCTCTCGTTGAAAAAAATGGTATTTTTTAAAGTTCAACTTCAGGTTGTGTCCTTGCAAGCAAGCCACGACCAATTCCAAGCGCTGTAGATGATCTTCAAAAGTTGATGAGAAAACAACAATGTCATCAAGATATAGCAAAAGTGACTGGAGAGACTGATCACCAAAAATGCGCTCCATTAGTCGCTGGAAGGTACTGGGCGCATTGCACAGACCAAAGGGCATTCGATTGAACTCGAAAAGTCCAAATGGGGTGCAGAATGCCGTCTTGGCCTTGTCTTTTTCAGCCACGGCCACCTGGTTGTATCCACCAAGTCAAGTGTGGAAAACCATTTTGCCCCACCCAGGGCATCCAGTGACTCCTCTATCCGTGGCAGTGGGAATGCATCTTTCCTTGTCTTTGCGTTCAGGAGCCTATAGTCCACACACAGTCTTATGCTTCCATCCTTCTTTTGGACAATGACTATGGGGGAGGCATAAGGGCTGCAACTCGGCCGAATGACGCCACTACATAATAGCTCCTGAATGTGAGCCTTGACTTGCTCATACTGCGAGGGGGGTAGCCGCCTATAGCGATGGCGAACAGGGATGTCATCCATCACAGGAACCTCATGCTCCATCAAGGTGGCACAACCTAGGTCTCCCTCTCCCTTACTGAGTTCCTCATGGTTAGGCCATGAGGAAGTAGAGAGATTGAAGGTTGCGCCACTGTCAGCAGTAATGGATTGCACCACAGCCACCTGGCTTCCACCCTCATCCTCTAAGGTCACGGAGTCCAGAGGAGACTTGGTCTGAACCACATGCAGTGCACCCAATAGGGTGTTAGGTTTGAGCCATGCGTCCTGTAAGCCGACATTGACAACTGTTATCTCCACCATGCCCTTATTTACTGTCAACAGGGCCTTGGAAATCAGCACACCTGCAGGCAGACAGCTTCCATCTTCGAGGGGTTCCAGTAAAACTGAGGGAAGAGTGGTGGTAGCAGAACTTGGGCAGATAATGGAGATGAATTTCATAGAGCCTGCTGGAATACATACAGGTCGACCTTTGACCTTAGCCTTCCCCAAGTACCCCTGTTCATTAAGTAACTCAATGGAGTGGCACTCTGACAAGGCATCTTTCCAGCCTGGACCGGCACATCCTAATAGAGGGAACTCAAAAAGGTCAGGACCAAGCTGAACAAACAGCTCATGGTAGCAACGTCGAATAATATTCATGCCGAGCAAACCGGGTACAGTTCCTTTTTGCTCCTCAAGGCGAGGGGCTTCTGGGCTCTTCACGACCAATACCCCCATCCGGGGAAGGGTCTTACTCAGGACATTGACATCAAGTTCCAAGTAACCTATGTAGGGGATTCCCAGTCCATTTGCTGCCTTCAACTGCAGCCAGTTGCAACGTGTCTTCGGCTTGTGACTGGAAATGTTCTATGAAGAATTCTGTAATAGTGGAGACCATAGACCCAGTGTCCAGTAAGCAAGGGACTGTGAAACCTCCCATGCTAACTTCCACTATTGGGCATTCCCCTATGAGTTCAGGTGGACGTTCTTCCTGGTTACTTGAGCCTGAGAGCCCCCCTCCTGGTGTCTGACTCCTCCCACCAGAGCGCTAGTTTTCCGGCGGCCAAACTGAGGTGGCTACCGCATCATTTGTCTGTACTGTTGCATGATGTCCTGAGCTGTTGGTGGGGCCTATGGCGGACTGTTGCTGGGCCCTACAGAACCGTGCTATGTGTCCTCCCTTATTACATCGGAGGCAAATTGGTCTACCATCCGTTTGAAACCGATAGTGCTTCGTGTCTCTCCCCTCCTTTTCATGTGTTGTGTGTTGTGGCAGTGCGGACGCTCCCAAAAGACAAAGGAAAAGAAACTTTCTCAATCTGAAGAAAGGCTCCGTGGCTCCAACCAACCTCCCTTGAGACTTACAAACATTTTTTTTATGATGATGATGATGATGGTACTTTAACGTGACAATTTTACAATCCAAAATAAACCAATGATTTTGCAGTGTAGCAAAACATGTTCTCTCCCTTTACATGGTGGTCATACAAAGGTTAACAAACATTATTTTTGAATGGTCTCGTCTTGAATAGATGTCTTTTAACTACATTTAAAAACAGACACAATCCTAGAATTATTTAAAAAACGTCTTAGTCGGTTTAATCTTGTAGCTCCGTGAGCTTAGTTAGCTAGCTAGTGTTCGTTAGTTAGCTAGCTAGTGTTAGTTAGCTAGCTAGTGTTCGTTAGTTAGCTAGCTAGTGTTAGTTAGCTAGCTAGTGTTGTCTACAGTTTCTGCATGCTAATTTGGTTCTTCTGCGAAGTAACATCTTGGAACCAAGTGTAACTGTGTGACAGGGTCTGTCGTCTCAAGACGAGGTAGCAGCACGTGCTTTTGTGCAATTATTGGCGAGGGATCCAGCACCCAACCTGTGTAATAATGACGACAGGGCGAGGCAGGCCATGAGAAGGGGAGGCATTTCATTTACTCTCTCTACATTTGGCAGTACAAGACGAAAAGATAGTTTTAATCCTGTACACGTCCGATCTTTGAGACCGACCACCATTTTACAAAGTTAAAGACCATCATGTCTGGGTTTTTTTTGACGTTGTTCGATCCTTTTTCCTTCGTCTGGGTTTCTCCATGTCCTCTTATGCTGCTATTCAAACATCAACCAGCGTAAATCTACGATGGTCCTTCCTGCCGCGGGCATCGCGTCATCCAAGGAAAAAGATTAAACTGTTATTCCAACGAAGATTACTACTGTCCTTGATATTTTCATCTACACTCTGGTGTAGATGAAAATATCGAGGTGTTGCTGTTCAAATATGACCAAATATGCCCTATTTAGTTTCTGAAGTTCTTTAAATATGATTATTTCATTCCAACCTGATTACGTTTGCGTTTGACGTATTATAAATACGTTTGTAATCGTGTGTTTGTGTTTTTGTTTTCTTGCTTTCCTGCTGAATTTAAGCATATTTGAATTTCTAAACTCTGCGAGCAAGAAAACAATAACACAAACAAACGATTATAAAAGTATTTGCAATACGTCAAACACAAACAGGGAGGAAATACGTTTCTAGTCCAACGTAATTGAGGATGTGTTTTAGTTCTGGGGGAACGTCATTTTTAGGAGACAGGGTTGTTCATTCAAGTGTTCATTAGCATTGCAAATAGTATTAATAGTCCATCCATCCATCCATTATCAGCCGCTTATCCGGGGTCGGGTCGCGGTGGCAGCAGGTTCAGCAGGCCGACCCAGGCTTTCCTCTTACCCGCAACACTTTCCAGCTCATTCTGGGGGATCCCGAGGCGTTCCAAGGCCAGCCGGGAGATATAATCCCTCCAGCGTGTCCTTGGTCTTCCCCGGGGCCTCCTACCAGTTGGACGTGCCTGGAAAACCTCAAATGGGAGGCGTCCAGGAGGCATCCTGACTAGATGCCCGAACCACCTCAGCTGACTCCTTTCGACACGAAGGAGCAGTGACTCGACTCCCTCCTGATGTCCGAGCTCCTTAACCTATCTCTAAGGCTGAGCCCGGACACCCTACAGAGGAAGCTCATTTCGGCCTCTTGTATCCGAGATCTCGTTCTTTCGGTCACGACCCAGAGTTCGTGACCATAGGTGAGGGTTGGAACGTAGACCGACCAGTAAATGGAGAGCTTTGCCTTCCGGCTCAGCTCCTCTTCACCAAGACGGACCGGTACAGCACCTGTTTTACAGCTGCAGCCGCACCGATCCGCCTGTCGATCTCCCGCTACACCTTACCCTCACTCGTGAACAAGACCCCGAGATACTTGAACTCCTTCGCTTGGGGTAGGCAGTTTGTCCCCACCTGGAGGGAGCAATCCACCGGTTTCCGGCAGAGCACTATGGCCTCAGATTTGGAGGCGCTAACTCTCATCCCTGCCGCTTCACACTCGGCTGCAAAACGCCCCAGTGAATGCTGGAGGTCACGGTCCGAGGAGGCAAACAGGACCACATCATCCGCGAACAGCAGAGAGGCGATCCCGAGACTCCCGAACCGGATCCTCTCCGCCCCCTGGCTGCGCCTAGATATCCTGTCCATGAAGGTCACGAACAGGACCGGTGATAAAGGGCAGCCCTGGCGGAGGCCAACACCCACCGGGAACGTGTCTGACTTACTACCGAGGATACGAACACAGCTCCTACTGCAGGCGTACAAAGACCGGATGGCCCGTGCCAACGGGTCCGGCACCCCATACACCACCCCCCACAAAAAACCCAGAGGGACACGGTCGAAAGCCTTCTTCAAGTCCACAAAGCACATGTAGACTGGTTGGGCAAACTCCCAGGACCCCTCCAGTAGTCTTGCAAGGGTAAAGAGCTGGTCCACTGTTCCACGACCGGGACGGAATCCGCACTGTTCGTCTTGAATCTGAGGTTCGACAAGTGGTCGGAGCCTCCTTTCCAGCACCCTGGCATAAGCTTTTCCCGGGAGGCTGAGCAGTGTGACACCACGATAGTTTGAGCACACTCTCCGGTCCCCCTTCTTGAAGATGGGAACCACCACCAGCCCATGGGCACTGTTCCCGACCCCCATGCGACACTGAAAAGGCGTGTCAGCCAAGACAGCCCAACAATGTCCAGCGCTTTCAGCATCTCAGGGCGGATCTCATCCACCCCTGGCGCCTTGCCACCAAGGAGCTTTTTGACTACCTTAGCGACCTCTGCCAGGGATATGGGAGAAACCACCCCAAAGTCTTCCGGCGCTGCCCCCTCTCCGGGGGACATGTTGGCCGGGTTTAGGAGTTCCTCAAAGTGTTTTTTCCACCGCCCAACGATGTCCCCAGTCTGGGTCAGCAGTCCTCCCCCCCCCCCCCCCCCCCCCCCCCCGCTAAGAACAGCCTGGGGTAGGCCCTGCTTTCCCTTCCTGAGCCGTCGGATGGTTTGCCAGAACTTCCTTGAGGCCAACCGAAAGTCCTTCTCCATGGCCTCCCCGAACTCCTCCCATGCCCGAGTTTTAGCATCCGCGACCATCGCAGCTGCAGCCCTTCTGGCCTGTCGGTACCTGTCAGCTGCTTCAGGAGACCCCTGGGCCAACCTGGCCCGAAAGGCCTCCTTCTTCAGTTTGAGGGCTTCCCTCACCCCCGGTGTCCACCACCGGGTTCTCGGGTTGCCGCCACGACAGGCACCGATGACCTTGTGGCCACAGCTCCGAGCAGCCGCGTCCACAATAGAGGCTTTTGTAGTGTTAATAGTGTTTTTTTTTTATTGTTTTTATGTACAAATGTAATGCAAGTAAGGCACGAGTAAAAACAATGCAAACGTCAAATGAAATGCTCTTAGTCATTCCTTCATATATGTTAAACATGTTTGGGAAGTTCAGGAGTAATGTGAGCACACCGTGCTATATCTTCACTATAAAAAAGAAAAAAAAGGAAACAAACTTGACCATAGTAAGTGTTAAGTAATCAAATAATTTCAAGTTGAATTACTTTTTGAAAATTCTACTGGAGTTGTATTCCTACAGGCATGTAATAATTACCTTGCCTCAATTAAGTTCTCAACATATTGGACAGTGTTGAGATAAATGTCAGCAGTCAGACTCTTGCAGTGGTTCAATGTGGTCTTGCAGCTGCATCGTTTCAGGGTCTGAGAGGCCGGTGTAGGACATTGACCCCATGATGAGCCTCATTTGTGTACCCACTCTCCTCCCATTGAATACCCTGACAAAGACAGATACGTGTCTATGAATTGTATTTGTATCGTTGGACACAACCCTATTATTGCTGCTGCTCCTCCTCCTCCTCGTGTTGCTGGACCCACTGGAGGGACGGGGCACAGGAGAACCAGAACCAGGACTGAGAGGCAGACTGTGAGACTCTGCTGCAGTACAATGACAGGTTTTCTAAAGGGACCCTGGTGCACTACCACCTTCAAGAACAGGGGGCGCCAACATCAACACAAGATGAAAGTTCCTGACAGTGAACAATAGTAAACATTCTACTTTCTAATGATCAGCGTGTTATTTAACTCATAAATGCTGCTAGCGTGCTGCAGGCTCTTGTTTCCTTAAGTCTTTCTCTCCAAAGAGTCTGCATAGTTATTTAAATAGAAAGCTTAAACACTGGTGTAATGGCCATTTGTCCCGTAAATAAAATACAATAAATATAAATCAAAATCAAAAAGCCGCTGATGCACCGTAGTTATGTAGCAGCTAAAAGAATGCAGGGTCCATGCGGGAGTCTGGGTTTACTGCTATTTATTGTAACTTAAAACAATCAAACAAAAGAACAAACAAACCCTGATCTGTCGCTGAGCTGGTAGAAAACAATAAGCTGACCCACCTACAGGTATTACCCAATTATCTGTTGTTGTTGTTTTATTGTTATTGTAACGTTTAAGCAAAAGATAAACCCTCGCTGCATGAATTCACTTCAAACTTAATCACCGGTTGTAACCCGGATGTTCTTGCCGTTGCAGGCGGAGCTCGAAGCTCTTTTCTTCTTCTTCACCTCCCTCTTTCTCTCGCTCTCTTCTTCTTCACCTCCCTCTTTCTCTCGCTCTCTGAGGAAAAACGTCCTCTCTCTCTTTCTCCGTGCGTTTGTCATGTTTCCGGAAGTCAGAACGGCGACTTGGTCACGTGGTACAGGACCGACGCGTCACGTCGCCCTGGGTTTCGACGCTTTGAAGCAATACTACAGTATAAATACGTCATGATGTATCTACAGTATTGGCTGACACGATGGTGTGGGGGTTAAGTACTGGTTCCCCTAACATCCCTACGCGAGACCCGGGTTCGCCGCCGGGTCTCGCGCATGGCGAGGCTTGCACTAGCTTCTCGTGTCAGGTGGGTTTCCTTCAAGGTTTCCTCCCACATGGCGAGGCTTGCGCTAGCTTCTCGTGTCAGGTGGGTTTCCTTCAAGGTTTCCTCCCACAAACTTAGAGACTGTCAGTACAATTGCGTAATGAATGTCTCTAAGAAGAACTGTCAACTAGGTGGCGCGCATCAGTACATCCGTGTAAAGGTGCATGTGCACGGATATACCGATGGGTAATTGGGGTCGAGTTAAGTAGGTTAGGATTGATGGGACGGGACGGGATGGGATGGGACGGGATGGGATGGGATGGGTTAGGTAGGTTAGGTTAGGTTAAACTCCCCTGCCCCAAGGATGAACAGTTCAAAAAAACTTAATATAAAGTAAAAATTAAAATTTTATTATTATATATTTATTTTAGTAATACATATATCTTTTTTAAATGTATTAATACATATATTATATTATTTTTATCTTTATTAATACATATATTATTATATATTTATTTTATTTAGAGATATATCTCACTAGAAAACTCACACCAAAACAATCTAGATTAATAAATAGCACAAGAGGATGTGTATTTTTAAATTTGCAAGTTGACTAAATCCCTAAATCCACTAAATTCATATCCAATATGAATTAATTTACTATCAAAAAGTGTAAATACTTAAAACCTGTTGTGCAAAAACATCTATGTGTGAAAGACACTGTTCATTTTCAGAGCTGCAGGTTGGACAGTTCGGAAAAACTTTTTTAAACACACAAATACATTTTTTTTTTGTACATCTATATAAATCATTGGAATGTATTTGTAAATCCTTCTGTGTGCATTTGTAAATATAATATATTTGTGAATTTTTCTGTGTGATCGGACCCCATATTCCTGTAGTATAAGTATACTGCATTAGTATTGTTATTCAGATGTGAGTGTTTGTGGTTATCCTCTCATCTCCAGATGCACCAGGACATCAGAAATGTATCCAAATGTATCCAAGTTATTTAATGTGCAGTTCCAATGAATTCAGTTGAATAATCACATTGTTATGGTCCCATTGATGAAGCTCATGACTACAAATCAAACTCTTGTTGGGACATCATTAATATCTGGTATAAACTATTTCAGAAATGTGCATTTGACAAAGCAACACGTTGAGCAAAGGTTGCGACATGTTTGGCTCAGGAGCCAGAGCTTCCTCAGCCTCCACGTCATCGCCCTCCTCCTCTTCATCTCCTCCTCTTCCTCCTCCTCTCCACTACTTAAGCCCCGCTGGTCCTTAGCGGTCCTCCTGATCAGCCTGCTGTCCGACATGAGGCTCGAACTCGCGACCCTCGTGTGCTTCTTCATCTTCGCGTGCCCGTCGGACTGCGCGCCCCCGACCTGCTACTCCAGGGCGCTCGGCCTGAGCCGGGAGGTGATGGCTCTGCTGGACCGGATCCACGCGTCCCCACGCACGGTAAGCGCGCCGCCGTGCGCGGCCCCGCGCGTCTCCGTGCCGCTCCGGTGCTCCTGTAACGACGCGTGTTTGTTGTGTTGCAGAAAACGTGCGCGGAAGTTCTGCCGGTGATCTTCATCGATGTGCATGTAAGTTTAAATCAACGGGTTGACGCCAGAGGTGGATAAGAGGTGCTGAATGGACGCCAGGACATTTGGGAATATGTTTCTAGATTACACTGGGTCGGTTTTATGAGTAACCTGCTCATGATTTCTGGAAAGAGACATTGATGTTGAGCTTTATTTTCAAGCCCTGGGTTTCATGTAGAACTAGCAGACTTCATTATGGCCAATATCTGCAAAACTATAGGCAACTCACACCAAAACAATGTAGATGAATAAATAGCACAAGAGGATGCATTTTTTACTTTTGGGTGCACTGTCCCTTTAAGAGCTAAAGGAGTTCATTTAATACAAAATCAACAAGTTGACTAAATCCCAGTTAGATAGGAGCTAGAGCACAGGAAGCTACAGGGTTCCAAAAGTGTATTAAACGTCATGTAAATGTGTTATATTCATGTGTTCATGTCGTTCATTTACGCTGAGTTTGAAATAATTAATATGCTTTTAAAAGAAAAACGCTCAAAATATAAACAGGCATACATACAGGCATCTATATAAATGTTTATTCTTTTAATCAAACTATTGTCTCATTCATTTGAGTCATTTAAGGTTTACTGTATGCTTTGTATTCTCATTGTTAGTTTAAATACTACATTTACTCACTTTTTACTGTTTACACCCAGATTTCACTAAATGTTTGGTTGAAAGTCATGAAAAAGTCATGAAACCCACTGGTGAGAATGTGTATGAACCCTGAAGCTAATTCAATGCATCAAAGTGTACTGTGAGGTAAAGTCATATCCAATTAATTAATATACTCTATTCCAAAAAAGTGTAAATACTTCAAAACTGTTGTGCAAAAACATCTATGTGTAAGAGCTGTTATCCTTCTAGAACTCGTGCGTCACCACCAAGCTGCGGGACTTCCTCTACGTGGTTCTGAACCACCCGGACCAGAGCTGCAGGCAGCGCCCCAGACTGGTGCTGCTGAAGCACAAAGTCCAGAACCTGCACACCATCATCACCAGGATCTGTTACCGGGTAAGAGCACCGAACACCTGCAGCGTGACCTGAACATCCTGGTCTTCAGGGTCCAGGCTCCTGACCGCATGTCTGGCTTGGTTGGCAGGACCTGGTGTTCTTCACAGACGACTGTGAGGCGATCGACACCGGACACATCCGGCCTCACTACGCAGAGGACCGGCTGCAGCTGCTGCAGGAGGAGAGATGAGCGGATGGCAGAGCTACATTCACATCAGCCACATGTAGACCTGTATTAATGCATCCCCTCACAGAGCTGCTTCACGCTGTACCTGCTGCTCGTGCTAGTGGACCCGTGTGGACACATTCCAGAGAGAGTGCACAACTTTCCACAGGAAATTAGCTGAATGCCGATGAGAAGCTTGAAATAATAAAGCAATAAGAGATGCTTGTGAGCCGATCAAAGGTTCTCTGTCATTAAGAGAAATATGTTGCATTGCCTTGGTCTGACCGGGACGTCCTAAAGGAGCACTATGCATGAACACATGGCTGGAAATGTTATGTAAGAAAGTTCCTCTCTCACAATCGAGCTCTTTCAGGATCGTCTTAGAACGTTTATTTTTCCTACTTTTGTTTTTTATACCAAAAGAAGTTACGTGTGTGTGTGTGTGTGTGTGTGTGTGTGTGTGTGTGTGTGTGTGTGTGTGTGTGTGTGTGTGTGTGCTGAAGCGGAACAAAATAAATGTTTTCTTAGCTCTCGAGGCCGATGGATGTAAAACAGAGTGAGCCCTCGCTGTTTGAGACATATTAGACACATGCCTGTTTTATGTACACACTTTATGTAATAAATCTGCTCTGTATGTGTCAGCTTTTACTTTTTTCTATTCTCTGAAGTCCAAAATGTCTGCCAGTGGATTCTGGGAAACCTCGCTGGCCACTGTCCAGTGTGAGCAGCACGATGTCCTTGAGGTTGTTTCACTCTGACAGACGCGCTGGTTTCCACTCAGCGTGACGACTAATGATGTATTTCATTTTTATTGAGACGAAGAAGACGATGAAGTGAAAACACTGTTGCATTTGAGTAACTATGTTGAGGTCAAAGTACAAAATCACTTTTCTTCTTCAAAGCACAACTAAACTGGTTGTTGTGTTTTGAAGAGAAGGAATGTTTTTCTTACACCACCCACAGGCCTCACAGCTTCCATTATTTACATGTTGGGTTTCACGTCTTCCTCTCTGGTCTCATACCGGGCCTCTGCTGCCCCCTGTGGGCCGGACGCCTGATCTGCACCCAGAAGGACAGCTGCGTAAAGTTGACTTTATATTCAAAGAGTTCTTTGATTGTGAGGCCATTTATCCCTTAAATATGTGCTCTTCTCCAAGAAGACGGTTTACCAGATGTGTGCTGCGTTCTGCTCAACCCTGGATGTAATGCTTCATGTTAAAGTTACATGTCAGACAGTTCAGTACTAAAACTAGCCAGTCGCCCAAAAGGCCCCTCACCAGCGTCACCATGACTCACTCAATTCAGTTCACTTTATTTTGTTTAGCCCAAAATCACAAATTAAAATGTAAAACTTTAAAATGAAAACTCCCCAAAAAATAGAAAAACCCTTTCACAGGGAAAAAGGGAAGAAGCCTTCAGGAGAGCAACAGAGGAGGATCCCTCTCCCCGGATGGACAGGAGAATAGATGTCATGTGACCAGAATGAACAACGTAACAGAGTTACAGCACATTACATGAATATGACAGAAATGATTCATATAATGAGTAGTAGGCATGGTCCATGATCCAGATAACCACGATCCATGAAGCAGAAGGAGGGAGAGAGGAGGGCATCAGCAGGGCCATGGCAGGTGGTAGGAGGTAGGAGACAGGAGACAGAAGGTAGGAGGTAGGAGGCAGGAGGTAGGAGTCAGGAGGTAGGATGCAGGGGGTAGGAGGTAGGAGACAGGAGACAGGAGGCAGGAGGTAGGAGACAAGAGACAGGCGGTAGGGCAGGAGACAGAAGATAGGAGGTAGGAGACAGGAGGCAGGAGACAGGAGGCAGGAGGTAGGAGACAAGAGACAGGCGGTAGGGCAGGAGACATAAGATAGGAGGCAAGAGACAGGAGGTAGGAGACAGGAGACAGAAGGTAGGAGGTAGGAGGCAGGAGGTAGGAGTCAGGAGGTAGGATGCAGGAGACAGGAGGTAGAAGACAGGAGACAGGAGGCAGGAGACAGGAGACAGGAGGCAGGAGGTAGGAGACAAGAGACAGGCGGTAGGGCAGGAGACAGAAGATAGGAGGTAGGAGACAGGAGATAGGAGGTAGGGGGTAGGAGACAGGAGACAGGAGACAGGACCGGCTCCAGACAGCCATGATCCATGAAGCTTGAGCGAGGAAGCAGAGGCTCCTGCAGAAGTGGAGTTGGTCGCTGCTCATGTTGGCCCAGAGCCAAGACACACGAACATGAAGCTAGAGATGTGACGTCGTGATGAGATCAGACCAGTGAGCATTCAGCTTTTCTTTTTGTCAAACGCTCACGTTTCACTCATTTGATTTCCATGTTTGTGTGTGAATAATTTGTCCTTTGAATTTTCCTTTCTCACAACATACATGGATTCTTTATAACATTAATCCCATTAATATTTGCACATTCTGTTCACGCATCATTAACGCATCTGTCCCATAAGAGCCACCGTTTGCTTTGCTGCCAGTTTGGTGCTAATGTTGTCAAAATGTCCATCAGAGGAATGTAATGCATGCTTTACATTTGTCATGAGTTTGAATATTACTCCTGGTTATGATCAGGTCCATCAGAGCCTCTCTGGTTCAGAGGAAGGGTCCCATCATGCATTGCTCATCTATTGTCTGCCGGCAATAAATACTGCAGGTTTATCCAGTTCGGCAGTACTTTCATCCGCCACAAGGTGGTGCTGGTTGTTGTAGCTTCATATTGGACATCAGATGAGGAAGGTTTTCATAATTTTAAACTGCTGAACTTTCTCTCTCTCTCTCTCTCTCTCTCTCTCTCTCTCTCTCTCTCTCTCTCTCTCTCTCTCTCTCTGTTTGTTTCAGTGACAGTAATTATTAATAAAGTTATTTCTAGATGTCATTTTATAACAAAGATGCAGCACTGAAATCTGGCAAAACAGTCAAATCAACAGCCTTTAAGTTGAAAATAGTTGAAAACTATTTCCTTCTGTGATGAGAACTAAATATCAATTCTTCAGTCAAAGGACAGAACTAAATGTTACATTAATAAGCAAAGACACGTGAATTCACAAAGAGTTTTAAACATGTTATAATGTCGCAGAATTTTAATCAACAAATCTTTCGGTTCTCCATTTAAAATGTGATCGTTCTTTAAACATTGGGAGTAAAGTCAGTCCTTTGCAGAAGATTGTTTTAATCTGACAACACATTCTCATAATAATTTAACAGCCTGCAATTTTATTTGAACACATTTTCTAATAAGCATGTTTATCGTTTGATAATTGCACTTAATTAATGAACTAACCCAACAGCATGTGCTCGTTAAGAAATCATCTTAATGGCTCTGCTTATGGATCATCATCACAGGACCAGAATCCACATTATTGTCTTTCATTAGTAAAACAAGAACAAAACCACAGGCGGCTATTCATTTAACAATGCAATGCTAAGACACTCACCAAGAATGTTTAATGCTGCACAATAAAACATAAATAAAACAAACTTAGCCGAAGGGCTCTGTAAATAAATGACGTTGTAAAGGACCAACAACTACAATACAATACTACAACAATTTACAAAAACGCATCAGTGATGTAGTTTGTGATGCAGTTTTCTTTATGGGGGTTTCCAGGCAATTTTCCACCACAATTAGCACTTTTATTACATCTTAAAAGAAACGTTCCCTCATTACGCTGGACAGTACATTTGGTTGCTATTTAAAACTCTCAAACCAACGTTTCCCCTCCTATCAACTGAAACAGCTGTTCCAGTTGCACATGAAGTATTCACTGAAGGGTTACGAGGACTATTGATAGGTGAATACACTTCAACAAGATACATATCAACACACCTAATCGATCATTGAGAGATGGCTCTATTAATATCTCAGTGGTTATTAACTGCAGCCGAAGCGATAGAGCCAACATGTGATTATGCACATTATGTATTTTTAGGTCAACCAAAGTCCCAGTGCAGGTCGCCGTTCCAGCACCGCCATCTAGTGGCCACTGCGGGCACTGAAGCTCTTCACTGAAGAGTCAGTGTCAACAGAGGAGCGCGTCATCATTGGGAATAATTCAAGCTGAAGAACAGATTTAATGCAGTATATAAATGGTATAAGCCCTGTTAAGTTATTTCACATAACATTAAGACATAGTCACGCTTGACTATGAGCAATAATGTATTCCTTGCCTTTGGCATTGACTTTTACTGACTACATGGTGACATTATTGCATTTCTCTTTTTTTTATATGACATTTGGATAATATTTCTTGCACTTCCCTCTGAGAACATCTGGTTTCCCTAAGAGACTTTACACTGTGTGTCTTTCTGGTGAAGCACACAGATGCTGGTGATGGCTAAACATTGATTTATACATTATTGCTGCATGTTAATATTACAGCACGTGCTCTGGAGGACTGGCGGGTTTCCTTTGCAGTGAGGACGTGAAGTGTGTCTATTCATCTATAGTAGGCTATTCACAATTATATACATTTATAATTATATATTTTTTATGTAGTATTGTAGTTTTTTCTCAATACGCAGACAAGTAAATACCTGTTAGAGAAATGATCTGCATGGAGCTGAAGGTGAAATCTCATATTCACATTTTCAGAGGGTTTTCCAAATAGTTACATTTCATTTATTTGCCACGAATATTTTTTTAACATTTATTGTTGCTCTGCTTTATCCATCACTGTTCACAAAATCCTGCATCGCTGAATGAAATGCCCTTAACCAGATATACTCATATATAGTTGTAATATATTCATTTAGCTTCGCGCATGGATAACAGTTTGAACATTATGTGATGGTCGATGTTTATTGTTTAGTGGTAATATTTGTAACTTCTTATTCATATATTTTTCGGAAGGAACGAGCATCTTTCTGTACTCCGCTGTGGACAGAATGCGTTGTGTGTCTGAGGAACAATAACTTATGTGTGTTTATCTTGTTTTTAATCTGTATATATACGGTTAATTTCCCCGCATTGTAAATGCATATAACGGACGTGTTTAGTGTTTATTCAACATTTATATTTCCTTTTGTAAAATGTTCTTCTCATTACTCTGGCAGCACTGTCTAATATTAATATATCCTCCCAATACTCAGGTCAACATAAATATCAACATAAACTATAATCTATTTTAGTAAAAGTCAAATAAAATGTGCAGACATTTTATTGCTTTTTGCGTCATTGATGCTTTAAAAAAGCTTCTTTATGAAAAGCCAAATGAAGTTCATATTCTAACAGCGACGTTCTTCAATTAATTCACGTGAAATAAAATCCTTGCATTATATACTTAAAAACAATATTCTGCAATACAAGTGTTAGTGAACAAATAAACCGAAATAAACCTTTGCTGCACTTTCTTCAATAACTTGTATGAATTAATCTTGTGTGTAAACACGCTGATGAAGGTGAAGCCTCTTCATCCTCTTCATCATAACTCATCCGCGCTGCAGGCCGCGCTCCCTCTGGGATCAAGAGGTCCAGCCGCAGAGTCACGTCGCGTCCTGTGATCTTCTGGATGACACCAACAAGAGACTTTTGTTTTCTGCTGGGCTCCTGCAAGACGGAGAGCCGGGGACAAAAGAGAGAGAGTAGAAAGAATGGACGGATCCCCTTCGGCTCTTTTGTGTCAAGTTTCTCTTCTTTTCAGGCGGAGCGTCCATCCGCGTGATTCCAACGTATTGTCGGGGATTATGTATTAATTCATGCCTCGTGGGCATAATGGAGCCGAGATGCGCGGAGGGAAATAGACCCGCAAATAAATATGATTAAAAAAAAAACACCAAACATCAGTCAGCTGCAAGAAAACACGTTAAAATTCCTATATAGGCAACACAAACACAAAGTGTGTGTGTGTGTGTGTGTGTGTGTGTGTGTGTGTGTGTGTGTGTGTGTGTGTGTGTGTGTGTGTGTGTGTGTGTGTGTGTGTGTGTGTGTGTGTGTGTGTGGAGGAGGAACCCCCAGCAGCCTGTTGCCCGTCCCAGTCCCCCGTTGACATTGCAGGAATGATAAAGTTCCGCCTCGCCTGCAGCTACAGCCTCTCTGGAGCCTCCGTCTGCGGCGCATTGCCTTTGCTCATTACAGCAATTATTTTACTGCAACTTAACCCCTCAGAGCGGCAGCGCCACATAAAGCTCTCAGAGCGGCTCTGTGTTCTCATGCAGGATCAGTTTGGTCTTCTGAGTCTCCGGATGCGCAAAGTGACGCATGAGGATGAGAGCTCTGCTTTGTGCGCGTAAGGTGATATGTTTGTCCACAATGGGGTGTTCTACACCCTAAACTCCCCATAATGACACTTCAGTGGATAATTTACAAGCAATTTAACCAGAGGAGCAATCTCCAATATTTATCGCTGTGTTTTGAAGTCTCCACCCCTTGAAGTCTTGTGGCGCCAACATGTAGGTTATTGTCTCCGAGCAGCAGCAGCTGCAGCGCTACATTCCTCCAAATGACATGTTAGCAGTCTAAATGCGCGCTGCAGAGATGTGACATTATACTGTCAGTGTTGTTATGGCGGGTCAGACTGCTCCTGGAAGCATAATGTTGTATAAATGCTGAGCAATTTAGCTATTTTTCTATTTTTAACAGGGTTTTACTGGCCTGGTAATAATAATGTTGCCGTAAACTTTGTCTCAGCTCTCTAAACAGACCCAAACCTCGTCCTAAAAATAGATAAAGAATTATAAAATACTAAAGTTGTATAATTAAAAATAAGGAAATATAATTTTAAGCCATTGTTTTGGGCTTAAAATTATATTTTCTTATTTTTAATTATACAACTTCAAGTATTACAACTTCAGGTAATACTTAGTATTTAAAAATATGAATTAAATGAAATAGTTTCCATGCAAGTCAAAACGAACAACCGCTTAATGAAAAAGAATAAACAATTTATTGTTAAGTTATGTCACAAATATATTCATAATATAAATGAGGATATTCTTCAAATATACATTATTTTACATACACACATCCCTTCCGAAGGGAATCGCTCCAACAACAGACTGCTGTTATAAAACAAACGCTGAGGTCCAGAAGCACGAAGAGCATTGACACTGATTCAGGTCCCCATTATTACCCATAATGCACACACACATTGTGAGAGTGTGTGTCCGATGATGACAACAACACACAGCAACACAACTCATGAAGCCGCTTCACCGCCTTCTCGCTGCTGAAAGCGGAGGGAACTATATCTTTGACCCACTCACTCTTCTGATTTGTTTCCACCTTGAAGGCGTTAAGGCTCACGGTCAGATTGTTTTATGAATTATGATTTATCTCATTACGTCATTATAATTTAGTCCACATCGAAGTCTCCATAATAAATGAGTAACACAGTTGGATTATTTCGCAGTGTGTGAATTTACCGCGAGGTCAGTAGAAGTGGATCCACTTCCAGGTCCTCGTGTGCGGAGGCCCCAGCACGCCTCTCGGTGCATTGAGTCTCTCCTCACCTGTACAGAGGGCCCCCATGGCTCGGGGCCCTCAGAGAGTCAGAGGGTAGTCTCACCCCCCCTGGTGTCCCAGCGCACCCCCGGTCCTTCCGCCCGGGTCAGGCCAGGTGGTACATGCTGTATCCGACGTGCGCGGCGTACAGTCCCATGGGGGAAACCGGCAGCGAGTGCCTCTGGAACGGGTGCGACCCGTAGGAGCCCGGGACGTGCGCGCCCAGAGGAAAGGAAATCCCGAAAGCCGGAGGCAGCATCGGCTTCGCTGCCATTTTCAGTTTCTCGAGCTCTGCCTCCTGCAGCCGCTTGGCTTTGGCTCTCCGGTTCTGGAACCAGATCTTGACCTGGGTCTCCGTGAGGTTGAGGGAGCTGGAGAACTCCGCGCGCTCGGCGATGGAAAGGTACTGCTTTTGGCGGAACTTCCTCTCCAGGGCCAGCAGCTGGGACGTGGTGAAGGGGGTCCGGGGCTTTCTGTTGGTCTTGTGCTTCCGGAGAGGACAGGCCGGCGGACTCAGCCTCCCTGTGGGGACAGAACCTTCATTTAAAACCAGCGGGTCGCAATGCAGCGGCGAACAAATACACGGGACACATGTCGCCATATAGAAATAACTCATATTCATGATTGATTTCTGACACCAAACTTAATTAAATTCAGTTTATTTTATATAGCCCAACATCACAAATACAAATTAGCCTCGGAGGGCTTTACAGTCTGGACACACAACATAAGACATCCCTGTCCCGGGACCTCAGGAAAAACTCCCCAAAAATAGAGAAACCTTTTCACGAGGAGAAAAAAGGAGGAAGAACCGTTCAGGAGAGCAGCAGAGGACTTACGTGGAGGTGTCGGAGAAAAACGAGGACTCTGTAGCCAGGAAGTCCTCTCGTTACTGTCCGGGCTCTCGGGCTTAATCAACACGTCCTCCGGCATGTTCATGATGTCGCCCACTGAAAACGAGGAGCTCATGGATAAAGCAGGAGCGGAGGTATCCAGACTACCGAAAGAAGTCATCCTTAAGCTCTTCACCAGCGCGTGGGACGTCCCGGGACCCGGGGACACCGCCTCTCTGCTGGGTTTCCTGTCAGCCATCAGAGCCTCGACGCTGAACGGAAGAATCGCGACTTTGGGCTTCACAGGCTCCTCTGCGGGACTCGGGCTGCTGCTGGTCTGCATGTCTCCTCTGCTGACGAGCACCGAGCGGGCAGGAAGGTCTGCGGGGTTCGAACCAGCGGCCACAGCGGACATGGCGGTCGATGGTGCCATACGGGTCCGACCGGCGCGTGAGGGACTCTGTGGGCACGGCAGAGGGGTACCAAGTGGTCACGGTGACGGGAGCCTCATGTTTATGTGACCGGGTCGGAGAGCAGGGCTGTAATAAGGCAGGCTCGGGGGAGAGAGGCAGCCAATCAGGAGCGAGATGGGCTGGACCTGGACTGAAGGGGAAACAAGTTAACAACAGTCACTTTTTTTGTTTTAAACAAGCAATTTCAGATACACATAAACACAACAAACTCTTGTTGATCTGAAAATTGAAATTGAGTTGTGTTCATGTTTGTCAAGATTAACAAAATGATGTTACTGTCCCCTATAATATCATATCAACACGTGTTTTACTTGTTATAATAGGAGATATATTTATTAGTACTCATCTTGTTTATTCCATCTTTGATTTTTGACCTAATTTATCCACATCCCTATATGATGATGATGATGATGGTTTTTGTCCATGCTGAAGATCTGACATGTTGCACAACAGTCCCCTCTGCAGCGCTGTGTGTGTGTGTGTGTGTGTGTGTGTGTGTGTGTGTGTGTGTGTGTGTGTGTGTGTGTGTGTGTGTGTGTGTGTGTGTGTGTGTGCGTGTGTGTGTGATGGCTGCGGGGCTCTAATCAGATGGAGGCCTCGCCGTCATTTAGGGATAATGATCGGGCTTGGGGGAGGGATCAGGACTGTTCCCTTTGACTACATCCATTAAAGTCAGGAGTGATGTGGAGTGGAGAGACTTAGCAGGACTGTCATTGATTTACCTGCTCTACCTTCTCATTATCTGGAGTCTGTTTCATTGCCAACATAGTTATACATCTTACAAATATTGCAGCTGAAAATGATAATTTCCCAAATCTTAGAGTAAAGGACGTGAAAATATATCACTTTTTATCATTTTTGTTGCTGCGTCGTCAGTTCTCGGCAACGCGTCTGCGTCGCTAATTGCCCCGCATAAACAACCTGTCACGATTTGTCAGTCTCCCTAATGGGCAGACAAGTTATGTTGTCTTTAGGCGCCAGCAGCGCGCGGATCAAAGCGCGCGGCTCCAGGGGAACTGGAAGGTTCAGGCCGCTGCAGCGCACCGCGGCGCCGCCTCCTCGCCGCCTGCAGCCCGGGACACTCAGGCATGCAGCCTGGGACACTCAGGCATGCAGCCCGGGACATTCAGGCATGCAGCCCGGGACATTCAGGCCTGCAGCCCGGGACACTCAGGCATGCAGGCCGGGACATTCAGGCCTGCAGCCCGGGACACTCAGGCATGCAGGCCGGGACATTCAGGCCTGCAGCCCGGGACACTCAGGCATGCAGCCCGGGACACTCAGGCATGCAGCCCGGGACATTCAGGCCTGCAGCCCGGGACACTCAGGCCTGCAGCCCGGGACGCGCGCTTTCTCCCCGCCGGTCGCACGCCATCTCCATCGCTTCTAATGAGCGCGTTAGGTGAGATCTCGGCTCCTGGAGGAAAAGGTTCGCGCCCACGAGCTGCTCGGAGAGTTGATCCCTGAAAAGTGTTTCCAAAAGATCCACTCGCAGCCCGCAGCTCGTGTCTGTGTGTTGTTGTACTTCAGGAGGACGATGGCGTTTAAAACCTTTTTAAAACCTATCTTTAGGCCTCTGCTCGAAGATGTCATACCCAAACTAAAAAAGGTGTACCTCTGCAACCGAACAATTTGGGTGTTATAATAAAAGAGTGTAATGTGAGTTGTGTAAATATCAGTCTATATGTTACTGGTTATGAGTTAAATGAAGCCCATATAGCAATATCTGCCATATGGGCTTCAGTTTTCAGCGGGTTGTATAGTGCGGAGTGAGACCTCCATCATCCTCATAATCTATCTGTCACCGCGCCATAACTTCACCAAGAGAATAAAAGCTTCCCTGCAGGACCACAGGGCACCGCGACCTCACCCAGGACGCACACTTGTTGATGTTCTATTCTCATGGAAACACCAAAGGTTCCCTTCTATTGAACTTTGCAATTACATCCAAGGTGACGCGCGTGGTGATGAGGTCATCATCTGGTAGTTTGGTTATTTGAGGGGAAGTGGATACAAATAAAATAAACGGGGCTTCGAGTAGTTACTGTTTTCAGGACTGGCATTACAAATGATGTGTAGATGATGAGGAGCATGTTTCTTGAACAACAGGTAGAGAGTGTTTCCGGTTGGCCGCATTCATATTTAAATGGGAGCCGCAGGTGCCCACTAAAAGTTGTTTAGCATTTTACAACAATAACCATGATTCCAGCTGGATTATTAAATATCTGAACACTCTCGTCGTCACGCACCACGTCCCTCTGCAGCACCGCGTGCACGCAGCCGGGCCTCCGCGTGCACGCGACGGGTTTGGAAACACTTAAAGCCGCGAACCTGGAACGAGCGGCATCGCTGCGGAAGCTTTGAAGTCTCCGTCTGAAGTCCCTTCTGACACTTAACCTGACACACACACACACACACACACACACACACACACACACACACACACACACACACACACACACACACACACACACACTAGTTCGACGAGTTTGTTAACGCGCTTTTCTCCTGCAGAAGTGTTCTAGTTCACTCATAAGTCACGTGTTTGCTTATATCGGGGGTTATTACGGTGTTATTACTGCACGTGAGACACACAGTGGTTTCTGGTTCGGGGACCAACATGACAACACACCACATGACACGTTGAATAAAGCACATCCGGGTATTAATGCGCCTTATCAGGAGCAGATGATTAGATTGTGATCTCGCGCGCATTCCCCGGCCGGCTCGGGTCTCTGCGGTCCCGGTCTCGGTGTGTTTCGTGAGCAGAGGACAGTGGTGCATGCCGGGAGACAATGTTAGTGGCAATTAGCATCCCAAACAGAGGCCTTTGAGGAGGCTGATGGTCCATGGAGGAGGCGATTACCATAACGTTTCATTTAAATCCCGAGGCAACAAATGAGGCCGAGCCGGGCTCCACGCCGCTGTAAGGCGCATCGGGCCTTTGTGTGACTCCATAAACACTTTGATTCTCCGTCAGGAGGCCGGGCCGCTCACAAAGACACATTGTTGCCCCGCTCCGAGTTGTCTTAACCCCTTTCATGCCGGGGCTGCCTGTTTAGACTGTAGAGACAGAACAGGGAGGGGAGACGTCAAAAGGCATTTTCCGGCAACATAGTTGCACTTGGTGAAGTAAATGACTTTCGTCTGGAGTAGTGTATGTATAACTACATCAAGTCACGTGTTCATATAATAATACAACGTGCTGTGTTTAAATGTTGGGAGAGACTAAATGTGAGATCAGAAGATTCTGGAATAATCAGATCAGCGTTTGAGGGATTTCAGGTCCATTTGACGGCAACTTTAACTCGGAAAGAGGAAAGAAAGCAGTCCGACCCAAGGTCTCCTTATTATATAAGGTCTCCTTATTATACTCACGGTCTCCTTATTATATAAGGTCTCCTTATTATACTCACGGTCTCCTTATTATATAAGGTCTCCTTATTATACTCACGGTCTCCTTATTATATAAGGTCTCCTTATTATACTCACGGTCTCCTTATTATATAAGGTCTCCTTATTATACTCACGGTCTCCTTATTATACTCAAGGTCTCCTTATTATACTTAAGATCTCCTTAGTTATAGTTAAGGTCTCCTTATTATACTTAAGGTCTCCTTAATTATACTTAATGTGTCTTATTGCAAATCAATTAGCGCAATCAGGCGGATCGGAGCTCTTTGACGCCGTGAGCAACCAAGAGCCTCCCGGGCTTTCACACTGTCCTCCTGCGGGTTGCGGGTCCTCCTGCTGCGGGTCCTCCTGCTGCGGGTCCTCCTGCTGCGGGTCCTCCTGCAGGCCGGTTGGCAGGTGTATGAAGTCCAAGTCCTCGCCAAGTCACTTCATGTTCCGTTCATCCAAAACAATGCACTAATACCTTTTATAACATATTTAATTCATCTTAAATATGCAGTTGGGACAAAGCGGAACATCAGAAGTTGCATTTTTAATCAGCTACACATTGAAAATAAAATGAATCATAATGTTATATTATCAATAAACATAAACAGGTAAACTGAATATGTAAAATACAAAAAGTGTGTTGATTTATTTATTTTATGCATCATAACAATAACCATAAAACCTCCGAGACATTAACTGAAATAACTAATGAAGTTAAGCTTTGGAATAAAAAACAAAAATGTATTATTATTATGATTAATTATTGATTCACAATTTTAATATTCTTCATAATATTCTAGTATAAAGTATATTTAACTCAAATACCGGTCATTATAATGTAATTGAAACTGCTGAATTTCTTCTTCATAATTAACAGGAAAATAAAAAGCTAATTTAACATGAATGCATATTTAATAAACATATTCACCATTTAATTGTCTTCATGTTTCACAGAGAATCAGAGATATTGAACCTCGAGCAGCTCGCGCACAAACATGAATAATACACTGAATAAAAGCTTCAGACTGAACTGCATTAACTGTAAGTCATCAGACCCCGCAGTGAACTTCATCCCGTCATCTCCTCACGTCCCGGTGACAAAGTGAACTTCATCCCGTCATCTCCTCACGTCCCGGTGACAGAGTGAACTTCATCCCGTCATCTCCTCACGTCCCGGTGACAGAGTGAACTTCATCCCGTCATCTCCTCACGTCCCGGTGACAGAGTGAACTTCATCCCGTCATCTCCTCACGTCCCGGTGACAGAGTGAACTTAATCCCGTCATCTCCTCACGTCCCGGTGACAGAGTGAACTTCATCCCGTCATCTCCTCACGTCCCGGTGACAGAGTGAACGCGCTCACTGCAGAAGGACTCGGAAACGACGCGTAATGGTTAAAGATGTCTGCTGTAATATCAACACCACGACATGGTGCCGCAGACACGAGACCGTCCTCTTCTCTCTGGTTATGTAAGATATGTTTTAATATTAAAGGACTGTGGTCCTCTTCTCTCTCTCTCATGGTTATGTAAGATATATTTTAATATTAATGGACTGCTGAACGGTTCCGGGTTGCAGCTCTTAATAAACACACCTGTGACCGAATCACAGTGCGTTGGAATATGAATGAAATCCACTTCAGTGTCACTGAATTATTTTAATAATGTTCACCGGAAGAATAGAAATAATGATAATAATTACAATGGAATGAATAAGGCACTTATTTTCTGTTCAATAATGTGTTATCATCATTTTACTCTTTATTGGGTCATTGGACTTTATGTTCTTCAGCATTTTCAATCTGCATCCAAAACAAACTTCATATTTTTGTATACAAAGCACATGACTTAGTTTAGTTACATCGTTGTTTTACAACATTTTTAAAACAACATTTATTTTTATTTTTTATAACAGCATTTAAAATGCTACACATCCACCAAATTTGGGCTAAAACTGACATATTCAAATTATACAGTTGTACACTTAGCAGGCCTATTTATTATTATTATTATTGTGATTGTTATTATTCGAGTGATGCATTTTCCAAGTTAATCTACTCTAGGCTATAACAAAAGATATATATATATATATATATATATATATATATATATATATATATATATATATATATATATATATATATATATATATGTATATATATATATATATATATATATATATATATATATATATATATATATATATATATATATTTGTTTTTAAAGGAAGAAGAAAAAAGAGGAACTTTTAAGTAATTATAAAATGCTTAACGTCACATTATTGGATGTGTTTTATTATGTTTATGGAAAGCAGTCTGTACAATAACCATCTTTTCCCGTGATTGAGCCACACACACACACACACACACACACGCACACACACGCACACACACACACACACACACACACACACACACACACACACACACACACACACACACGCACACACACGCACACACACACACACACACACACACACACACACACACACACACACACACACACACACACACGCGCGCGCGCGTCAGATTAGGATCGCTATCCCTCACACCCTGACCTCTGCATGACTTTAGCATCGAAATAATCCGCTCACGTGAAGCGGTATCCCTCCGCGCTGCGCTGCAGAACTTAAGATAAAAACATCTTTTCCACTGACAGCATCACAGACTTCTCATCACAGGTTTTGCTGTGGAGTTGAATTATCGCCGCTTTATTTCTTTCACGCCATTAAACAGGAAGCTACTAAAATCATGTGCACATCACTGGCCTGGCTGATATGATACGGGCATCTAATGGCTGATTAAATAATGACAAATCATGGATTTATTTTGATGAGTCGGTCATTTGGCTTTTTCAAACGCGAGTGCGCGTGTTGATTAGAAGGTAAAGAGAGTCTCAAATGAAATGCTTAATAAGCGCATAACAAGCAATAGTTTGAGCAACACATCATTTCTATATGATCGGTATGCGGGATTTAAATATGCTTAATGATGAAGTAAATGATGTGGAGCATCAACACGCTGTCACCATATTTACAGCCTGCAAAACAAATTGCAGGAATAATGAAAACATGTTCATTCTTATTTTAGGAATACTGCTGCAGCCACACAGCAGTGTGTCATCAACTTTATTATTATTATTATTATTATTATTATTATTATTATTATTATTATTATTATTATTATTATTATTGTCAGTGCATAACCATTTTTTATTTATATCCTTCAAAATGATTGATTTCATAATAATACAAAACTCGCTTCTGCTATTTGAATAAATAGTTGCAATAGAAGAAAAAAACTGTGTTATTCATTTTTCTATTTGACAGCATCAACATGATTTCTCACATAATTAACTGTGTATTACATAATTATGACTTGCTATGTTTACTTTTTCTTGCTACCAACAATATTTTCCATCTCCAATAGATCCATTCTCCTTCTGGAAAACTATAATCATTTCCCATTTTCATCAAGATAGGCCAGAATAAATAACTTGAGGTAATTTGTGTTGGAAGTTAACTCTGTGGGAACTGACATCAGATAAAAAAAAGACAGGATTTGAAATGCAATCATAAAGATTTACACAGTGGTGTGTGGTTCAGCCATTTTAAAATATCGCTGCAGAATCTCGTGCCCTTCCAGTGACACCATGTACATAAACCATCCTTCACAAAAACCTTAAGCCCATCATTTCGGGCGGTTCCCTCCCGCTTTAGATCTGACCAAAGAAAAGCAAAGCAAAACAACAAAGGGGGGCCGAGTCGGGGGGCTCGTCTGGGAAGGGGCTCGCTGGACGGCGGGCCGCTGCGTGTCCCTTCCTTCAGATCACAGCGGAGCAGACTTGGCTCCATCCTAATCTCACAAGTCTCAACAGTCTGCAACTCAAGTTTATCCAGAGGGGGTTGAGCTCTAGCCCCCCATCACCATCTCCTCTCCCCGGCCCGTCCTCCGCCGGAGGAACACTCTGCACTGAACCTTCGCTGACTCTCGCTGCCCAATCCTTTAAATGTGGGAAAAGCCTGAAATGATGAGGAGTTTGGCTTTTTTCATGCAGGTGATGTCCTTTCCCTGTGGCCGGCAGGATCAGCCTAAAGACAACAGGAGATCCTCTGGGTGTAATGGGCCGAGCGGGGAAGCCCACATGGAGCCGTCTGCAGCGGGGAGGCCGGACCGGAGGGTCCCGTGTTTGTTGTGAGCTAATCCCTAATCAAGAGGGCCACAGGGCCACAGGGCCACACTACAGAGGCTGTGTTGCCCTGTGGCAGTGACACAAAGTAATGCGTAACTAATTAATTGGTCAGCTATTTCAACCTTGAAAACTGTGGAGCCCATATGGGCTATAATACTATAAAAACTGTATAATTCACTTCTTCATTTCCTCACAACCAGTAACATATAGACTGATATTTACACATCTGAACACACAACTCACATTATACTCTTTTATTATAACACCAACGTTATTAAAACAGCCCTAGTGGTTGCAGAGATGCACCTTCTTTAGTTTGGGTATGATGTTTTCGAGCAGAGGCCTAAAAATAGGTGGTTTTTCAAAAGGTAGGGAGTCCGATCAACCTCAAAATACCTTTTCAAGTTCTGTCCAACGTCAACGTGTTGAAGTGATATTTAGTTGTTCTTCTTAGCGGTGCCACTGCGTTAAAGTGACCACATGCATTGTGCTGCGTGTGGGTTGTTATGACGCACAACATCATGTGTTTGTATTCGCAGGTCAGCAGCAATAAGCGGTTTGATACAAACAGGCCTTTAACCTAATTTAAAAAGGTCATCTTCACCAGACCGCTGCAGTCTGATGACGTCATAGCATGTCTTGTTATGACAAAACCGTGCCATTTGAGGGTGTTGTCACACACACACACACACACACACACACACACACACACACACACACACACACACACACACACAGATGCCCCTCAGCAGTGAGCTCATGGGCCCACAGCACTTGTACCCGGCTCCTCCTCTCCTATGGGAGACATATTTAATTTAATTAAGGCCTGTCAACGCTATTGATTTTGGCACTTTCAATTACGGCCCACCCATTTATGGGCTCCGTGGGCTGTGGATGTACTGAGCTGTGATGAAGGGGCCCTATCAGCGCGGGACCACATGGCCCAGGAGCCTCTCCGTCTTCCTTATGGCCCGGCGCTGTCTGCAGGAGACACTGAGCTATGGCGGCCGCCTCTGTCCCACTCCCCTCCTGCTGCCCATAATTAATCCCTCGTTAGACAGGTCTTTATTGTTTAATTTGTGCCGTTCGTAATCAAATTGGGCAGATTAATTGCTACAGAATTCAGAAACGGGGGTGAAAAATAAGCTCTTTTAATTGCCTTCAGGTTTTGTGAGGCCCGGGGCTCTTTAGTGAGCCGTCCCCGCACACGGTGAAATATCTCACACACTCAAGAAGCCTCCGTCTCTGAGAGATGAGCCGTTATCGGGCCGCTCTTTCTCCAGAGCGGCTGCTTAGCAGAAGCTCATTAAAATGTTCCTCACAGATATATTTTCCCCTCGCAGTCCTAATTGCAAAAGTCAACCTTACAAATTCTTGTGTTTATTTATGGTCGTGGCCTTTTGCTTGTTTGTGAGTGCTGGCTGGCTAGTGTGTGTGTGTGTGTGTGTGTGTGTGTGTGTGTGTGTGTGTGTGTGTGTGTGTGTGTGTGTGTGTTTCTAAGAAAATATTTATCAACAGACTTATATGATCGGAAAAACAATGTAAATATGTGAACTTTCTGTTTGTGTGTTTTCAGGGCGTAGAGTAATCATTAGTGTTCATATTTCTTCAGAGAGCGGCGGTGGAAAAGGGATTTGGATGAAAAGCGTTAGGTGCGACAATAAAACGGTAACAAGCTATTTGCTTGACACATTTTTACAGCATATATTTAAGTGGTGACTAAAACACCAGTAGCTGCTCGCACTTAATAAACGAAATACTTTTGTACGCTTTGCACAGGCACCTTGTAAATGAAGCTGTGAGCTTCAGATTTAAGTGAAAACAGAAATGAATATTTCAGTCACTTTGTGGAGGTGAAGGTTCACAGAGGTGACTGGAAAAGATAAGCCGGGTTTCTACGTCCTGAAAATAACGGCTTCACTACTTGCAAAGTTGCACTGATTCTGGAAAAATATTTCTCGAATGATATGAAATTTATTTGATTACAAAATAATGAAATTTTGAGGGATGTGTTCATAATAATTATCGCAAACAAAATATATAGGCAACAAGCAAGAGAAATAATTTACCTGAACTCTATAATATTAATGATCTTATTGCATAAATAAATTACAATATTACTGCAAATTGTAACTTAATTGCAAAACTGATATTTGTAGTAATCTGTTGACTTTACACAACATTAATACAATCCTAAAATATTTTTTCTGTTCAGCTATAAATGCAATTTTTGTGTATAGATATCTGTAAATCCCTCTCGGAGACGGTGTGTGTGTGTGTGTGTGTGTGTGTGTGTGTGTGTGTGTGTGTGTGTGTGTGTGGCTGGCTGGGTGTGTATGTGTATGCAAGGTGTCATGTTTCAATGACATCATTTAATGAGAGCATTGATGTCAAAAGTAGGGTAATTGCGTGGGCTGTCGTGTCACCATACACCTTGACAATTACAGCGTCACTCAGCGATTATGCTTCATTATCTCTCGGAGAGGCCAGCAGTCCAAACAATGGAGTCGCACAACCCGCGATGCTAATTGCTAGCAGACACAACTGGACGTGTGGAGCCGGCTAAAGAGGTATATATTTAGCTTCTGTTGAGTGTATGGGAATTATGAGGGTGAGTTACCCAAATATGATTATACAATTCCACTTGATGGACAGATGAGCATAGTAAGAAGTACAAGTGTGCTATTTAGTGATGGATCAGAGCTTTTAACTGCAGTGTAGGAGGGCAGGATCGGATGACTTAGTGGAAAATGCTGAGAGCCGCTTGAATGGTGGAATTGTGGGTAATTCAGAAAAGGCTATCGACTCCAACGCTGAACTCTTTTTTAAAAGAAAAGTTGGCTTTACCTTGAATCGTTAGATCCAGTGATCTGCTCACATTGGAATCTCTTTGGGACGCGATATGATTTATTAAACGTCTCTCAGTAGACACGAGTCTTTCCCGTGGACGAGCCGGTGCTGTCCACCATTTTGTGCCCTCACTAACCCCGCTGCCCTCGCTGCTCCGCTCCAGACCTTATAAGGCAGCGTGGATTCCTCTGGCTCGCATGCTTCACATTATCTCCACATCCCCCTTATTCAATATCTCTGATGGTTATCTTTGTTGAAGTTGAGGGCCGTGACCAGGAGCCTCGGCCCTTTTAAGCACAACTGGATCTGGGTTTATGTGTTCTGTGTCATATGTGTAACCGTTGTGTAATTGGTTCGGGTTCCAACAGATGGCTGTTTACTGTAAACGCACCATTACAAACCTTGAAGTGATTATTTGGAGATTTAGTTATTAATAAATTGTAATTTGCAGGAAGGGAAGCTTTCAGAGTTATGATCGCACCGACCAGGTGATGGAAATCCAAGTCAGGCTGCGTCACTGAATAACTTTGAGGTAACGTGCCTCGTTTCGTCTAACGTCATTCCATTCAGTTTACGGGGCCTGACATTATTCTGGGAAGTTGAAAGCAGTTTAGCGAGTACCAAGTGGCAACGACCCAGAGAATTTCAGGCATGCTTTCATTTTGCCTCCATGTTGTGATCAAATCACTCAGCAGCAGCATTTCTCCTCCGTGAATCACGGTGAACCGTCTCCGCTTCGCACCTGTTCTGGGTTACAACCGAGATTTAAAACGGCTTGGTTTGGTGACACCTGTGTGTCTGCTGCTGTGGCTGAAGACTACCGGTGCCAGAACTACGGAGCAACTCCAGTGCCTCCAACCGCCAGAACAAACCTCCTCAAACGTATAGCTATCTGTCGTGCAATTACTGCTTGGCATTCACTGCCTCCTCATAACTCATACAGGTAATAATCTGTCATTTTAGTAACATTTAGAAAACGTCATAACATTATGGATGGACTGCATAATATACATCTTAGCCCTCGACTGCATGAGGTGACTGTACTTTTTTTGTTTTTTGTTCGTACTATTTTTAACTGTTTGTTTCACGCTATGTTTTGCACGTTTTTGCATGCATTATATTTTGTCTTTTCTGTGGACTACAGGAAGATTAGCGGCCGCTAAGGCGTCAGCTAACGGGGATCCAGTAAATAAAGTAAACTAGCTGCTACTTTGTCACAAATACAACTGAAGTGCAACTGGTGTGTCAGTTATCAAATAAACAAATCAACACTGTTTTATTAAAAGGTCAGTCAATAATCAACCTTTTCCCATCGTGCAATGAGCAACAACACTATTTGATATCAAGCTGCACAGAGCGCAGCTAGTTATGACTGCAAGCCGTAGTTACATTACATGACATTACAGTAAATATAGTTTCTACTCTTCATAGCATACTCTGGCTGCTCCTTCCTGCTTCAATAACATCAACATTTAAAACTCATTCACTGTCTGAAGATGCATTTTTATAAACAATAGCGGTCCATGCTAACCTCTGTGACAAATACATTGGGTAGCACTTTATAATAAGTTCACACTATTTAGCATTAGTAACGCATGAGTAAACAATGAATTCATCATTTATAAAGCATTATTCCAACATGCATATGATGAATTCATTGTTTAATCATGCGTTACTAATGCTAAATAGTGTGCACTTATTATAAAGTGCTACCATACAATGCATTTCCTGTGACGTCCACATTAAAGCCCCTTCATAGTTCTCCATTTAAACACATAGTGTTCATCAGGGTCAGGGTTAGTAATGAATACAGCTCTGATACAACGACAGGAGACTGAAGACCACAACGCAAAACTGATTTAGATTATATAAAATTACATGTACAT
Source organism: Taurulus bubalis (assembly GCF_910589615.1). Classification (NCBI taxonomy): domain Eukaryota; kingdom Metazoa; phylum Chordata; class Actinopteri; order Perciformes; family Cottidae; genus Taurulus; species Taurulus bubalis. The sequence goes on along the minus strand of NC_136593.1, from coordinate 28,082,327 downwards.
GTTGTTTCTTGTGAATCGCTCATTCATTGTTGGATTATTTGAAACCAGCATGGGAATGGTGGACCCCGTCACTATCCATGAAAACTGGTACAGAATATAACTTTAACGAAGAAAATGCTGGTCATGAATAGTATCAAAAATCCCAAGGATTATAATTTGTATTTTCTATTCCAAAACACACACTATGAGCTGGGGTTGCGTGGATAATTAAAGTTGCATCGGGCGGCGTTGGCTCCTCGCTGCTCGCTGTGTGGTGGAGCCACAAAGGCTGCACAAACATCTCCTCAGAGGCCCCGCTCCCCGTTTAATGAAACATCTCAGGGGCCCTGCGGATGCACGCAGAGAGGCACAGCGCAATCTGACGGCCGGTGTCACCGGGGCCATGCCAATTATGTTTTCAGCCACAGCCCACCAACCCCTCTTCCTCCTTCATCTGAGCTTCACGTCCCACACCTCCTCCTCCTCCTCCTTCCAGCCCAGACATAGAATAACAGGACAGAGATATGATTACTAATCTGCCCCCCAAAAGCCAAACACTACAGATGTTGGGATTTGTTTGTTCAGTCATCAAGAAGTGTTTCAAACTGAAGTGTGGGTCTGGAGCCGTGATGGCGTAATGAGACTTTCAGATGTTTGTTTTTCTTCTGATTGGATCGCGTGAGGCTGGATGTGTCTCGCTGCTCTCGTTATGGGTGGAGCAATCTACTTTTAATAGCAGCAATTTGTTGCGTGTACCATGGATTGGTGTCATGGACTGTAAACAGGATCGCAAAGACTAGTTCTGAGGGTTCACGCGTTCTGACGTGGTGGTAATGTGCTGTTTGACACGTCTGCTGGAGGAATCACCACACGAGCCCCGAACATTGTTCCCCGCCTCGTGGGTCCGATGATAACTTGGTCCTCTCTCCGCGTGTGACTGTCTCCATTGAGCTGCTCCTTCCACATGGACGAAGACGTGATCGAGGACTCTTCTTGTGGATTCATTCAATTTGCTGGCACAGGTATTGCATTCACCTGACGAGGACGGATGGACGAGTCATTCGTCAAATCCTACAATTGAATAGAAGCGAGGCGGCACATGTGTAACTGAGGAGAGAGCAAGAGACAGGGGAATAGAAGAGAAAGCCGGTACAGACGGCGGCTTTTGAGGTGATTTAGCTTCTGGATGTAAATGTGATCAGAAGAATAGGAATCAAAGTTAATTGTTTACCACAATAACATCTTCGCTCCGTCAGGTAAGCCTCCACATTCCTGACATCATAAGCCCTGCATCTGTTATACTCACAGTGGCACTAAAAGTGGTTGGAAAGCTCAATCCTGTATTTTATTATTATTATTAATCACCATATCTAATAATAAAAGTATATAAAAAACCCTGACACAACAATGGCAACCATCTTTTCCCCCCGACCATATTTATCAAAATCTCAAAGGACGTGTGCCTTCCCCTTGCTGTCTATATGCTCTGATGTCACTCCGCCAACAATCCCGGATGAACCTACACGTGTACGACGGGCAAAAGAGGCCCGTGAACGAGCCGCTGAAGGCCTCGGCGTGAGAGACCCGGTCGTTTCTTTCTTTTTGCGAAACAGGATTAGCGAGCCCGTGAAAGGGAACGGCGCGCAAAGTGACACGATTACGGGCGGTGTCAGTTTCACTTTACAGTTTGAAGAGCTCCCACTTCTCCCTTTGCGGGGGCGAGGAACCTCCGCTGCCCGTGAACCCCTCCGTTGGGCCGCTGGAGGCGGACACAAGGGCCTCTTCCAGCCCTGCACCCCCTGCAGCGCACGGCTCATTGGGCGTAAGGAACACAATTAAATTCAGCTAAAGCACGACCGCTGACTGCTCGGCTGTAGCCTAATAGGCTTAAGAGGGGAACAAATAAATCTAATTGCGTGTTATTGGGCTGAAGTTAATCCCCTCTTTCTTGACACTAAACTGAGTTTTGGCGGGTTATGGCGGCGCTCTGCGCTTCAACACCGACTCAACGCGAAGAGTTTTGGCGGAAACAAAGCCGAGGAGCTGCACTTGACTCCTCCTGACAGGAGCCGAGCGCCACTGAAACGCTTCCTAAGTGACTTGTAAGTCTTATCAAGTGCACACTCGTGTCTGGAGAGCGCGCGGTGAGATGATGATGTCAGGACCACAGTGCCGAGTGAGATGAGGTTTCAGTTTCCTTCGGGGTGAGGGGATCATGAAAGCTCGACAATGTTCCACTGACTGCAGGCACGGGAGGCGAGAGGCGGCGTTATGAATTCCTTGTTTCATTACACAGTTTTGAAACCCATCAGATGGGATTAATACGCAATTACTGCGTCCGCCAGCGACACCTGATCTGATTCTAAAGGCTACATTAAACGAACCATCGCGGTATAAAACACTTAACTCGCCGCTTGGTTTCTGAAATGGTTTCCAGTCCTGGAGCAATCCTGTGAACACATTGTGTTTTTTCTCCAGTCCTCCCATAATTGGAGCCTTACTTTTGCCCTTTCGTACATATTATTAAGTTGTTAAAACTATCAAGTCAGAGGTTGGGCTTTTGACCGCGTAGCCACACGCATTGCTAATCCTTTCTCTGTTATTTCAACTCGACAAGATTTGGCCTCTCTCAAGGTTTTTCTCTAAGTGTACAATACCTTTCAGCTGTGCGTATGGTCATGGATGTGTTGGTGTAAGATGGCTAAATAGCTTGTGGTGTAAATAGGACCCAGACAATTGAGCTCCAAAGTGGATGGAAACAGTTTTCAAACTTATTTACTTAGGAACGATCGAGAAAACCACCTATTTACATACCAGCCGTTCTTCTTCTGAAGATATAAGTCTGTCTTTAATTTGGTGAGCACTTCAACAACTCACTTTTCACAATGAGTGCTAATAGTTCTCACTTGGATGGGCGCCCTGCGGCATTGTGAGATCTGCAGCACTGTGACGGCCTCCTTTGGTGCAAGCAAACAACGCAGAGACAAATCAGTTAAACCTCAGACAACACTGGATTCGCCTCTTTGCAAGAATAACTTGTTCTCCGCTGGTTAGACACCACTTGTTGCAGCCGAAACTCCAACCAGACTGAAGGGTAGCGTCCCAACGGTGGGATGGCCAGACCGAGAGGTGGTTTGTGGTCTGCAGCTCGGATCTGGGCTCAAGCCTCGGGTGTGAAGGCATGATTTTATCTAAGTGTGAAGAGAAACCTCCAACTTCTTTATTCACAGGAGAAAAAGTGAACAAACCTGCAAACAAAACATAATATAAAACCTTTTCTCATGTAGCATGAAGGCCACTTATGCCACGTAGACTGACACATTTAGATAATATTGCAACCGTTATGCTACATTTGTAAGAAACAAAAGCAGGACTCCTTCACGCAGAGTGCAGTTTGAACAGTTTATTTATGGTGGCAGAGAGTTGGCTGCTGTTAGGAGACTGGCATCGTGGACACCGACTGACGAGGCAGCAACCTGAGACACTCGAGGAACACTGAGTTTAGACACACAGCGCTTATTCAACCAAACCAGTTCAGTGACCACAGCGCGGGGAACATGTGGCCGAACGAAACAAAGTGGAGGACTGGTGTGTGAGCCGGGCGCCATCGACAGCAGGAGCTTGATGAATGGACGGGTCTCAGGTGTGCAGGTTGATTGGCAGCAGCAGAGAGATTGAGTGCCACACACACACACACACACACACACACATACACGGAAAACACAAGAAAAGGGGTAACACAGAAACACACTAGGAATGAGAGAGGCACAGCCCGACCATGATAGCATTAGCATTAGCCAAGATGTCATTTCTACCTGTTGATACTTTTAATATTATAACATTCCTATTTGCAGAACCAGGTGTACAAATGTATTACCATGAAAGTCGAGTTACACGCCGCTACTACCTTTGGTCTGTGTCCCCGTTTGCTCCCCGCTGTAGCCAGCTGCCGCTCATGCTAGTTCCCCGCTAACTTCCGCTAGCTCTCCGCTAGCTCCCCGACAACCACGGTAGGTAGCGGGACCAGCCCCGGCTTGACACACGACTTGGGCAGAGGGAACACGGGCAGTAGTAGCAGCAGCAGCAGCAGGGAGCTAGCAGCAGCGCTAGCTCCTAGCTTGCTACAGCGGGACACTGACCGGAGGTAGTAGCGGCTTGTAACCCGACTTTTACGGTAACTTTTAATTAAAAAACAAACAACTTGTTTTCTCTGCAAGCGATAGAGAACTAAACACTTTCATAGTTTGGTTCATAAAATCCAGATTTCCACTAAAGCAGAAGCAGCTACATGAAGCTCTAATTACTGTGAACAAACAGAGAAGGCAACACAGCTGATGAAGCAGAAATTATCTCAAATTAAAGAAAAGTATATATACAAATATATATGTGTCGTCACATTCCAACAGACATTACATGCAGATTGAGCACTAAGTGCTTATCTGGTTGAATGGGAGTCGGCAGTCGATAATTAGCGCAATCAGTCATGTTGTTTTAAAGGAAGGAATCTCCTTGGAAGTACTGTTGAGTCTTTGATCACAGCCTGATCACCTGTCTGCTTATCTGCAGCGCTCCACACACGAGGCCTCTGTTCAGTGTTCAGATAGCGTCTTTGTCAGCCGAGTGGCTTCTTCCTTTGTGTGGTCGAGCGTGCAGCAGATGAGCCTTGAGGAGAGAGCGGCTGGACTTCTGAGGCCAGCGCACCGAACGCCAGAGAAACCCGAAGAGCGCATCAGGGTTTCCCTCCCGCTGATAAAAGCCAGATTTAGTGCCGCTCATAAAACACAAGGCAAATTGTGCGCTAATAGCTATCTACTTCAGGGCCTGGTAATAGGCTCCACTACATTTCCATCTCAAATACCACTGCCAACTGAGGCGAAGTCTTCACCGCTTCAACTCTGTGGGTGGAGGTTTTGATCTTTATTTTTCCTCCGAAAAGTGAAAACAACCCTGACTTTTGTTATTGGTTGTTTTGTTTACATATGGGACAAAATCTACTATACATATATTTATACTAAGTACATTTTAATTGGGTGATAAGAAGAAGGTAGAGAAGAATTGAACATTATCAGTTGTTCACATAATGCTTTATAAATATGGAAAAGTATACATACTTCAAGACCAAAATCTGCAAGCTAAGGGGTAATAAGTGTTATCATTGGATTAGCTGCTTCATGAGCCACCTTTCCGCTCTCATAGGTCTGGAAGAAAAGTCCTTTCACACGCAATTGAACCCAAAGTTAATATCCAAACGCATCGCACCAATTATCTCAATATCCGGTTATATAGAGGCTTTAAACTTGAGCAGTATGGAGAACTCTGAATCCAAACTCAGTTATTTTTTCTTTTTAATCCACCTCAGATGTACATTGTGACAGACAGGTTTGAATAAAGAGGTGACAGTTTAGATAAAACATTGAAATGCTTATGTTCCTATTATTGCTCTCTTCTTCTGGCAGGGTTCAATTGTTCCTGCATCTGTATTTGATGATAGTTACAATAGCTTCCACAATTGTACACATGTAAAAATACGAGTGTAATTGATTTATACTCATGACAAATAATATGCCGTTTTACCCAGAAACAGCACATTTCTCGTTGACACGTGCTCCAGCGTCGTCCGACACCACCGCTCCTTCACCGCAGTGCAACGGTAGCTCAGCGGCGATGCCGTGGAAGCAAATGTGGCAACAGAATCGGCCCGGGGCTCAATTTATGGCTCACTGAACGCACGGAGAGAAAAAACAGCTGCACTTCCTGCAATTCCACGTAAAGCCCCAAACGAAGTGAATCACGATAACAACAACTTTCATCAATTCACTGTCACTGAACGTGGATTTCCTTACTTCACCTCCTATTTCTCAGAGTGACTTTCTCCTCGGTCCCCTTTTTTTTTCTCCCTCTCTCCCGCTCTCTTATTTCACAGGAATAAGGGGAAGCAAGAATATTAGCAGTCAAGCGGGTGTAACTGCTGCCACGTTTTTGGGACAATAATGAACACATTGCTTAGTTTTGACCTTTGAAAATGGCCTTCAGTAAAAAGTAAAGTGATGGAGGAAGGAGTACAATGTCAGCAGGGAGTTCTACATTTACACATATATGTGAATACATCAGTTTATATATATATATATATATATATATATATATATATATATATATATATATATATATATATATATATATATATGTGTGTGTGTGTGTGTGAGAGAGAGAGACAGAGAATCAGAAGAAATGCAAATAAGCAAATGTTATTGTGTGTATATGTTTCTACATTTACACATACATGTGACTATATCAGTTTATATTTTTTTGTGTGTGTGTGAGAGAGAGAGAATCAGAAGAAATGCACATACAAAGGTTATTACGTGTGCATATGTTTGTACATTTACACATACATGTGAATATATCAGTTTATATATATTTGTTTCTGTGTGTGTGTGTGTGTGTGTGTGTGTGTGTGTGTGTGTGTGTGTGTGTGTGTGTGAGAGAGAGAGAGAGAGAAAGAGAAAGAGAGAGAATCAGAAGAAATGCACATACACAAATGTTATTATGTGTGTATATGTTTCTACATTTACACATGTGAATATTTCAGTTTATATATATTTTCTTGTGTGTGTGTGTGTGTGTGTGTGTGTGTGTGTGTGTGTGTGTGTGTGTGTGTGTGTGACACAGAAACAGAAGTACAGACAGGGGGCGAAAGAAAGAGAGTGAAGCGGAGTGAGAGAGAGCAGGAACCTCCTCTGGTATCTAAATGATTACAATGAGTCCCTTTCAAGCCGTAGCGCCCGTTGCTGTGACTTGATATGATTTTTATCAGATGCTGAAATGCTACATTACCAAGTGGGCAGTAAATTATGTCTAAACCAATTACAGCGGGACCCTGTCCGGCCCGACGGCCACAGAGGGCCGAGCGGGAGGGGCCGGGGGAGGAAGGGGGGAGGCAGGAATGAGAGAAGGATGATAGGGTTTAGGGGTGAGGGGCTGGAGTTTGTCTTGATTAGTGGAGTCTGGGGATGCATGAGAGTCTGGCGATAAGGCCACTTGCAGGGAGTGTGTGTGTGTGTGTGTGTGTGTGTGTGTGTGTGTGTGTGTGTGTGTGTGTGTGTGTGTGTGTGAGTGAGAGAGAATCAGAAGAAATGCACACAAACAAAGGTTACTATGTGTGTATATGTTTCCTTGTATGTGTGTGGATAGGCGTAGATTTATGTGTGCATTTAGGGAAGGTGTGTGTCTGTCAGAGGTCAGAGAAATCAAAGAGGGGAGTCATGGGAAAATGTGTTTCAAAGCTGCCCCCAATAAAGCAATAAATTAGCCCCGGTTACCTAACGTTCGTCGGGTGAAGCTGCTGAATTGGTTTCGTGTATCTGGCCAGCGGATCGCTGCATGTTCTCTTTTTTATTGTCAATAAACTGTCTGAAATATATCAGGGGAAATGGCTGTGGCATCACAGTATTGTGAAATTTGAAGAAAGAGATTTCTGAAAATACACACATGTATAGGGAAAAGTAATTGCACAACATTTAGCTTTATTTTTCATTCCAAACCAGCTTACTGAATATTCTAAATATTACAATTAATAATCTATATGTAAATCCTAGGTGTTTGTTTTGACTTGCGTATCAACATTATTATTACCAGATGATTAAATATGACTAGATTATCCCTGTGATGGGCAGTATTCATGTTGCTCTAAAGGTTTGGAACATTACTTCGTTTCCAACGGCCACACAGGCAGAACTGTGTCGAAAGAACCAACGACTGCAGCGTCCCATCGAGAGGAAACGGGCTGCGTTCCATGGTTTCAGCACAATGGCTTCTCCCAGAGTTGTGCTCCAGAACGATCGTGTTTCAGGACAGAAGAAGATAACTCTTCTTTCTCCTCGCTGCCGGTAAACCGCCAACTCAAACTCTGGAAACTGTTTCCAAAAATGTCTTTAAAGCTCTTATTAACCAACGAGTTAAATTGTGCAAAAACGTTTACATTTCTTTACAAAACTGTGAGGAGAATACAATTTGATGTACTTCAAGTAATGCCTCTAAACTTTGAGTGCAACAGTGATGTGTGTGCGTGTGTGTGTGTCTTATCCTGTCCATCTACACTAATTTGTTTATTCCCATCCTTTTCATAAACACCATTAGAGGGCAAATAGGTGATAATAAACTGGAATGGCTCTCCCTCCCATTTGCTCCGACAATTAAGATAAAGTGCAGAGATTCAGCATCTTTATGGGCCTCTGCCACACTGCAGACTCATGGAATAACTTTCTGTCGTCTCTTTTGTTCGGCTCACTGACTCATTCACTGGCTTCTGCTGTCATTGGGGGAACAATCAACGTCTCTTTCAGAGCGCAGATGAATGGTAATAATACAATCAGGATCAGTGGCAAAGTTTGCCTGCAAGTGCAAGTTAAAATGAGCAATGCAGAATAATTGCAGACCTGAGAATCAGCTGCAGCAGCATCAATGCTAGTATAAAGACTTCATGCCTTTATTCCTGTTTATACATTTTCTATTTGTGCATTTATTCCACCAAAATGCCACGAGCCTGTCATGTCTAACTACATGTTCAATATATCAAAAAAACAAAACCACTTTGTTGTTTAAAACAACAAGACAAACCTTTCATCCCACGGCCAACATTTGCCATTTTTTTTATATATATTTGTGTCCATTTTCCTTGTTTAAAAGGAGGCTTTATTAAAAATGAAATGAAAATCCCCTTTCTTTGTAATGTTTACTCTGCCTTTCCCCATATCCGCTCCTGCTCCGTCTATATCCTCCCACCCTACTCTCCATAGTCCCGGATGCGGCGGCTTGGAGCCAGCGATGGACTGCAGATGAAAGGGGGGAAGATGGTAATGAAGCGCAGGGAAGAGACAAGAGGTCCCTGCGGGGCCCCGACGCCTCCCGGGACTTGTTTCGCCGTCAGACCACGTCCACAGCTCCCTGTGGAGAAGATGTGTCAGAGGATGTTCTGGAAGAGACCACGTCTGAGAAGATAACGGCTTTCTGCCAAATTACTGCCGATGCTTTTGATGTCGGGGAGTGTAAATAAAGAGAGGATGGGCTTGAACTACAAGCTACAGTCTAGATTAGTTGAGATGGTCTGAATCTGACTTGTGCCTGTACTGCTGTATATGTGCATGTAAATATGTAGTAAATATGAATAGTACCTCTATAAGTTTGCAAGACTACAAGCCTAGACATTTCATTAGAAAAACATGTGTAAAATATTCATTTTCTGTGATATTGTTATCTGCTTTTTACTTAGACTAGAAAAGGCTTCAGGCTATGGTCCCATTGTGTTTTCCAGTCCATAAGTCCCATTTATAGTCATGTACAGGCATCTATTTACAAAGAAATGTTCAGGCGGAAATATAAACCTTATACTTTAGTGTGTTCAAACTAACTCAGTGTCAGCAGCACTTAAGATGATTCTGACTATTGAGGGAAAAAAGCTTCAGAGTGTTACCTTTCAAAAGAGACCAAGACCATGCATTTACTCCAAATAGTTCAAGTACAGTTTGCAATTTACTTTGGGTATACCTGGATAGGCGTTTTTGGGCAAACTTCACAGGAACGCTAAGAGGTTAATGAGATGTACAGCGTTCAATACGCCCTCCTGACTCATGAAGGCTTTCTCAGCGTGTCAGCCTGGCGGTGTGAGTGGCAGGCGGCACCACGCTACGTCATCCTGTGTGCGGCTCTGCTTTTCCTCAACAATTTACCACTTTAAAAGCCCAATGGCCAATCTGCAGACAATCGTCCCCTGTAACACTATCTGGGCCCTGCTGATAAAATGCAGATGTGGCTCCTCTCAATGTGAATTTGTGACCCATTAAGTGGAGCCCCTCCTCTTTCCTCGCCACTCCATCCCTCTCTCTTGGCAGAGACCCCAGACCGCCTTTTCACATGCATTCCCCAAAAGCAGGTATGTGGATAGTATCAGGCTAACGAGTCACAATGGTGAATTTGTTCAACAAGGAGCGCCGCATTACTTAAATCCAAGCGTGGCTCTCCCTCTCTTTGAGATCGGCGGACTAGATTGTCGCAGTCTCCCCAGCGTCTCGTTTAGGGACGGACAAAAGGTGAATTCAAGCGCTCCCTTTGAGGTTCACGAGACCCGACTCTCGTCTATTGATGTCAAGTCTCCCCTCAGTTTCCCGAAATGTCTCCATTGGTCGGCAAACACTGCTGTGCTGCTCTGCCAGAGTTTGGTTGTACTTCAGTTATAAAAACAAAGAGAAAAACTAATTGAGTCATATCAAATACATGTGTACAAAAACAGTCTCAGGATCAGCTGAAGGTGTGTCCACTTTCCCACAATTATCCACATTTGTCACATTATTCTGCATCAAGACTTGTCTATGTATTCTTTGTGCTCTTGACAGGACGAATGCTGCGTTTGTTTGTTTTGGATGATAGATATTTTAATTGCAGGATAATTTAGGGCCAGCCACACAACTAGTTTTGCAAGTTTTTGCAATGAACCAGGAGACACTGCATTATAGAGCTGAGAAGTCTCTGCTGGCAGGAACCTTTAATATTGCTGTAACAGATGCTTAATGGTGTGGCTGAAGGGAAAAGTACACAAACAGAAAAGAACAGAACAAAACATGTAAATGCATGCTTAACATGCTGCAAACTTGTGTTCGCATTCTGTATTTTCAACATTTTGGCAGGATGACATTTCTTTAACATTTGTGTTTTTTCATTGACAAAGGCGGCAGCATTTCCCACAATGCAGTAGTCTGTCTGAACGCGGCTTGCAGTCCTCTGAATGTAATGCAGCTTGATGGATCTCAGTTGATGCACTTCTTGGGGTTGCATCCACATGATTAAATAATAATAACTTTATTTATATAGCACCTTTAAAAACATAGTTCACAAAGTGCTCTACATGTAAATAAGCTCTACAAGTAAATAAGACATAACTTAAATATCGGAAAACACAAAGGACCATAGGCAATGAATACTACAATAATCAAAACAGACAAATTAATAAAATATACAAACAAAACCAGGGGAACAAAATAACTGCATAATAGATCATAAAAGGACATAAAAGGACGTCATCACTTAAAAGCAATTCTATAAAAATGGGTTTTAAGAAGTGATTTATGCACTTATTGCAACTCCCTTTGGAGAAAAGCATCAGATAAATAATTGTATTATAATGTAAAGTAAATGTATACTTGAACCTTTTATAACTTAATAAAAAAGACCATCTGACAACTCACTAGGCACGGTGGTTGGTCAGGTTTGCAGGTATGAAGCTTTGAACGTCACCATTGAGCGTCACATTTGTTTATTTAGTTTTATTCTCGCGTCTACTTGTTCCTTTGAATGTCTACTTGTTCCTTCGGCTGCCTTTACGTCTCAGATAAAGGAACCCTAACCTCTGGTTTCACCAGACCCGAGCAGCGGCCTCCTGGGTGAAAGTCATGATCTAGCCATGGACAGTGTGTAAGAATAACCCGCCTGTACTTCTATTTGAATGATTCATAGCGTGTGACCTGAGTTGTGGTCACAGGCCGACTAAACGCTAACGTCTGCTGCTCAGAAAAGACGGCGGTGGAGAAGCAACCTGCATTACATGTGATTTTCACAGCACTGAAACAAGTTAAATCCAGTGTGTCTACACTCTGTGTCGAAGTGTATCAAAATAAAATCAGTTCCATTTAAGTGAAGTGAGTAGCACAAAGTCTCATGTGTGCACACTGGGGACCGGTGGAGGCGCAGCTATCACACCAGAGATGCTAGCAGTAATAAATTGTATTTCAAGATTTCCATATAATTCCAGTAAATTTTGTTTTGACCACCCTGACCACTTCTGATTTCAAATGGTCCAAATAACAGTGTTTCAAACTGTTTATACTGACCTCATTGTTCAATTTGTAAAGATCCCCCCTCATCTGCGGCCTGGCCTGGCGCTGCCTCTGGCTATGCTTTTACATACTCTGTGATCTAGCTCATTGCACCACTTCACTGTGAATAGAGAGAGTTAAAGTCAAACCCCGGGGTAACAGAGGAGAGCATTATGGATGAGCAGCCTGTGAAAAAGACCCATTGAAAAAAGGCCTTTGACAGTTTAATTGGTGGAATTAGTCACGATATTCAAATCGCCTCTGTTGAGCAGCCAATGACTGAAGTGTGTGCGACTGTAGGCCGGGCCAACCGCACAACTCGGTCCAGATTGCAAACGAGACACATTAGGCGCTCCCTTCCTGCCAGAGTCCAGTGGCACAGCGCTGGTGCCAGTGCGGCTTCTTGAAAAAGTTCCTTTGCTACTTTCTGGCTACATGGAAAACATTGAAAACTCCTTTATAATATCTGTCAGCTCCCCCGGTCTCCAACATAAACAGGTGTTCCACCCAAAGCAGTGTATTTACTTATGTCAGGGCAACGCTTACATACACAGACACTCAACACACTTTTAACATTCTCCTCCGCGCTGCAGTCGAGCGGCTCTTGGCATCGGTGTCTGCGGCCGGCTTCACTGTTTCAAGGAGACAAATTAAAGCCATATAATTTGCTGCTGAAAGACTCGCTCTGTGTCGCAGGTGTGAGGGCCTGAAGCAGGCGTTAACTCCCTGCAGCCCCCCCAAACACACACACACACACACACACACACACACACACGGTGCATGCTCACACTACATGTATGTAAGACCGCTACAAAATATATATGTCGTAGCAGTCACTTACGTCCCCGTAGCACGGTTAACGTGGTTGTAAAACATGCCGACCTGCACATGGCTCCAGCCTGTAATAACAGGTGATGACAGTAATAAGAGTGTGTGTGTGTGTGTGTGTGTGTGTGTGTGTGTGTGTGTGTGTGTGTGTGTGTAGATGATGTGTGTGATTGTGAAAAAATGTATATGCACGCATCGCTGCAAAGAGAAAGAAAGACATGGATTGTAGAGGATCAGTCGATTAGTAAAGAACTTGTTTAATCATGTCTGTGCATTATATTCCTTTTTATTTCAGACTCATAGCTCCATATAGCAAAAAAACACAAATACAACAACATATATAAAATATAATACAATACAATACAATAAAATACGAGGACACAGGTATAATCATTGCAGTTAAAAAGTCACTGGTGGTTAAAAACATACAGACACTTGTTCCAATGTGTCCAGAAACAGGAAGAATACCTCGTATCACTCTATGTTGGCTCAGATAAGGCTTTTATGATTACATTAAACCTCTAAAAACAGGAAACAAGCTGGCAAACTATTCACACTATCTGCTGTTTGATGCTAGCAGGTATAGCGTATTGTGGGTTAATTTAGAATGTTGGATAACATCGATCGGCTGCAGTAGCTGTGCAGCATCCTGAAGTCTGTGCAGAGATCTATAAACCTGCACCCTCTGATCATATAGCATCCCAGAATATATACTGCACATAGCTTTTGGAGGAAGGATAAGCTGTTTGTCAAGAAGCAGTCCATCACGTATAGTCACAGGCTCAACAGGCTGCAGCTCCTTAAGAGGACTGGATGTGTTTTGGAGCTGCCGCCCATTCTTTCCAATGAAAGCTGCTCACCAGCCGAGCCAGGAGACTTCCTGTTGCCTAACCACACGCATTAAAGATACGGCAAAAATGTACTAATATGGCTCTTATTTTTTATTGGGTCTAATAAATGAATGTTTTACTTCAGAGTTTTTGGGATGGAAATTAATTCATTCCTTTTGTCACGATTGTGTGTGTGGGGGAGAAAAGTATTTCTGGGGTTTTGGGCAATTCCAACTGTGGGCTTCATCCCAAAATCGTAGCCCGGAGCTGCTCCAACGCTACACTAAACATACACATTGACCGTTGAGAGAAAAAGCAAAAGGACACAATAACTATTCCTTTTAAAGAAAGCTGGGGGGGAAAGTGGATCCAGCAGGGAGGGAAGAGGAGAGGATGAGAAGAAGAAGAAGGAGGGGAGGAAAGGCGATAGAGCACTGAAATGCCTAAAGTAATAATCCTTATGAGACACAAAGACGTGCACTCCCTGGTGCTGTATGTGTGATAGTGTGGCTTGGCCTTCAGCCACTTCCAACAGTTAAAGAAAGCACTCGAGAAGAGAGCCCAGGCTGTCCCTTCCACTTACTCCCCCCAGCCTCTCTCTCCGACGCTCTATATAAATGCTTGGCAGTTTTACGCATGGCTGGGAGCAATTTCCCACAATGTGTAAATTAGTCAATCTCCCAAGTCAGTAAAGTGGCCTTTGATGGGGAGGACATTAATGAAGTGTACCATTAGGCCTCACATTTGTATTCTTAGGGGCTCTCCGAGCTTTTGATGTCGCCAGGCCCCATGGCTGATTATCCACATGCCAGCGCTGCATGCCTCTGTTACTCAGACGGGAGGGAGGGAGGGAGGGGGAGAGGGGGAGAGGCCGAACGTTTAATGTTCTCTCTCTTGCCGGACCGTCCACGCGGTCCCGCTGCCCGATTGAAATTGGCAAGAGAAAGAAAGAGAACGAGGGAAGGAGAGAGAGAGAGAGAGAGAGAGAGAGAGAGAGAGAGAGAGAGAGAAAGAGAGAGAGAGAGAGAGAGAGAGAGGGTTAGCGGTCCAAAAAAAGTGCAGTCTAGGAGCCGGACTTCTCTTCTGACACTTCAAAGCGCTGTCTGGAGTAAATTGCTGTGGACCGCTTCATTCAGAGTGGAAGGGCTTTCCCTTCGCGGATGACAGTTGCATGGTGACAAAGTTCAATTGGCACTGGTAGGAGTGGAGAGGGGAGGGGGTTCCAGATCAAAGCGGGACCATTGTAATGGTTTTGTTCCGTGGAAAATCGCTTTTTGTCCCTGGCCTTTTCAAGCCAACTCCTGGCTCCAGTCAGAGTAAATGGGATTTTTAACTCCCTTGTGTGGGTGGAAGGGCGAGGGGAGGTGGAAGAGCAGAGGGAGGGGAGATTCGTAGCCTCGGGGTAAGGAACTCAAGACCCTCCTCCCCTCCTCCTCCCCCCCTGCTCCTCCCTTAACCCCCGGCCCCTCTCTGCGCCCGCTGACAATGCAAGGCCAACTGTGTTGATGTTGTTGGCCCTTTCATCTGAAGTCGCCATCACCATCTTCACAGAGAAAGTTTAGAAGAGCAATCGTACAATTACGTTTATTGTAATTACCAGAAGACACGGCAATGACTTGCGTCCTTAAAATGTGATCTCCTCACACACACACTCATTCTCATGCCTCACACTGTGTGACGCTTGTTGTTGTGAACTGGGAGAGAAAGCAGATATGAACAAATACTCATTCGACATCTATCTCTGAGTCTCTTCCTCCTTTATGCTTCCTTTTCTCTCATCAGCACTTTTTGGAAACAGGAAGTGAAGACTCAGCCGTCAGTGCAAGGGAACACATTCAAACCTGTAGTTTTTTAGGGCTACAGTGACCAAAAATACTTGCTTTCCTTCTTGTGCAGATATTTATGGAAAGATATGTTTCCCAGAAGATGAATCCTAATGAATTTGATTATCCACTGACTTTTTCTCTATCGTCTCCATGAGTTTGATATTTATATAACAACTACTGAATCAGTTGGCATGACATTTGGTTGAGACATGTTTTCCCTTCTGCAGTATTTGTGTTCATTCAAAGACACATTTTTAATATGTGGGTAACGTCGGATCTTCTCGCGTGTCAAAACATGCATTCACTACTTCTTCTTCTTCTTCTTCTTCTTCTTCTTCTTCTTCTTCTTCTTCTTCTTGGCACGCTTGCTGCGCGTGCATCCTGTCCCGCCACAGACTTTGGGCTGCCTGCGGACGTCTTCATCCACACGGACGACTTTTATGTCACACAGACCAAAGCAGACCCACAAACACAGGAATAGGCCTGAAACATGCTGATGCATTTAACATGTTTGTGTGTGTGTGTGTGTGTGTGTGTGTGTGTGTGTGTGAGTGTGTGTGTGTTCTGCCTCACAACAACTCTTGTTTGTTTCATGTAGTGGTCATTGCCCTCTGAATAAACAGAAACAAAACACTGATCCACATTAAAGCAACATGCTTGTTTATTTCACAGATAGTATTATTATTTAAGACACATTACATTTCATCACAACCTCCTCTGGCTATTCCTTCATCTTTGTGCAAACTAAATTAAAATAATCAGCAGTTTTTGCAACAAATCTTCACATTTCCTCGCAGTACATTAGTGACAGTAGGTTTCTGACTGATCCTAAACGGAGCACCAAGCAGTGTGTGTGCCCGTCTGTATGCCTCCACACACACAAGGTATGAGGATATTTTAGTAGCCAAGTGCGTCAGACGGAGCTGGAGCTCGGTCTGTGTGATTGACTGTACGAGCTGCCGGCCAAATGTCTCCGCTTTTTCCCTTGAGCTGGGGGAGAAAAGTGTTATTTCTTCAAAAGCCCCATTTGAGAAACCCCGCAAGCCTGTAATTGCTCGGGAAAAGGCCGGACAACCTGCCAAGCCAAACACTTGAGAGGGAATTTGAAATATTGTAAACAGTAGAGTAACCCACTCACTGTCGAAGGCGAGAGCCGAGGGGAGGGAGAGCGGCGTTGGAGGGATGGAAGGTGGTTGCAGATGAAACATCGAGTGTGAGAGAGAAACACTTACAGATTTATACGCATGGACGATGACAACAGCTCACCGCCTCCTTTGAAGCGCCACCAGGAGAGGTACGGCTAAACATGGATCCTACAAAAGAGTTCTTCTTCTGCAAACTCAAAATGCAGATGTTTGAGGATCACACTTTCTGCAAAGCTTAAAAAACTCTTTCCCCACATAGGAGTTGTCAGTCTCCCCACTTTCTGAACGGTGGACGTAGTTTATGATCACCACTAACCTCTTTTATGTGTTGACACAGTATTTTTCTTGTGCTGTCAAATAAAAGCGGGGGATTATTATTCTAGCGCGACCCCCTCTTCCCGGCTTAATGACCCGAGCCATGCTCTCCGGGAGTAGGAACCTTAAAGCCCAGTTTGGGTTCAGTGCAACTCTGCAGTTCTGTTGGCTCATTCCCCTCCTCCTCCTCCTCCTCCTCCTCCTCCTCCTTGCTTTCCTCACTCGCTTTTTCTTTTTTCACCTTCTCCTTTTAAAAGCCAAAATCCCCCGACACCAATTAGAAGGCAAAAACGGAAATCTTCAACCAAACATGACATTTACAGGCTAGAACTCTAGACTTTGAACAGCTCCCCCCCACCCTCGCTCTCACACGTATTATGCAGGAGCTTACGTGCAACACACACATACGCTCAGTTTGTTGTAGTCCAAACCAAAATTGCTGCATTTCTATGCAGTTATATCCTCACGTTCAGCCGCATTGTTTGACGTTTACAGAGAAGCGGTGACCTACAAGCAAAGGTTGCAGGGTCTGAACCTCCATGAACCCATAGTAACACCTCTTATTTCATTCCTCACGTCAGACTGCCGCCCTCAGCGTCGATCTGTGTTCGTCTGCACAACATTACATCTCCATGTGTCTGTGTGCATGCGCTTTAACCAGAGTGCACCACATGCAATAAGATGGAAACACATCATTAACTCAGACCCCCCTCTTTCCTCTCTCCATTCTCCTCTCCAGCTCTACAGAGCGTACACAAAAACAGTTGGGTAATTACTGATAATTAAATCAATTACAGGCGGTCTCTGCCCTGCCAGCTCTGGATGGCGGCAGCCGCGTCAGGGCGCTCCAAATATTTGAACAGCACAATCCAAATATTCTCTGAGAGCTGTTTTTCGCTTCGGAGCAAAGCATCCGCCGGCCTCGCCGTGACGGTCCACGTGGGCGTCAGCATTAATGACCAGGTGATTACTCAGCTTTTCCTTCCTGCGGAAGAGGCTCAGCAATTTCATCCCAATCATAGTTTGCTTTAAAAGGTTTTTGGACGGCTGTAAAAAAAAATTAGCCGGGGCAATTAAATTGTTTTTACTCTTTCTTTTTTTCTCCCCAGATTACTATCTGGCGCTCTTGTGGTCATGGTTGACAGAAAAGAGATAAAATGGACCATTTACTGCCTCCTTTGGGGGCAGTAAACAGGATGCTCTGCTTCTTCTTTTCTCGTGAGGGGCAAATGTAACTTGCTGGAAAAAAAGGCTTCTAGTCCGAGAAGAAACAAACTGTCATACCAGGAAAGACTGCACAACCTTTCTTTGATGTCTTTAATTGCTATTTACAATAAATTAGCGGATTCATGGGAATAAAGATTCATTGATTTTTGTTCCAACATGAGCTGTAACAAGTCAAATTATTTTCTGTGGACTGCGGTGTCAGTCTAAGCAGCACTTTACTCTCCCAGCAGGTTTTGGGTGGCATTATTAGCTGTGTCTGATGTGCAGCAGTACTAGGGAGGGAGAAGAGGGGGGGAGTTTATCAGATGCAGATTTGTGGGTAAAGGCAACCGCAGTGGGGAGTGGCCACCAATGTCTCTGTGTGGTTTTGATAAAGATAGAGATTTATGCTCTTCCAGCGTTTATGGGTCTGGCCCATTGTGGCGGTGCCTACTCAGACCTGCCGCCACCTCTTCCTCGACAAGCTGGGAGGGAGGCGGATGTTGTTAACGGCTCCCTTTCCTCGTACCCCGCCTCCTCCGCTCTATTACCCCCACCGTGCCAACGAGGCCAAACACTGATAGACTGGTGGCTCGGTGGCTTGTCACGTGCATGCAATGACCTCGCTGATAAAAAAATGTACCGTGAAGAGGGAAAGATGCGACAGCTGCAGAGAGGATTTCCCCAGGGTGTGTCTGCCAGGTCTGTTTTAAGGTTATCAGATCAAACACAGACATTAATATCAAGGTTAATCATGAAGGCCTCGTTCACATTCATAGGTCAGTGGTTCAATTCAATTCAGTTTATTTTGTTTAGGCCTCGGAGGGCTTTACAATCTGTATACATAAGACATCACATCGGATCAGGAAAAACTCCCCAAATAAAGATAGTAAAAACCCTTTCACAGGGGAAAAAGGAAGAAACCTTCAGCAGAGCAACAGAGGAGGATCCCTCTCCCCGGATGGACAGAAGCAATAGATGTCATGTGACCAGAATGAACAACGTAACAGAGTTACAGCACATTACATGAACATGACAGAAAGCATTCATATAATGAGTAGTATACGCATGGATCACGATACAGTTAACCACGATCCATGAAGCAGAAGGATGTGGTGAGAGTGCATGAAGGGACGATCAAACCTCAGACCTTGCACACCTCTTCTTCTGTGTATAAAGGGAATAATGCAATTTCTCAATGACACAATTCCATTGTAAAAGAAAAGTGCATTCTTGAAGATCATTTTGGAGTATTTGGAATTGTATCCTGCGGGTCAGCGTAGGGCAACCATTATTTAAAGACAAAAAAGTCGCTGGTTAGATCAGAATGAAGCGTTTGTATTCAGCGGAAGCTCCTCGCAGACTGACATTTGTTGCAGATCGTCCACAGAGGCTTCAGCCGGCAGAGCGAGGGCACAGAGGGCAGGGGGGCGGGGCGGCGGGGTGCAGGGGTGGGGTGCAGCGCTGCTGTGCTTGTCCCCCCTGGCTTATTGAATTACCTAAATGAGCAGAGGAGACCAGGCTGGGGCTCTCAGTTGTTTGAAGTTTACAAATCATTGTGACTGCTCTGGGGCTTGGGGGGAGCGGGACGGGACGTCGGAGGGAGGGGGGGTGTCTTTTGATGCCTTAAATAAAAACATCAGGGAAACAAACAAACAAGGGAAAGAATGGGGATAAAGATGGAGACGGCAAAGAGGTGGTAAGGAAACACCGTGTTGCACATGGAAATCTGGGAAAATGGTGACGCTTCAGAAACCACTTCCTGTGTGTGATGGGAAAAGTTCAATGTTGGTGTCTGAAGACACCAACATTGGTGTCTGTGTGTGTGTGTGTGTGTGTGTGTGTGTGTGTGTGTGTGTGTGTGTGTGTGTGTGTGTGTGTGTGTGAGAGAGAGAGTTTGTCTTAAAGTTTGCCATTTAAGGAAATATGCTTATTTCCATTCATACTGTTAGTTAGAGGAGAAGCTTGGATGAAGCTACATCCAGCCGCTAGTTAGCTTAGCTTAGCCTAAAGACCATACACCAAGGGAAACAGCTAGCCTGGTCCCAACGTAAAGCTTTTTATATACTCGCGCTGACGGTGCACAAGGTCCGAGCATCTACAATGGTGTTTATACATTATATGAATATGTTCGGCGCCTTATTTTACGCCAGAGGGCGTAAAAACTAAATGAACTGTGAAGAATCAAGAAGACAAGCAGTGACCCGCCATAGACCAATCATGACGACCAGCTGCGGAGCGTTCGTGCATCACGCGGCGGCTGCAATTACGTCTTTTTCTGTTGCAGTACAGTGAGTATAAACTTCACGAGATCTGCTTGACACTTCCAGAGCTCACTGATTAGCATGTCGTAGCTTCTTTGCTGGTGGAATTAAAAAAGCGTCCCGTCGTGGTTTCCCGGTGGGTTAAATGCTGGGTGCAGTGCCCTTCTGGGGTAATTACTGATTGCATGGCAACCTCACATGCTGACACTAGCACTCTGGTTGTGTCATCTTTGAAAGAGCCAGGTTTCCCCGTTTCCAGCGTTTATGCTACGCTAAGCTAATTAGCTGCCGTCGGTAGCTTCATTTTTGCAGCACATACATGAGAGTGGTATCAGCCTTCTCTCTGCAATAATGCCAATTAACATGTTTCCCAAATTGTCAAACTATTCCTGTAATTCATATAGGACGTTGGTTGTTGTTTTTCCTCACTGCACATGTGCAACTTTGCTGTAATAACTGGTGAGAAACCGCTTTGCTCTGAACATTAGATGGGAAATGAATTATGTGCTTTGTTTCATTCTCATGTGGATCCAGTCTTTGAAATTATATTAGGAAAACATGCATACAGCCATTTGTTTTTCCTTTTACAGATTTAGCATTTTCACATGGATATGTAACTTTCAAGTATATTTTGCCCCCGAACAACGCAGATCACTAGGATTCTTCTGTAAAGCCCGATCAATAATTGCGTGTGTCTGGATGCGATGGAGACAGATAGCATGTTGCTAGTACAATCAGGGGCCTTGTCCACGCTATTAAGTGGAACTAATTAATTATGGCATGGAAATGCGTTAAAATGTCTCTCTCCCACTGAAGACAACATCCATTTTCAGAATGGAAAAGCCTGAAATGTGATTAGTTACATAATCATGGCAAAATAGGGTTGACCTGATTCAAACCATATTGTTCCGATTGCATGCCCCCACTTCCCATTTCCATTCCCCAAAGCACCCGAAACAAAGCATTTTGCTTCCAAAAGATATTTACCGTTGATTTTTCAGATTCATGAGGCCGTCTCATTTAAAACACACACACACACACACACACACACGTGCTCATGACTGAAAAAATGACAATGGGGAACGAGTGATTTCAGCATGCAGATCCAGGAGCTCAATCAACAACCGTCTGGGGACGGTAGGAATCCGTTTCAACTTCTTGACCCGTCGGCCCGGAGTCTTTGTAACCACGCGACTCCGCTCTAATTGGACGACACGATGTCTGGGAGTTCTGAGGCTGGACAGAACTCACGGCAAATTACCACTCACTTCCTGTTCGCTCTGAGCGGGCACTCGAGCCGTCGAGGGAGCTGTTGGACTTTGAAAAGTGTTTGCTTAGCTTGGCATCTCCGGTAACCGTGACCCCCGTTGTAATGAAGAAGAATTTACCGTTCTGGAAAGTTCATTTTTTTGTGTGTGTGGATGCCTTCTTTACAACAGTGCATGGAGGTGAATTGACTTTTTCTTGGTGTTGAAAATTATCTTTAAGGGAAAAGAAACCATTAAAATGTTAAATGCTGCTCTCTTTATATTAAGTGTATTGTGTAATTATGCAGTTCTGTAAGTGCAAAGGAGAAAAAATGAGTAACAAGATAAACACATATTTTGTAGGTCTAGTTTTGGTTTGTAACCTGACCCGCCAGAGGGTTTATTATAGACCCATTGGAGGAGCCGTCATTGGAAACCACTCAGAAAAGGGCAAGCAGGTGATTGGATGAACCGACCCGTCAATCAAAGAGCGAAAACCAGAGCAGTCAGGGCCGTTATTTGCTCTCCTTTGAATGAAAGAACAAACAAAGACAAATAATCTTGAAAAAAAACATGAACATCGCTGTTCAGATTGAACAATCGTGTCAAACGTTCCCTTTAATGCTGAAGGAAGCGTACTAATATATTTTATATTATATATATTTTGCTCCAATAAGGTGGATGAGGTGCATAAGATGTACGTCTTTTAATGTAAAACTATACATCAGTGTTGTCCTTGAGTCACCACGCAGGCTGCAACCAGCTCGCCGTCTCCTGCCGGCTGAAAGCGGCGTCCAGTGGAAGAGGATTGGTAGTGACATCTGGCAGTTTGATAAAGTGGATTTGGTTTCTCAGGGGCAATTCCAGGCTCCTCTCCCTGGGCGCCAGGCCTTCTCTGGTTAGTATATGACTTACATGTGTCGGCTGCTGGGAGCGAGGACTGTGTGTGTTGGTGTGTGTATGAGGAAGAGAGTGTCAGTATGTACAGTATACAGTAAGCAGGTAGCGTGTGTGTGTGTGTGTGTGTGTGTGTGTGTGTGTGTGTGTGTGTGTGTGTGTGTGTGTGTGTGTGTGCGGTGCGTTGAGCGGAGGGGAAGCGGTTAGTTCAAATGGAAAACAGCAGTCCCTCTACCATTTACATTAATGCAAGCCTTTCATCACCAGCTCCCCTAAAGCATGGCCTCTCTCCTTCTAATTTACTTTAAACACACACATTAGTCTCATCAATAAACACTAATGGCTCTTTATGAAACAGAGGTCTATTTCCCATTTTTCAAATAAAAGCCCCTTGTCCCTGCAGAGCCTCCGAGTCCGTTCTAATCCATCGCTGGGATGGCTGATCCGTCCTTCCGTAACATCCTTCTCCACGGCCGCAGAGTGAAGACAATAAGCAGCATGTCGGCATGTTGGCACGTCCACACAGCAGACCAGCGCCCGTAACATGCAGCCTTCATTACACGTGCTGTATGGACAGGGATGGCTTTCTTTATTTCCTCTTAATGCTAAAAGGTGGCCTCTCTTCTCAGGAACTAGAACTTTAAAGGACCCATTCCATATTTCCCTCATTGAAATAATCTTCTGGGATAATATAATAATATGATAAGTAAACAAAATGAAGTGACCATCATGAAGCAGCTTTTTAGTTCTTTGAGAATTCATTTGTCTAACTGGATTAAAGGGCTTTTGTAACAGAGACAGTGGAGCTCAACAAATATTTGGATGATGAAAGCACTTCTGAAAATGATCTTTCAATGCAGCATTCAACAAAACAATATTTACCGAGAGAAATGTGTCGTCTGGGAGCATAAAGAAGGGAAAATACTGGCACTAAAATAACAGCGCATAGAGCAACTTTTGCAATTTAAGTTGCAAAACATCACCAGGAGTCTTTTTTTGTGCCATATTTAGTTCTTTCTGTGGCTTCAGAACTGAATGATTATTAAAGCGTCTCCTCCGAGCATCTGATTTATGAGCATGTTGTGGGTTGCTAGGTTTGCTTTTGGATGGGACCACATGAAAGCCGAGGTGAAGGTCAGCAGCACAGGCCTTCTGTGGCTATGAAAACATCATGGGTGTTTTCTCGCCAGGGCTCACACGAACAAGACAGACGCCTCTTTCTGCAGCGCCGCCGTCTGAAGGAGCCAAATATAAATAGGATTTTTCATCACCGGGCAGATTCATTAAAGCAGAAACACAATCCATGACACGACTGTGTCTTTCTCACAGTGTCCGTGCTGAAGAGGCCCAACTCAAAATATCTTATCAGTTCTTCTTGAGCCTCACATTCTTGGTTCTTTACCCGTTCATCAAATATCAGAATCAGCTTCATAGGCCAAGTAGCGTGAGCGCACAAGGACTTTGACTCTCACACAGAAATAGAAATAACCGACAACAAAGCTGGACAGATAAAGGTAAACAAAAACACAATAGACTGGAATACACACATGAAAAAATTGTTGTTTATATAAATAAGTAAATGCGTCTTTTTTTCAGTAAAAGTCCTGCATTTAAAGTTTTACTTTAGCAAAAAATACGAAAGTATTAACAGAAAATGTGCCTAAAGTGAATCAGAAGAGATATCCGAATCAGAATCAGCTTTACTGGTCATGTGTGTGTTCACATATATGGAACTTGACTCCGGTTACATGTTGCTCTCGTCCTGCATATGTAAATATATACATATATACATATGATAACAAATAAACAAGAGAAATATCAAAAAGTCATTAAAGACATCTTTTTCAGAGTGTTATTGTATGTATTTTTCCATCAGCCTTTGAAACTGAAGGAAGTATTATTACTTAAGTTTGAACATGTATTTTAATGCAGCATTTTCAACTCTCAAGGTGGAGAACTTTTACCTACTTCATACACTGCTGCGTTTCTATTAAGAACATTTACAACTCAAATCTAAAACATTTACAACTCAAATCTAAATAAAAGTAGCAATGCAGCCCTGCATTCAAAGTATTCTCAGCTAAAGGCTGCTTAAAGAATCCAACATGAAAGTCCTCCTGCGAGGGAAAAGGAACTATATAACTAAAATGTTAAATATTGCTAATGACATGTATTGGAGTAAAAAGTAGTATAAAGTAGCATTAAGTGGAAATATTTAGTAGAAATACCAGAACATTGCTAGCGCAGTTCTTAAATGACGTCGCTCTCCTCCTGTTAGAAGGACATGCAGTTGTTAATGTCATGGAACGACAATACAGATGTTCATCAGGATGCAGGAACATGAAGCTGCAATTATTGTGTACCTTAGAATCTATTCAGTCTCTGTGGATAAATCTAATGAATTTATTAAGCAAGAACTTTAAATGCGAGATCAAGAAATGAATCCGTTTAACTGTTTAAAATAAACAAACTTACTAACTTCTCACAGTCAGGAGGAGATGTTGAACCGTTCTGTGTTCACAGTGAGAAACCAACCTGACCGCGTTGACTTGATGAAGACAAACATGTGTTAAGTATCAAATCCCTTTTAAAAGGACTTCGCTCAAAGCATCAATGTGGCTGATCAGATATATACATGTACCAATTACAGAGGAATGTTTTTGAGTAAAAATAAAGCATGCTATTATGAATTGTGTGTGCTCTCCATCTTCAATGATATCTGTTTTACTTTCTCAGGACCTCACCTCTCTCTCTTCTCAGGAGGGAAGGGATCCAGTCGGGCCTTACCTCACCCGTGGCATTGGAGGGGAATTACAGGGCTTAGTTCTCTCAACTTGACCCCGCTCCTAATTACTTGTTGGATAAGTCTTTTGGCTCCTAGTGGAGTGTTGTCCTAACCTCCACTTGTCTGCTGTGTGTCCAAACATGGAGAAAGGAAAACACGTTGCAGTGCACCGGGAGGCTTAGCTTCCAACGCAGCGTTCTCACAGAGCCGGGCGGCCAGCTCACCTCTGCTGCTGCTCCTCTGATGCAGCGACCAACTCATGCAGGTTTTAAAAAATGCAACGCTTTGTCCCTTCTTTGAAGCGAAAGAAAGAAGTGCAAACACGCACAGTGCACGCTGGGAGCAGCTGGCTGGCCCGCTTTCAACCACCATTCCCCTTTAAACAGTCAGCGAGAGGCTCCAGTAAGTGGCGGCAACCTGCGGCGAATTTGTCTTCGTCAGCCCGTATTGTCTCAGACGTTTCAAAACCTTTTTTGGCAACCTCCCCTGTAATCATGGCCGCTTCAAAGACAATTACCAGCGCAACAACTTAGTGTGTAATATGCGCTAATGGCGGATAATAACACCGAGGGAGACGACTCATCTTTTACGTGTTTTTGACGTGACTTTACGCTCAGCGGGGGCGCGCTGTGTTTTTGTTCTTTTTATGAGGGATTCGTAACATTGATGGTCGACGGAGAGACACTTTTAACACTTTGTTTTAACACTTTTTCACACCGCACTTTCCACCTGAATTGGCACACTAACGAGCTGCAATTACGGTGAAATAAAGCTGGGAATGTTAATATTGTTTACCAAAAGAGAAAGTTAATGTCCGACATCCTCATTGTTTCGTTACTGATCACATCTCCTCAACTCACACGATGTTTCACCCCTGGGAAAGAGCTCTCTGTGACCACCAAACTCAAAACAGGGATTATCAGGCTCAGATATTAGTTTTTAAACGAGAGCTCCCCAAACATCTTAAGGTATGTCATCAGTTCCGTCTAAAGAAAGATAAGGAACTTCGGTGGAAACAGAGAATCCTCCAGGGACTGAATAAGTTGAAGGAGCGGAGTTTATTCCATTATTGTCTAATAGCTTTCATAGCCATCACCCTTTACCCCCAATAAAGTCTCATTGGCCTGAGGATTGAGTCTGGATTACATGGTAGCTCTACTAATAATGTCAAACACATGAAGAGACCTGACCCCGAAACTCACCCATCGCCACCGCCAGCAGACGGTTAACCTTTCATCGCAGCGTTAAGTGCAACGGGGAATATAAACAGCATCGGGATCATTAATATGGTTTGTTCAGCATGTGAAACATGTGATTATTGTATGTTGTATCGTTGTGTAATTGGCATGTGAGGCGTTGAGAGGAGCTGTGTTGGAACAGGGACAAGATGCAACGAAAGAACAGCCTCTGCTTTTGCTCATGCATGTGTGTGTGTGTGTGTGTGTGTGTGTGTGTGTGTGTGCGTGCATACCTCAGTTCGTATAGGCTGCAGCACTGTACCCTCCCCTCCCCCCGGGCTGCATGAGACCTGGTGCCAGAGAGTCTCACCTAGTCAGGTTAGCCTGGGAACACACGCTGCCTCTCAGGCATTTCTTCCTCTCACACATAAACACACACTGTCCCGCGTCTGCATGCGCGCGGCGCTGCCCACATCATAAGCTAACAAGCCATTATACTGTCATTAGTGTTTTATTTGCACCACCCTGTCTTTCAACAATCTGTCACACTGTTCCCATGGCGATGACTCAGACGCTTAACAGTTGTTTTGGATCGGAGCGTGTGTGTGTGTGTGTGTGTGTGTGTGTGTGTGTGTGTGTCTCTGCACACACTCGTGTTTCTGGGCAGGTCGGCACGCTGCACGTGTGTTGTTACGTATCTGTGTTTTTTTTCTTTCCTCGTTCTTGACATGTAAATGATAAATTTCTATTTGTCAAACACTGACAAAATCTAAATCCATCTTGATGTTCACAGAGAATGCAGCTCATGAGGAGGTTCCTCAGGAATCATTCGTGATTTAACTTGAAATGTGTTTGGTGAACGTCTCCCTGTGTGAAGCGTGTGTGTGTGTGTGTGTGTGTGTGTGTGTGTGTGTGTGCACGTAGCACGTCATTGCCTCTGCATCCTGATTAGGCTTCCCCACGTTCCTCATGTTTGTGCACCTAAATAAGAGAACATGCGATGGCAGGACCACCCAAAACAGAGCAGTCACACACGTGCAATAAGAAAAGGGATGCTCATCATGTGGCAGACAGTTTGACGCTCTTTCTTTGCATGAGAAGATCCGTCTGTATACACAGTAAAGGTTTGATGAGGAATGTCTGGTAATAACTTCAGGCATCGTATTTGTCTCATAAGTTGAGTAAAGTGATTTGTCTTCTCACACAAGAGTTCACAATTAATTGAACGTCTGTCAACGTCTTTAATTTACAAACAGCTCGGAGCAGAGAGCCGGTGGAGCGGCGAGAGGGGAGGCGGCTCACGGCGAGCAGACGGGCTCTCCCCAGTGTTCAGGCTGAGGAATGCACAGTGTTGACAAGAGCACTCAGAATCAGCTTTATTCCTCCCACGTGCCAAAACACACATCCACACGCTGCCGTGGATTCATCACTGTCCACGTCTGTTGAGATGGATTTAATCTCAGCGCCAACCTTTACATGCACGGACGTATTCTGCACAGCGAGCTGACATGATGAGAACAGCCACAGCCGGCATTTAAAGAGCACGGCGCTAACTCGCAGACCAAAAGTTATTCAAGCTCATAAAAAGTTCCCGTTGGCACAGATACCCCAAAGTCTTCTGCTGGGATCCCTTTGTGACCGAGCTGGACGACGTCTATAAAACCGCCTCCGGGCTAAAGGCCTTTGGCTTGAAACCTGACGAATGTTGGTACCGAGAAATGAAGGACTATTCCAATTCAGATGCATTTGTTACGTGTATTATCGTCGCATGGCATGCGGCTCATCATGTTGAGCTGTCAGAGAGTGTCTCAGCATTGATTAGGCAACAAGATATGCACGTTTGGTGCCAACGGTGCTCCTTCTCTTCATGCTGTTGATTCAGCCTCTCCACCTTTGTCCTGCCCTCTCCGAGAATTCCCCTTCGGTTACGATCCATTTGAGATATTACTCAGTGTTCTTTTTGTGACCGACACACTATTTTCATAATTAAAGTGCAGCTGTGATGGATGTGGCTGTTTTAGAATTGGAGTTTAGCCTTTAATGACCTTTTGAGTGATTGCTTTCGGGAGAAAAAAAGCACAACGAGGCTGTTCAGGAAGACATCATTAAATGTCAATTATAATTAGAAAAAGCAGCGCGTGTGATTCTGTCGTGCTCTCAGAGAAAGGTTCTTGGGTATAGAGTCGGCTTGTACCGAATCCCAGAAAGCATTCATGAACGCTGGGTATATGTATCTCCATTCAGAGCTGGCCTGGTTCTCACAGCCTGCACCCTGTGAGTCACAGTTTCTATCACCTGAAGAAAACTTGGCAAAGCTTCTCAGCAAGCGGTGGAAAATTTAAAGGCCAGTTAGTGCCTTTGGGTGAGAAACAATTATGGGGTTGTGTTCATTACAATGCTGTACAAAGGGAATGAAAATTCCTAAACTAAGTGTTTTACCATCAAAATGCCAAGAGTGAAATGAATGTAATTAAGCCCACAAATACCTCCGGCTTTTGTAACAAAGCGGTTTTACGGCCTTTAGCAGCATGCGAGGACTTTGCCTCACACTGAGTGGAGCTTTGGCTGCGAATGACTCTGGAGTCATGCAAGCACAATGCAACATGCCATTGTATCTGGTTGCATGTGTTTGTTGACCAGTTATTGCTGATTAAATACTGTGATTTTAATTCTGCATAAACTGGACTTCTGCAGCTCTTCCACAGTGTAAGAATCACAGCCATGTGAGCTGCATTGATTTAGGGTTAGGGTTGGGTTACGTTAGGGTTAAATAAATCAATATCAGTCCTTAAGGAGGCAATGCAGAACATTATTCATTAATTTACTAAAAAGAGTGATTTTTAAGTTAAGTTAAGATTGATTAAATAGAAACACGGATCAGGTAAAAGATGCCGTAACTCAGCATTAGAAAGTCACCTGCAATATTGTGAACATTGTAAGTCATGAAAGGTTAATATGCTGCCAGCTTTCATGGCTTCAACGTCAGTAAAATCATCACGACTCAGAACCAAAATCACACTGACTGGAGGACGAGAATGAACCGTGAGCAGGAGTTTAACACAGCGTGTGTTTGTGTGCTGCAACACACTTAGTGACTTCTAATGTCGGTGAACACACTCAGAACCTAAGGGGGGAAATACAAGTGAATGTTATTAATGTTTATTTATTGTCGCTGTTATTCACAGTAAAAAGAAACAACAACCAAAGCATCATGTATGAATGCTATGAACTACACGTCTTTAGTGGAATTTATTAAATAAAAGGACCAAATTAGAAGAAATTAAAAATAACCAACATTAAACTTTTAAAATCGAGAGAAAGAATGTTCTTAAACAGAGTTAATCCATTTTTTTTTTTTTAAGTATAAAAATCAATGCGGCAGAACTGGAGACCGTCTTGTTTTTATTCCATGCATTCTTCTTCCTGCCTACATTAACCACAATGCAACTTGATTTGGATGTGTTATGCTATTAGCGGCTAACGTAGCGGATAGCTTTCCCTCTCAAACTTGTCGTGTTCACACTCAACGGATGTTGAATCATCGCTTGAGGCAATTTATCCAACTTCCCGCCTCTGGAGCCAAAAGGTTTTCTACAACTTAGATAAGATGATATTATGAATACATATTTACAGTGTTGCATTAATGCTCTCCAAAAGTCCCTTCAACACACTAAATATGTAATTTAATAAATGAAGAAACTTCTGAAATCTAAGAGACCAGATTGTGCGTGACAGGACCCACAATAAAATCAGTTGTTGCAGAATAAACATCACATGTTATGTTTGCTGGATATCAGAAGGGTTAGAATAAATTAAGAAATGCTGGTGCAGCATCCTCGTCCCCCTCAGGATACGAGGACACAGTTTTAACTTGTTTACGCCTCGGCACTCGTGTGAAGACAGAAACTCAACTGAATGCATGAAACAGTGAATGAATATTTCAAGTAGAAGCGCGTGTGAAGCTTGGGTGTGCGCTTGTTTATGAACGTTGCTGGGCATTTTGAATTTCCCCCGACACACGGAGTATTAATACGCAGATGTCAGAGTAAAGATGCGGGGAAACCACTTGTGAGTTTAAGAGGAACAACAGAAACCTCTGAGGCTATGAGCCGATTAGACACAGCATGCTTTATTTCATGTGAACAACCCCACACTCCAGCGTGCCCGTATGTCTGCGCTCTACATTCCCTCAATTGGAAACATCTTCATGGAGATGCATAAACATACTCAAAAGGCCGCCTTCGCTCTACATTTGGGCCTTGCCCGAGATCTGATTTTTCCCCTCTTTGATGTCACGTTCATATTCTTCCTTCTCCCCGGCAACACATGTCCCTGGTTACATCACGTCATGCCAACGGACAATCAGTTTGCCAAAACGCATCTCCGGGCACCGAGAGGCTGGCGAGGGGAAGAGCGGCTGCACACAGAGGCCACTGTCAGGAGCGTTATTAAAGCAGAAACAGATAGCGGCTCTTAGCGTCGCACGGCCGGCGGCTCCGGGGCCTCGCCCCCAGCACCTTCTCCTTGATGTCGGCACCGGGCTGCTCTGGGATCGGATCGGGGCGGCCCGGTGAGTGACAGCTTCAATAAGGCTAATTACAGTGGGCTGCGGGGCCCGGTTATGTCGTCTGGCGACTCCACCCACCGTGGAGCCAGAGCGACTGTGTTAACTATGGTGTTAGACCAAGGTAGGCATCAGTCAGTAAACACGCACACACACACACACACACACGCACACACACAGTCAAGTGCCGCACACTGCTATTCAGACAACAGAGGACCCTTGAAGCCACTCATGGCCCGAGTGAGTGTCCTGAGAACAGTGTGCGTTATGATGCCGTCAGTCGTGGAGAACCACATGTAAGTGTAAGGGAGCGTGTACTTTACTTTGGTATTCGTTGTACCTTTTACTCCACTGCATCCCGTGAGGTCCCGGGACAGGGATGTCATGTGTGTACAGACTGTAAAGCCCTCCAAGGGAAATTTGTGATTTTGGGTTTATACAAAATAAACTGAATTGAATTGCATTTATTTGACATCTTTCAGTTTTATTGAAGATTATATTTCAACACGTAAAAGCATATGATGTGTTTAAAAAATGTATTGAACTGAAAATACCCAATACTGATTATGCAACTGCTACTGCTACACATTAATGCATCAATAAAAATAGTATATTCTGTCATAGTAAAACACTAACTTTGACATTTAAAATACGGAACTTTTACTGGTGATGGAGAATTATTCTATCACGGTATTTGATATTTATATATACTGATTTAGTCATGAAGGTTTAATACTGCGTGCATTAAGTATGGGGCATTTGCTTTGTGAGACCTTTCCTGTGAATATCAAGGATCCATCTAGTAAAAATAAATAAAGCCTTTGTGATTTTATAGGGGAGAAGGTCTTTGTGTCAGGTGACCCTGTGGGACTTTGTGGATGCTTCTCTGCAGCATCGTGCATGATCAGTGTGTGTGATCAGTGTGTGCGTGATCAGTGTGTGTGATCAGTGTGCGTGATCAGTGTGTGTGTGATCAGCGTGTGTGATCAGCGTGTGTGATCAGCGTGTGTGATCAGTGTGTGTGTGTGATCAGTGTGCGTGATCAGTGTGTGTGTGATTAGTGTGCGTGATCAGCGTGTGTGTGTGATCAGCGTGTGTGATCAGCGTGTGTGTGATCAGCGTGTGTGATCAGTGTGTGTGATCACCGTGTGTGATCAGCGTGTGTGATCAGCGTGTGTGTGATCAGTGTGTGTGATCAGTGTGTGTGATCAGCGTGATCAGCGTGTGTGATCAGCGTGTGTGTGTGTGTGATCAGCGTGTGTGTGTGTGTGATCAGCGTGTGTGTGTGTGTGTGATCAGCGTGTGTGTGTGTGTGATCAGCGTGTGTGTGTGTGATCAGCGTGTGTGTGTGTGTGATCAGCGTGTGTGTGTGTGTGATCAGCGTGTGTGTGTGTGATCAGCGTGTGTGTGTGTGTGATCAGCGTGTGTGTGTGTGTGATCAGCGTGTGTGTTCGACACGCCGAACTAAAGACCAGAGAGGATCTCGATGTTTACGTGTAGCATCTGCATGTCCTGGTTAGCTGTGTTTACAGTGTGTGTACAGCCATGTCCTGTTGCTGCGCTCACTGATTTGCCTTTTCTTAGACACAACATTTAATCAGATATGTTGAGACATTTTGACATTTAGACATTTTGAGGAGACAAGTGGAGTCTCTTTGGCTCTCGTAGCCAGCAGCTGAACTGCTCTCCTT
>NC_136593.1:27994708-28044708 GCF_910589615.1 Taurulus bubalis | reverse complement strand
GGTCGTGTAGTGACTAACCCGGGGGATGAGAAGAGGTTTCATGCTGACAGGATGTCGGGGCTCAGTGGGAGATGGCTAACTAGTGGGAGCATCAAAGAATAGCTAAATCAGCTGCCTCCCACCGCAGCGCAGCCATCGCATTCCTCCTAGGTGCAGATATGAAGGGGGGGTATGTGCTTTG
This sequence comes from Taurulus bubalis, assembly GCF_910589615.1. Classification (NCBI taxonomy): domain Eukaryota; kingdom Metazoa; phylum Chordata; class Actinopteri; order Perciformes; family Cottidae; genus Taurulus; species Taurulus bubalis. The sequence continues at coordinate 28,044,527 of NC_136593.1, read as the reverse complement.
TAGACTCGCCAACACAAATATGTACAATCTCAGATAAGATTTGATTGTCTTTGGCAGTAAAAGTAGCTGTAGATGAGTTTCCATCCTCTAATTTTTCCTAATTTTCTCCACTTCTTCCTCAGAATCCTCAGCACTCGCTGCATATCGTAAAACATACATGTATCTGTCTACTTAACAATATGTGTACCAGTGCAGCTGTCTTCACTTTGTAGTTTACCGTCGCCTCTTTTCATTACTTTGGCAGCAGTAACAGTAACCGCCGTCCTTAAGAACATCTCATATAGCACTCAGCGCTCCGAGGGGCCCGAGCCTGTAGCACGCTCCCACCGGCTCGGGGCGGTAAGAGCTGCTGCGGAAAGGAAAGGGAATATAATGAGACATTTATTTGGTGACAGCTTCACTCACTGAGCCTCTGTTTCACACTCAGGCCATAAACGACAAAATGGAAGTCATGAACATGAGCATTACTTCAGAGGGAATAACTCGGAGGCAGCGGTGCCACGGATGTATTTAAGGAAATGTGCATGAGCTTAAATGCATTATTCATGTTTGTTGGTGTACGTCTTTGCTCAGTCGTACTAGTTGTGTATGACTTTTACAACTATCCCTCCCTTTTTTGACGCAGAGTAACTGTGAGTAAACATTGACTTTATGTCATCCAGAGTGGGTTTTCCCCCTCCTGCGCTTCATAGCCTCACTATTGTGTTCTGGCCATTCTCATTCATCCCAAACTGCCCCTGCCAAGCCAGTCACAGCCAAACAGGACGGGCTTTGACTGCCACTTAATTACACACCGTTTTACTCCACAGTTTACCAGTCAAAAGGAGGGGCCGGCCGGGGGTATGTGGAGGGAGTGGGGGCCGTTGGGCTCGGGGGTCCCGGGGCCCCCGGTATCCTCTCCATCAATGTCGGCGGCCCCCACAAAGGCCCTCATGACAGAGGATGAGTAGTTATAATGCCGTGTCCGTGCCTGCCGCTCAAAGTCACCCCATTCCTAATTGCCCTCAGAGATGGCAGATAATGGAGGGGCTTTGAAGTGAAAATGGCTCCTAATGAGCGCGAGAGAGGGAGAGAGAAAGAGGGAGGGCGGGGGATAGCGAGGGTATATGTGTGCAACCTGTTTATGTAGAAGAAAGTGGAGAAAATGTCGGAGAAATGTAGAAGAGCGCCGTACAATTAAAGGTGGCGTGAGACTCGGGTTCACACTCATTTGACACCGCATATAGACGACAGCGTCGAGGCGCCTTGGGAGCTGTGTGGACGCTCTATTGGATCGCTGAGGATTGATAATTACCTGCAAAAGTAATTGCAGCTAATTCCACCCAGCCTTCAGGACAAGTTAGGTCTTTAGCTGAAAGATGGTGTTCATCTCGGATTGCCTGAAAGATCTGTGGATGCTGAAAAGTGTCTTTGATTTCATGTTTTAAAGTTTTTTTGGAATGTGACTAATATTGAATGTTCTTTTTCATAATATCCTTTGTATTTATATATCCATAATCACAAAATCTGGGAAGAAAACCTTAATTGAGTTTTACCAAAAATGCCCATAATAAAGACATATAGCTATAGCTGTTCTCCACACATTCAAAACACACAATATATATATTATCCAATTTTAAGAATGCTATTTTTGTTCCCATGAACATTTGCCAACAAAGCAGAGTCTTTGTAACTTGGTTTCTTCCATTGCCACCAACATGCCAGATAAAATCTATAAAATCTAAAACACATTTCTAGCCACAACCACTCTTCTCTCCACTGGACTCGCAGCTTCTGGTGAAGTTGAACACACTTTGGTTAAAGACTTCTGGGAAATGGGGTTTCTTGAAGGCCTCCAAAATATCTGTGAATGCTGAAAAGTGTCTTTGATTTCATGTTTTAAAGTTTTTTTTGGATGTGACTAATATTTTCATAATATCCTTTGTATTTATATATCCATCGTCACAAAATCTGGGGATAAACCTTGTTTGAGTTTACTAAAAATGCCCATAATAAGGACACGTATACGCCTTTATCTCCACACATTGAAAAATGGTCCCTAATGAGCGCGAGAGGGAGAGAGAAAGAGGGAGGATGGGGAGCGTATGTGTGTGAGGACGGCCCGTCAACCTGTTCATACGTAGAAGAAAATGTCGGATAAATGTGGAAGAGCGACAAAGGACGTGTGACGGGCGCTGCTGTCCCGCCCGGCCCGTCCCACTGTGCTCACGGGAGCGCACAGGAGTCGGAGACGGGAGTCGGAGACGGCCGCTCAGCGGGGGGCCGCTCCATCCATCTTCCTGGACCCCTCCGTCTCCAGCGTCGCCTCCGGGCCGGTTCGCTTCGGAGCTCCTCTCTCCATCTTTTCTCTCCTTACATCATACTCTCCTTCCTTTTATCCCTTTCTGCGCTGTCTGTCTGTCTGCCCATCCGTGCCGCGATTCCCATCCCTCCCTCTCCCTCTGTGTTTCTGACGGACAAATTGACAAAGGCACCGCCGCTCGGTCTGGCGTCGGGCCCTTCCCATACCGGCATACCCTTCCCATTCCGCCTCGCATACTTTCACATGACGCCAAGGAAACTCAAACCATTTACATACAATGTGTTTCTCTTTTTACTGCGTGCTCCTTTTGTCACGCTCCTCGGTACTGTCTTTTGATTACCTTTTCTTTGTTATTGTGATGAAGCTCTCTCACCCTTCGCCTCTGGCTTTGTCAGCCGGCTATAAAGTCAATTTACTCTCCGTGCCCACAGTCCTGCTGGAGAGTAAATCACAGCCAGTCACATGAGTAACTGCATGAGAATTACATCAAAGGGATATTTGTTCAGAGGAGCCAATGATAAATATCAAACCCATATTAAAAAATATATACTCAACCTAAAATCAGATGTCATGGTGTCCTAGAAACATACTTATTTACTTAAAATTTACTTAAAATACAATTACATTCGATGACAGAGCTTTGTTCAACCGCAGGTATTTACAGAATCCTCAAAGACTCTTCAAATCATTTAGATGATCAAATATTTCATCTGTTGCTCACTAGAAAACATTTATTTTTCCTAATCCAAACTAAGGTAGGAGCCAAAAGTGACGTATCTACTCAATTCATACAATGTGAACCAACATGATTATCACTTATAGTGGTTTACTGTATATTGATTGATGTATTTTTCTTTCCAATCTCTATATTTAATGTATATTTTTCTTGTGTTTTCCACAAAGAGTAAGGAGATTTCAAAGTATAAATTAAAAAAACAAGATAGCAACTTTTGTCACGACCCTAAAAAAATAAATCACGACCGGCTCGGCTGGTGAAATGACGAGTTAACTGTAAGTTTCTTTTATCTTGTCCCGTCAGCCATCGAGATCTCCCCTCAGCCTTTTGTCTCCCTCTCGGACACGTTGTGTTTTGGGTTTCAATGGGCCCCTCTCTCGTCCACAAAGAGCAGAGCCAGCGGGGCCCTTCTGAATGACAATACTTTGAGGAATCAGTTGGTATTTACCGCTGAAGAGGTGGAGTGCATTAAGCCAAGAGACTGATTGTTGTTGTGTTTGCCTTTACTAATTGGCTGGAAGGCAGTAAGCTGCTGATACAATTCACAGGAAAACAGTGATCAGAGGAGGAACGGGGGATGAGAGGGGGAGGAGTGGAAACTGCAGATTAAAAAAGTGCATGGTTGGTTGGGCCTCTGAGGGCTGATGAGAACATTAAGATTATAAAGACACGCCAGACAGCCGCATGCAGTCAAACCCTGTTTATCCAATACTATGCTGCATGAGGTCATAACACACTTTATCAACTGTGTGCAATCATACTGTCGACACAACACGTGACACACGGATGGTTAAAAGAAGGCTTGTTTCAGGAACATGCAAAATCCACCGGGGTTCCTTAAACCTCAGAGAACGTTGATCCAAAATATGAAGGCGGGAAAACGAGGATCGGATAGACCCGGTTCTGTCTGACCGAGGGTTCTGTCTGCTGAGTAATCAGGACAAGCTGCGGGGAGACGTGGCCTGACCAGGAGGAACAACATGGAGGGAACCAGGAGGAACAACGTGAGAACAACATGGAGGGAACCAGGAGGAACAACACGGAGGGAACCAGGAGGAACAACGTGAGAACAACATGGAGGGAACCAGGGGGAACAACATGGAGGGAACCAGGAGGAACAACATGGAGGGAACCAGGAGGAACAACGTGGAGGGAACCAGGAGGAAACATGGAGGGAACCAGGAGGAACAACGTGGAGGGAACCAGGAGGAACAACATGGAGGGAACCAGGAGGAACAACATGGAGGGAACCAGGAGGAAACATGGAGGGAACCAGGAGGAACAACATGGAGGGAACCAGGAGGAACAACGTGAGAACAACATGGAGGGAACCAGGGGGAACAACATGGAGGGAACCAGGAGGAACAACATGGAAGGAACCAGGACGAACAACATGAAGGGAACCAGGAGGAACGACATGGAGGGAACCAGGAGGAACAACGTGAGAACAACATGGAGGGAACCAGGGGGAACAACATGGAGGGAACCAGGAGGAACAACATGGAGGGAACCAGGAGGAACAACATGGAGGGAACCAGGATCAACACGGAGGGAACCAGGAGGAACGACATGGAGGGAACCAGGAGGAACAACGTGAGAACAACATGGAGGGAACCAGGAGGAACAACACGGAGGGAACCAGGAGGAACGACATGGAGGGAACCAGGAGGAACAACGTGAGAACAACATGGAGGGAACCAGGGGGAACAACATGGAGGGAACCAGGGGGAACAACATGGAGGGAACCAGGAGGAACAACATGGAGGGAACCAGGAGGAACAACGTGAGAACAACATGGAGGGAACCAGGGGGAACAACATGGAGGGAACCAGGGGGAACAACATGGAGGGAACCAGGAGGAACGACATGGAGGGAACCAGGAGGAACAACGTGAGAACAACATGGAGGGAACCAGGGGGAACAACATGGAGGGAACCAGGAGGAACAACATGGAGGGAACCAGGAGGAACAACATGGAGGGAACCAGGAGGAACAACGTGAGAACAACATGGAGGGAACCAGGGGGAACAACATGGAGGGAACCAGGAGGAACAACATGGAGGGAACCAGGATCAACACAGAGGGAACCAGGAGGAACAACATGGAGGGAACCAGGAGAAGGAACCAGGAGGAACAACATGGGGGGAACCAGGAGCAACAACATGGAGGGAACCAGGAGGAACAACATGGTGGGAACCAGGAGGAATAACATGGAGGGAACCAGGAGGAACAACATTGAGGGAACCAGTAGGAGGAACCAGTAGGAACGACATGTAGGGAACCAGGAGGAGGAACCAGTAGAAACGACATGGAGGGAACCAGGAGGAACAACATGGAGGGAACCAGGAGGAGGAACCAGGAGGAACGACATGGAGGGAACCAGGAGGAACAACATGGAGGGAACCAGGAGGAACAACATGGAGGGAACCAGGAGGGACAACACAGATGGAACCAGGAGGAACAACATGGAGGGAACCAGGAGGAACAACACGGCTGGAACCAGGAGGAACAACATGGAAAAAGACCAGGAGGAACAGTTTGGAGGGAACCAGGAGGAACGACATGGAGGGAACCAGGAGGAACAACATGGAGGGAACCAGGAGGAGGAACCAGGAGGAACGACATGGAGGGAACCAGGAGGAACAACATGGAGGGAACCAGGAGGAACAACATGGAGGGAACCAGGAGGAACAACACGGATGGAACCAGGAGGAACAACATGGATGGAACCAGGAGGAACAACATGGAGGGAACCAGGAGGAACAACACGAGAACAACCTTGGAGGGAACCAGGAGGAACAACATGAGAACAACATGGAGAGAACCAGGAGGAACAACATGGTGGGAACCAGGAGGAACAACATGGAAGAAGACCAGGAGGAACAACATGGAGGGAACCAGGAGGAGGAACCAGGAGGAACAACATGGTGGGAACCAGGAGGAACAACATGGAGGGAACCAGTTTGCGCTAGTGTGTGTGTATGTCTGTGTGTGTGTGCGTGTGTATGTCTGTGTGTGTATGTGTGTGTGTGTGTGCGTGTGTGTGTGTGTGTGTGTGTGTGTGTGTGCGTGTGTGTGTGTGCGTGTGTGTGTGCGTTTGTGTGTGTGTCTGTGTATGTTTGTCTGTGTGTGTGCATGTGTGTTTTGTGTGTGTGTCTGTGTGTGTGTGTGTGTGTGTGTGTGTGTGTGTGTGTGTGTGTGTGTGTATGTGTGTCACAAGTGGACCAAAGCCGTGCATCGGTTCTCTTTCTGCTGACATATCCTGAAAACAGAGACGCTTCTCATCAACTTTCAGGCCCAAACTGAGGTTGTGACACACAGAGCAGGAGGGGGAGGAGAGGGGGGGTGAAAGAGGGGGGGGGGGGGGGGGGGGGGGGTAAGGGGGGAGAACTCAAATCAATGCGAAAGCCAGAACGTGGAGTTCTCCACGGTCACGGTTGAAACCAGTATTCACAGTGAATTTCCGGCCGCAGTGCCATGCCTAAGTCCCCTTGATTATTTTCTGGTTCAGGGGTTGCCGCATTTCAAAGCCTCCGTCTGCCCACGGCTGAGGCTCGTCTCGTTAAGAGGCCTTACGTTTCAGCGGAGAAACGCACGGGGATCCGTGAGCGAAATCAAAAGCGACTCTCAATCACAGAGTCCTCAGTCCTCCATTCGGGGACCGGGACGTTCAGCGGGTGACACTGAGTGGGCGGATGTGTGAGTGTGTTTTTGGAGCAGGAGGTTAAATTTACAGTGAGACGGGGAAATTGGGGGAAAGTCTTTTCATGCTTTAGAGCCACGGAGCTGCTGCTTCAAACAGAGACTGGGTCTTTGTCCTCCGGGAAGATGCACAACCGCTCTCTGTCGCGTGGAAAATATCCAAAATCAGATTAACCTGAGCTTTTGCCTTGAAGAAGATGCTTTTGAGTTGAATCTGAAACTGATCCAGAATCAGATTTGAAGAATATTTAACAGGCAGACACAATTGTTGGCATTTTGTTTTAAATATTTGTTGTTGAAAAGGTCACTTTTGATTTGGATCCATAAGGCTATCTGGTATATGCAGGTAGTCATTGTTAGCATGCACACATCATTTATTTTGATTTTTTTTTAAAGATATATTTGAACTATCAATTACTATGATGATTATTTGTTTAATTAATTAATTACAGTAATTGCTTTGTCTACAAAATATCAGAAAATAGCACAAAAGTCCAATTGTCACGTCTTGAGTGAGTACGGAAATACTTTTTATTTCTTTCAAACTTACTGACGTACTTTTTTATTGTTTAAAAAACATTTGGCACTATTGCATATGTCTCTGAAGTTGTGTTTTTTTTAGCAGCATTTTTTTTTCCCGTCTGTATTATTATAATTTTTGTATATATATATATATATATATATATATATATTTCATCAGGACAAAGTATTGTTCTATAATGATAAGTTGGGTGGTGTAGTGGCCAGGGGCCGGGGGTTCGATCCCTGATCCCTGGCGGTCCTTCTGGGTGCAGTTTATTCACGTTCTCCCCGTGGCAGCGTGGGTTCCGTCCGGGTTCTCCGGCTTCCCCCTCGGCTTCGGTTCATTGGAGGCTCTAAATTGCCCGTAGGTGTGAATTTGAGAGTGAAGGCTTGTCTGTATCTGACGACCTGTCCAGGTGAACCTATTATTATTATTATTATTATTATGAAGTTGTGTTCTGTAGCGAGGGACTGTGATTGTGCATGTGACAAATAAACAAGATTTGATTGCAAATCACTTGTTTTGCCCCACCAACAGTCCTCAACCCAAATACATTTAATTCACAAAATATATGAACAAGGAAAAGCAACATGTGCTCTCAGTTGAGACGTTGCTTCATAAATAATAATCCATGAATCAACTAATTATTTCATAACTAATATCTTTGCACTGTCTCCTAAACATGACATTCCCCCAGAACTAAAACGTATTCTCAATTACGTTTGACTAGAAACGGATTTGTAATACGTTTCGGGGTTGCATATTCAGGACACTTTTAAGGTTTGCACTTAATAAAGGTTGTGACATGCAGATTGACGGATCAAATCTTAAAAAAAAAAAGAATTGTCCACCAGAACTCCTGCAGGGTATGAAAGGGGAAACGAATGAAAGTATCTGTTTCACGTCATCACTGTCGCTGTTCATGACACTCCCTCCTCCTCCTCCTCCTCCTCCTCCTCCTCCTCCTCCTCCTCCTCCTCCTCCTCCTCCTCCTCCTCCTCCTCCTCCTCCTCATAAGACATGAAAGGGCGAACCTCATAATAAAATGGAATAAACCATCTTCCAAGGTTGAATTATTGTAATTACATGTAATTGAGTGTTTGGCGGGCAAAACCATTTCCTCCTCAGATCCCGCATGTACTTTTTTGAAAATCACGTTCACTTTGTTCTCGGCCACCGGTTGACCTTCTCCAGTTGCAGTCTTTCCTGAACGGCTGTGACATGAGACAGAGTGGGACTTGCCGGGTGGAGGTGGGGGCCGCTTGCTATGTTGTCACAAGATGAGTTGCTCTTCACCAGATCCATATGGTTCCAGTCATCTGTCGGGCTCGCTTCTCTCTCTTTCCCTTTTTCGCTCGGCCTATTTATAAATACACGAATCTGTGTGCAGCGTTCTAGTCTTGGCCAGAAGCCGCGGGTTAAGAATGGGAGAAACCACCAAAACACAAATTAGTTCATGTTTCATTCCAGTGTCTCTGAGGAGGTTGGTTTGTACAGTAGACGCTCCTGAGGATGCATAATAGTCGCCATTGTTTTGGGAGCGCTGGTCGGCCAGCAGTCTCTCAGCAGAAGAGCAGCAGTTTAATTGACCTTTGCCCTGGAAGAGTTTTTCTGTTGTACATTGTGGGTCAACAGAAATGACAGACTGTTATATTGACGGAGGAGAGCATTGCCGTGTGTTACCTACGCTTCCACAGTATAACGCTCTCACTATAAAATAGATTTTCTCGGCGAACTCGCTGACTCATGCTAACGCCCATAATTCTGCAAGTAATTTCAAACTCAACATTACATTTTTTCGACAGTACAGCTGTCCGGCGCGGATGAGGCAATGGGGCCGAGCGGTGACCGGCTCTGTAAACGCTTCCATGGCGCGTTCTACCCCTCAAAGAACATCGTGTCCGCCTGAATGTGCTCGTCTGTGTCCGCCCTGTCAGCTTGTAATTGGGTGGCCGTGCAGAAGTTGCAAAAAAAACCAACTACTCAGTGAATCCCCAACAAATGCGTTCAAGTTTAGCTCAGAGGGCGAAGCGGTGTAACTGTCATTACAGTCATTGCAGTGAAGCAACGTGATTCACACTAAGCCTGTTTGTGTCTTTGTACGACTCACATACTTCTACATAACAGGATGGGACTTTTTAGTTGAGCCATTGTGTTTTTTAGAGGAAAATAAACAAAGTATTTGTTGTTGAACGACTGTGACTTCAATTGTTGCTCATAGTTAAGGTTAAGACTGTGGAAGAAAAAGAAAAGGGCAGAATTTCAGTTCAGACACTACAAAGAAAGAAGCTTTGTATTGGAAAATATTATTTTTTTTGCATTCAGTATAAGTGTCCACGGTTCCCTCCTGAGCTTGAACCTGTGATGTTGAAGTTGTCACAAAGGACTTTGATTGGTGATCGCAATAAATAGTTGATACAACTGTGTACTTCACACAAGTACTCAGGGTTCCCTGAAAAAGCATTTGAACCAATAAGAAGTAAAAAGGAAAATATTATAAAATATATATTAAATAATATAGCTCAAGGAAATATTCCTTGAGCTGAAATAGAGAAATTGTATTTCAAGTATTCCTCGTGGATTTGTCGGTGGATCACGCACTGCGCTTGATTACAAGGACTCCGGCTCAAAAGTAAGTTGCGATTGGGAATGTCAGGTTGCCATTTTCTTATGATTGGCTGATGAAAGGTATAATTTGGGACTGCCAAGACAGCAACTTCAAAAGCTTCCAATGCCATATTAGGCTGGAATGTGAAAGCTGTCCAGGCAAAAAATGATCCAATTTTCTACTGGCTTTAATTACAAAGAGGATCCCCTTTCATTGGTGGGGCAATTGCTGTCCATTTCTGAAGACCATTGTGGAAAATGATTAAGTCAAGCATATCCAGAATGCTTAAAACTGGACTCTCTTAGTGTAGCCATGGTGCGATTATATCATGTTTGAAACTCACATGTCCACGTCTCTGTAAAACGACCTCCAAACTGACGGTAACAAAGAAAGGGACGTTGTTGTGCCGAACAAGACACAATGATGGCATTGATGGCCGTAGTCCAATCACTCGGTGTCCAAGAAGTAGTTTCTTTAATAACCATTTTGTTTGTGCTTGTGGTGAAGGGTAAGACAAAATAAAATTAGTGGGTAGAGGGTAATTTGCCCTGTAACCGTGTCTTTTCCAAAAGTTTCCCTTTCTTGGCTGTCACTGCGCCAGCAAAATAAAAGCATAAATTGTGGTTAATTCCTGGAGCAGAGACATTGCGCCTGAAGCCGGTTGGTAATGGGCAATGCCCTTTCTAATCTAAATAAAGTTAAGCGTTTGTAAAAGCGACTGCATTATGGAAAATCCAATTTGTGATTGCAACATCTGTACTTAACCTCTGGGTAGTTCTTTGTTGGCCCAAGCAGCTACACTGCATGTCTTTTTTTCCACGATTACTTTTCCAGGAAGCTTACATGCACATGACCTTGCATGCAATGCTTATGATTCATATGCAAAACCTGGGTCCAGGCTATTAGGACGGTTATATTAAAATACTCTCAGACATGCAAACCCATGCAGAGTTTGCAGCAGCCTGAGATACTGCATGTGCACGAAAGAAGCTTCACTTTCTCACAGTATCATCCAGCCAACATAAAAAATAATAACAGCTTAGTTTCTTAATTGCTATTTATTTGACAATGAATAGGAAACATACATATGTATTGTTAGTGGTAATTAAATTACACTGACATCAAAGGAAGATACTCAGAAGTTTACTGCGTGAGTCAAAATGCCAAATGCCTTTTCCTGGTGCTCTGAGAAGACTTCTTCTATTTGTCCCGTTGACATAATGCCAACCAAAGCAAACTCGCCGACTAAATTCACCGTCGAGGCCAAAGCTTCCCACTCAACCCTCACCTGTCAAATCCCGTCAGACCAAATGTCAGGAGGAGAAGGACAAGAAGAAAAGGGACCATTCTCACACGTTTGGGATGTGTCCAGAGGCTTATTTGTAAGCCTGCAGGGTGTGGCAGAAAGCCTTCACCTCAAAGGTAACAGCTCCCTCCCATGTAATTGCTCTTCATCAGATCAAGCTGCTTGACATTCCTACAGACTGTTTCAAGTGACGACTGCCAAAAGACAGAGAGCTAACTGCCATCAAAGGGGACAATCTCTGGATCAGTGGTGCTTGATGGGATATCAGTGCGTCATTAGCTCAGGTTTCAGGCTACACCCCAAAAATAAACAATGCCGACATCAGAATACAGCACACTGAGGGACACGAACAAGCAGAATACAGCAGGAAAAATGAAGACGAATAATGAGAAGAGGAAAAAAGTGTCAGACTTCTCTGAGGGGATGCATCCTCAGGCCAAGTGGAGATAAGCCTTTGATAGAATTAAGCCAACGTCAAACAGCCAGTAGATGAGTCCTGTGAAGATAAAGCAGCCAGGACTGACAGGTCTGATAATGGTCCAAACAAAGAGAAAGTGGAGATTAAGGGGTTCCTTTTCAGGCAGTTAAGTGGACTGCCCAGAGGACACTCCAAAACATGGCTCATCTGTCAGGGACGGGGGGAATGGATACCATCACGGACGCTCCATGCAGAGGACAGACGGGATCCAGGAATTCCTACCAAGAACGCTGCACCGTAGTTTTTAGGGGATCGTCAGTAGTCTTCTTGATCAGCATGTTTGCATCTCACAATGTTTCTAAACATTTAGCTGAGACTATTAGCGAGAGGAATAAAAAAAATTAAGCGAACGCAATGGGCAAATAAACATAAAGTATTAAAAAAGTCAGCTTCCAAGCAAACAGAACTTGAGAGCAAAGTTGAAAGGGATTGCAATATTTATTGGTGGCCAATAAAACTAACTTATATATATATATATATATATATTATTTGATTTAAAAACAACATCCACATGTTTCTGTTGATTAGGGAAATAAAGAGCCAAAAAGGAATACACATGTTGTATTTACAGTAACCAGTGGTGGAAGTATTTAACTCAAGTACTGTTTATATTTGCTTTACTTGAGTAGTTCCATTTTTACTTACCTATAGAAATTGATAAATGGTTGTATGATTTTTTTTTCATGATTATGCATGACCGAGTGTTTGATTGTATCCCGTTTTTATTCCATTGAACATATTTGAGTGGTGCAGGTGAAGGAGTACTTTAAATCCTCTGTAACATCAGATGAAAAAGGCTGAATTAGACAATAAGCATGACTTGAGAAAAGATGCAGCTTTTCAACCAAGCCTTTGACTCTTTGAAACACATTTGGATAAAATCCATTGTTAAGTAGTAGCCGGTCATATTTTTTTGTCATTCCCAGTGCTGCACATGTTGCAGCGAGCTCCATTAGTGCGCCCATCCCGTGGTAGGATAAAAGCTAGGAAACTTTAATGCTCCGTTAGACTCCTCGCATCAACACATTGAGGATAATAAATGGAGCCGGGCCTTTTTGTGCACATAACCTTAGTCCCTCAAAAAGCTGTTCTCTTTCCACACAAAAAAAGGATGAGGAGTTAATGCTGAGGCGGACGAAAGTGGGAGACAGTCGCAGCACTCAGTTGTAACGCAGTCTGGCAAAACACTAACAAAGGAAATGAGCAAACCACACAGCAAATAACAGACTTTTATTCAACACTCTGAGCTTACATCTGGTGCCAACTCCCGTCACTTGCAAATGAACGGATTTATGAGAAATATTACGCACAAATTACTACATGTGTCTAGACAGGACATTATTGTAGCTTTAGTTACATTGGCATGACCGAGTTCAGTTTTCATAAATATGTATATTGGTACATGTCAAACATTTACAGCTTCCAAATTTGCACTTAGGACTAAATGGCATGAATCAGTAAATAAACTACATTTCTCACAGTGTAAAACTATACATACGAGTTGCACTTCCCTGCCAGATAAACTCGTTTATACTTCCTTCAAAGAATAACTTGGATTTCTAGAATTTAAAAAATGTAATAAACACGGTTGTGTGAACTTTTCTTATTGTGCCATTTGTTCTTCTTACACAATGGTTATATTAAAAAATATATTGTGCGTCTTGGACATATGGGCCGGCCACAACGATCAAACACTCTGAAAGTAAACAGAAATATTCTTAAGCAAAAAGTGGGTTTGCAACCGAATGGAACTGCCAGAAAGGAACAATGCTTATTAGCAGGCCTCTGCAAAACACGCCTGGGAAAACTATATTCTTAAGTAATATTGATGTAATTCAGACTTGCATGTGAAGACTATATGCACTGCTGCAGGTACAACAGGTCGTTCTCTACGACCACTTCAGTCCTTTGAAAGTGTCTCCGTTTGCTTTTTCATCAGCTGAATTTTCAGCGTGTAATATTCCTCCTGCAGCTTGAGGACGGCCTCTTGTCTTCTTAGCACAGACATTTCTAAATCCATGCGCTCTTGCAGAGTTGTGCAATGCACTGCGGGCGGAGAAGAAGAGCAGAAAGCATCTCGGTGTTGTGCAGAAGCAGCGAAGCCAGCAGCGTGATGAGAGCTGAAGTGAACCGCGAGGGATTTGGGAAAATCCGCCATTTTTTGTTCTGCTGGAGAAGCGGATGGATCTGGATATGCGGGGAACTCCAGCTCTCTCGGTGGATGTTGGTTTGAGAATCTTGCATCTATTCTGTGCTCACTTACATCTTCATCACTGCTGGAAAAAAAGCTTGTCAATGATAATGCTCGACAATAATATGCGTTTCATCGTTGAAGTAGTTGGTTCATCCAAACTACAAGATATGCTTTCTTACTTGCGGTTGTGGTTTGGTTTTATTTAGACTCTGAGATTACACCTCTGATTTTGTTTTTGTTGTGTTCCTAGCACTGACAAATTATACATGATACATGAATGGCAGCATCTCTTTCCAGAAACAATATTCCTGTGACTCTAAATAATCCACAGAGCTCGCTGTGAACAGTTTGCATCATAACAGAAATGTAACGAGGACATTAAGTTGAAGTAAGTGGGAAAATACTGAATGCTTGTTTTGTAATAACATATTTTCAATCAATTAAAATAGAATAACAACCCCCAAAATATGTTTCACCTGTTTTGTTGAGCGTCCACCAACTCTGAGATGGAAGCGTCTTCTCTATCCTGCTGCAGGATGTCTGAGAGGTTCATCACAGAAATCACCACCTGGGTCACAGTACTGAACTGTTCAACGGCCGGGCCTTCTATAAATGAAGAATCATGTCATGCCTTGATTTAAAGTAAGTACAATACTAAATATTCAACTCAAACAGTGACGATGAGGATTTGCTTATTTCTTCCACGAGGTTTTTCAACTCAAAATGTATGTTTCTGCAGCATAACGCTTGTTTTCTTGCTAACACGCAGCATGTTCTCCTCACCTGTGCCCTCTTGCCTTCTCTGCCGTTTGATCTCCTCCCTGGACTTTGCCAGCAGATTTTCCCACTTTTTGTTACAGTCAGAAACTGTACGCTGAATCTGTGGAAAGGCAGCGTTGATGGATTGGGCTATTTCCTCCCAGGCTTGTCTTTTGTCCTGTATTGAAATACCAGTGCTGCACTTCCCTCTGATTACATCTTTCCTCTCCAGCATCAACTGAGCCAGAAGAAGACATTCCTGGTCGGTCCAGTTAGGTCTCCGCTTCCGGCTGGACATCCCTTCCAGAAGTTGTAGGGGCATTATTCTGGCAATGACAAACACATTTCATTATCTGCATCTAGGTCCCTTGTATACTTATAGCGACTGCGTACAATGCCGAAAATGCAACACGACTAAATGTAACCATACTATTAAACATAACAATCTTACTGAAAGGCAAAACCTTCAATTTAAGTCCTTTTTTTAACTTAAGTTATTATGTTTAAGAGATTTGTATTTCATTTTAAGATTTTCGCGACCTAGAACGCAATCAAGGAGAAGAGTGTCTTGGTTGCAGGTCAGACCTTTGCAGGATGTGAATACTACGAGGCGCAGCACGTGCCACAGTAATACTTACTGGTAAAACCTTAAGGTGAAATGTAAGGCTTTCTTCTCCGTCTCAGGGAAAATCCACAACGTCGCAGGACGATGACGTCGTCACTTGGTGACGTGTCAGTTTGTTTACAGCGGTCCCCGCGCCGCTGCAGCTGCACAGACATGGCTGTGGATATTACTTTACTTTTCAAAGCCAGTGTCAAGACAGTGAAGACCCGGAACAAGGCGATAGGAGTCGGCTTTGACTCGCCCAAAGATGAGATCTTCAAGAACAGCAGACCCAAGAGCGGCTTCTCTCCGAAGGCCAAAGAAGTGGTGAGTGTTTCCTCCAGCTAACGTCAGCTAACTGGGCTAGCATCGAAACGAACTGACTTTAAGTGTAATGACAGCGAACAACGGGGCTGTTTTAATGCCATTGTTGCTCATGCTGCGTTGTAGGACAGGCAGCAAGTCTCTGACGTGTGTCATTGTTGCTCATGCTATATTGTTGCAGGTAGTACGTCTATGAAATGTGTCATTGTTGCTCATGCTAGCTGCATTGTAGGACAGACAGTAAGCCTATGACATGTGTCATTACCACATTTCCTCATGGGATAAATAAAGTACATATCCTAGTGTTCCTCATGCTACATTGTTGCAGGTAGTAAGCCTATGAAATGTGTCATTGTTGTTCATGCTGTGGTTTAGGACAGGCAGTAAGCCTATGACATGTGTCATTACCACATTTCCCTATGGGATGAATAAAGTATATATTCTATCCTATCCTATTATTGCGCATGCTACATTGTTGCAGGCAGTACGTCTATGAAATGTGTCAATGTTGCTCATGCTACATTGTTGCAGGCAGTACGTCTATGAAATGTGTCATTGTTGCTCATGCTACATTGATGCAGGCAGTAAGTCTATGGCATTTGTCATTGTTGCTCATGCTACATTGATGTAGGCAGTAAGTCTATGACATGTGTCATTGTTGCTCATGCTACATGGATGCAGGTAGTACATCTATGACATGTGTCATTGTTGCTCATGCTACATTGTTGCAGGTAGTACATCTATGACATGTGTCATTGTTGCTCATGCTACATTGATGTAGGCAGTAAGTCTATGACATGTGTCATTGTTGCTCATGCTACATTGTTGCAGGTAGTAAGTTTATAACATGTGTCATTGTTGCTCATGCTACATTGTTGCAGGTAGTAAGTCTATGACATGTGTCATTGTTGCTCATGCTACATGGATGCAGCCAGTAAGTCTATGACGTGTCATTGTTGCTCATGCTACATTGATGTTGTGCGTTTATAACATGTGTCATTGTTGCTCATGCTACATTGTTGCAGGCAGTAAGTCTATGGCATTTGTCATTGTTGCTCATGCTACATTGATGTAGGCAGTAAGTCTATGACATGTGTCATTGTTGCTCATGCTACATTGATGTAGGCAGTAAGTCTATGACATGTGTCATTGTTGCTCATGCTACATTGATGTAGTGCGTTTATAACATGTGTCATTGTTGCTCATGCTACATTGTTGCAGGCAGTACGTCTATGGCATTTGTCATTGTTGCTCATGCTACATTGTTGCAGGTAGTAAGCCTATGAAATGTGTCATTGTTGTTCATGCTGCGGTTTAGGACAGGCAGTAAGCCTATGACATGTGTCATTACCACATTTCCCTATGGGATAAATAAAGTATATATTCTATCCTATCCTATTATTGCGCATGCTACATTGTTGCAGGCAGTACGTCTATGAAATGTGTCATTGTTGCTCATGCTACATTGATGCAGGCAGTAAGTCTATGGCATTTGTCATTGTTGCTCATGCTACATTGTTGCAGGTAGTAAGTCTATGACACGTGTCATTGTTGCTCATGCTACATTGTTGCAGGTAGTACATATATGACATGTGTCATTGTTGCTCATGCTACATTGTTGCAGGTAGTAAGTCTATGACATGTGTCATTGTTGCTCATGCTACATGGATGCAGGCAGTAAGTCTATGACGTGTCATTGTTGCTCATGCTACATTGATGTAGTGCGTTTATAACATGTGTCATTGTTGCTCATGCTACATTGTTGCAGGCAGTAAGTCTATGTCATTTGTCATTGTTGCTCATGCTACATTGTTGCAGGCAGTAAGTCTATAACATGTGTCATTGTTGCTCATGCTACATTGTTGCTCATGCTACATTGTTGCAGGTAGTAAGTCTATGACATGTGTTATTGTTGCTCATGCTACATTGTTGCAGGTAGTACGTTTATAACATGTGTCATTGTTGCTCATGCTACATTGATGTAGGCAGTAAGTCTATGACACGTGTCATTGTTGCTCATGCTACATTGTTGCAGGTAGTACGTCTATGACATGTATCATTGTTGCTCATGCTACATTGATGTAGTAAGTTTATAACATGTGTCATTGTTGCTCATACTACATTGTTGCAGGCAGTACGTCTATGGCATTTGTCATTGTTGCTCATGCTACATTGATGCAGGCAGTAAGTCTATGGCATTTGTCATTGTTGCTCATGCTACATTGTTGCAGGTAGTAAGTCTATGGCATTTGTCATTGTTGCTCATGCTACATTGTTGCAGGTAGTAAGTCTATGACATGTGTCATTGTTGCTCATGCTACATTGTTGCAGGCAGTACGTCTATAACATGTGTCATTGTTGCTCATGCTACATTGTTGCTCATGCTACATTGTTGCAGGTAGTAAGTCTATAACATGTGTCATTGTTGCTCATGCTACATTGATGCAGGCAGTAAGTCTATGACATCTGTCATTGTTGCTCATGCTACATTGATGCAGGCAGTAAGTCTATGACATCTGTCATTGTTGTTCATGCTACATTGTTGCTCATGCTACATCGATGCAGGCAGTAAGTCTATGACATGTGTCATTGTTGCTCATGCTACATTGTTGCAGGTAGTACGTTTATAACATGTGTCATTGTTGCTCATGCTACATTGATGTAGGCAGTAAGTATATGACACGTGTCATTGTTGCTTATGCTACATTGTTGCAGGTAGTACATCTATGACATGTGTCATTGTTGCTCATGCTACATTGTTGCAGGTAGTACGTCTATGACATGTGTCATTGTTGCTCATGCTACATTGATGTAGTAATTTTATAACATGTGTCATTGTTGATCATGCTACATTGTTGCAGGCAGTACGTCTATGGCATTTGTCATTGTTGCTCATGCTACATTGTTGCAGGTAGTACACCTATGAAATGTGTCATTGTTGCTCATGCTACATTGATGTAGGCAGTACGTCTATGACATGTGTCATTGTTGCTCATGCTACATTGATGCAGGCAGTAAGTCTATGACGTGTCATTGTTGCTCATGCTACATTGTTGCAGGCAGTACGTCTATGGCATTTGTCATTGTTGCTCATGCTACATTGTTGCAGGTAGTACACCTATGAAATGTGTCATTGTTGCTCATGTTACATTGTTGCAGGCTTTAAGTCAATAACATGTGTCATTGTTGCTCATGCTCATTGTTGCAGGTAGTAAGTCTATAACATGTGTCATTGTTGCTCATGCTACATTGTTGCAGGCAGAAAGTCTATAACATGTGTCATTGTTGCTCATGCTACATTGTTGCAGGTAGTAAGTCTATTACATGTGTCATTGTTGCTCATGCTACATTGATGCAGGTAATAAGTCTATAACATGTGTCATTGTCGCTCATGCTACATTGATGTAGGCAGTAAGTCTATAACATGTGTCATTGTTGCTCATGCTACATTGTTGCTCATGCTACATTGTTGCAGGTAGTAAGTCTATGACATGTGTCATTGTTGCTCATGCTACATTGATGCAGGTAATAAGTCTATAACATGTGTCATTGTTGCTCATGCTACATTGATGTAGGCAGTAAGTCTATAACGTGTCATTGTTGCTCATGCTACATTGTTGCAGGTAGTAAGTCTATGACATGTGTCATTGTTGCTCATGCTACATTGTTGCAGGTAGTAAGTCTATGACATGTGTCATTGTTGCTCATGCTACATTGTTGCTCATGCTACATTGTTACTCATGCTACATTGTTGCAGGTAGTAAGTCTATGACATGTGTCATTGTTGCTCATGCTACATTGTTGCTCATGCTACATTGTTGCTCATGCTACATTGATGCAGGTAGTAAGTCTATAACATGTGTCATTGTTGCTCATGCTACATTGTTGCAGGTAGTAAGTCTATGACATGCGTCATTGTTGCTCATGCTACATTGTTGCTCATGCTACATTGTTGCAGGTAGTAAGTCTATGACATGCGTCATTGTTGCTCATGCTACATTGATGCAGGTAATAAGTCTATGACATGTGTCATTGTTGCTCATGCTACATTGATGCAGGTAATAAGTCTATAACATGTGTCATTGTTGCTCATGCTACATTGATGTAGGCAGTAAGTCTATAACGTGTCATTGTTGCTCATGCTACATTGTTGCAGGCAGTAAGTCTATGACATGTGTAGAACACTTTAAACAATGTGCACCAGCTATTTCCAGTTAATAACGTCTCTCCCAGCAGTGTGACGTTATATTTCCCAATCTATGTTATTTGTATGACATTGATGCTAAAATCGTACATAAATCCAGTATTGCCATAAAGTCGACATGCGTATTGATTAGTATTGCCCAATACACATTAATAGATATTAAAGGAGGCTGTCAAATTGCAATACACCTAAATATAACCTGTCATGACCTTATTAATGCTAGCAGAACATGATTTCTATCGTCATATTCATGTCCGAGAAATAATTTCTCAATAATAGAATAAGAAGTATTAACCTTATAGTTTTGACTAAGTATACTTTTATCCTTTACCAAGCCCAGAAACCATAATCATATTACTCGGTGTCTCAGAGCTTTATTTTCCTGTGAATGTGTTATGTATCTAATCAAAAGGGAAATGACTTTGCCTCAAAGGGTTTTGATGATTACTATAATACAAAAATGTAATTTGACGAGATCCATGGTGGTTGTATGTGTTCACAACAGACCTTCCACTGCGTCGTTGCTGCTGAGGTTGGACCATTTGGTCGGCTTTTAATAAAACGACTTTTTCAAGATGTTTTCATCTCGTAGACTATTCTGGCATCGCAGTTAGCAAATGGGTCATGGTTTAAGATTAAAAATCGTACAGTTGGCGTTTGGTCTATTCAACTCATTTGGCATCTTGAGCACATGTGCTTCATTTGTCACATGTTGTGTGTACAGTGCTGCTTGTCTGTATAACTCGTATCTGGACCCACTCACAAAGAATTGAGGCATTGAGTTCAAACAGAGTTTTCTGTCTCAGACACGACAAAAACAAAATCCTCTTCCGCTCTGCTAGCTTGCTTTGTTACACGCCTGCATGCCTATTATATTCCAACCATTATTCCAACCATTTAACTTAAGTCAGTTTACTTCTGAAGCAAACAGTCAATTCCAAAATGCCATCTCCTGGACACGGAGCGATAAAGATAACTGAAATAATACCTCACTCTTAAAAAACAGTATTTTTTTCTTGAACCTTGGTCAGACTACAGGAATTTTCCAAGGAATTTTCCAATCCTAGTGTGGGCAGATCAGGATAAATGACTGCTCTGCTTGAGATCTGGGAAGACAAAAGCTAAGTTGTTTAAAAAATAAAAAAAATCACATTGGGCCAACTGGCCAGACTCTGCAGTTTAATGCCCAGAATATTTTGTGCCAACTGTCAGGTCGGAGCGCCACTGCTTCCCAAACATTGACAAGCCGAGATTCTGGACTTTGAACCGACCCAGAAAATTGCCCAATGAGATCTAGACTTCAGCCTGCGGAAGCCAAAACTAGCGAAGAGCGTTCTCCTCGTGTCTTTTTACATTGAAAAGACATGGTGAGTTTTTCTTCATAATGTCCTGAACTGGTTTTCAATCTCAGACAAATGTTCAGCTGTAGGCTGTGTTTCCATCGACAGCGAGGACAGCCTCTGTTGAAAGACCGAGATACGTCACATTTCACATAAAAGTAGTTTGAACCTTGACATGAGGCAGACGGGCGTCCATTGGTGTTTAATTAGTTCTTGAAAACATCTCAACTTGTAGTCTTCCATCAAGGTACGGAGACATCATCAACGGTTGGCCGTAGGTAATGGATCATTGGGAACTACAAGGCTTCACTGCATGTCATGAGAGTTGATCCTCTGCCAGAAGTCCTTGGCCTGACATGAATATCGTACACATCGTAACACAAACCTCTTCAAAGGCACCTTGAAGAACTACTTTACGTTTCCCTCGGGGAGTCGGGACTCTAAGTCGTACCTGATGTCTCCGACCATCAGTCTGAGGCCAACATGAGCCAGGTCTCAGCAGTTCTGCACAACTAGGTTTCTGTTATGTTCTGTTACATTAATATTAGAAATGGTGGTTTAATAAAAGCAGTGGTGCTGATTCAAAGAAACCCAAACCTATCCTGTGGTGCTGGCCCGCTGCTCTCCTCCCCCCCGACCGCCGCGGCCCTCACGCTGCAGATATAATCTCAAACCATCTCGGTGAAGCGGCGTTTGTAGAAATTGAAATTGCGAGCTTGGAATGTCCTGACTGCGAACAGTTATGTCGTGGTTTTCACCCACAACTAAACTATCAATTCTTTTCTGTACAGACTGGCGTGGGCAGCGTTTCTCTTTGTGCGAGTCCCCTCTTCACATGTATGATTCCATAAACATACTGCAATAACATTTTCTTTCGGCTCTCGAACAATTTCTCGGGGAAAGTCGATCCTCCCAAGAGCCAGTGATTAAAGGTGGAAGATCAAAACAGAGAAAATATTAAATTAGGTCCCCAGTAACAATGTTGACGGCCGGCACCTAACGCACAACAGATGTGGGTGCCCTTCAAGACATGCATAACTCTCCCAGTTCCCACTGAAGCTTGACAAAAATAGAAGGAAAACATCAAAGTTGACAAATACACAGTGGTGCTATGAGTCTTTTTCCTTCTCAAAAAGCAGGAAATGTTGCATCTTTCAAGGCAACAAAAAGAGGGCTTGATTGAGTAATAAGAGGGCCAGTGTTTACAGGGTGGGGTTCTCTCTTTTACCTCTTAGGGGTCGGTTTGGGGCGCTGTGATCTCCATTTCACCGCTCACCTCGTCTCTCTCCGCAGCATGCTGCCCTTCTCCAGTTTAAATGGAGGAGGTCACTTTAAAATTGGTAAATTGTGTGTAGAAAATAGTGCTCGGCTCCCCACTGTGCCTTCAGTATTGGTATTCCAAAATTGGCTCCTTCTCACGGTGTTTTCTTAGAAACCCTGAAAAGTGTGGCCATCGGCCAGCACTTAAAAGTGTGTTGTGCTGATGGGAGGCGGCTCTTCCCTGTGACAACTTTCACTTTGAGATGGTATGCTCATATACTCTCAAAACATCTCGGTTAGAATCTGGTTTACTTTAGATTTCTTCTCAGTGATGATCAAGTTTCCAAGTCCAAAATGTTGTTTTTTGCATTTGGGATTTCATCAAAGTTAAGTTTTTGGACTTTATGGCCCCAAATAACTGTCTGATTACCAACATGAAAGTATTGATTTAGACTAAGATATGTTGAATCTGCGATGGTACACTCAAAGATGTCGACCAAACTTTGAAATGGTTTGTCGGATCATTTTCATGATTCTATTGACGCTGTCCTGAATAAAGTGTGAAAAACTAAGATAAAATAAGTGAATCCTTTATTCAGGGGCTCGTGTACATTATTACAGCAGATAGTTAACAGTAAGGCTATAATAGATCAATATAAAATATAAAATCTATTATAATTGTAGATGGACTGAATGGTTGACTTCACATTATATAGAATAGAATATTGATATTGCACAGTGGTAAATATTGATATAATTTGTCAGTTGTTGGTGTTGATTGTTCAGCCTGACGGCATCAGGGAGCTTCACAGGTGAGCAGCCGTCACTAAAGGGTGCTGTTAGGGTGCTGTTAAGGTGTCACCCGTCTCCTTCTCACACCCTCCCTGGATCGAGGGTGCATCCGGGACACAGTTGTCTTGAAGATTTTTCTCAGGCCTCTTCTTAAATAACAGTAATTGTTGGTCAAGTAACAAAGTTTCAACATTTAAGCCGACCTGTAGCTAAAATTGACCGACGTGAATATTTATAAAATAGCCTTACAAATGTCTAATAGTTATGTAAAAAAAACAAAAATAAAAAGCTAAATCCCGACTCTGTTATGATATTGTCTCATGAGTCAATGTTACGTCTGAAACCTGTTTGTATTTCTAATTTAATGTGTGCAATCGATGACTGTATGTCACATTATTGGGCTGGTAAATGCGTGATAATCGTTTCCAACCCTGAAACGCTCCAGAAGTCCCCCACTTGGCACACAGGTAGAGCGTCCTCCTGCAGCTGTCGGGGCGGGACGGCTCAGGCGGCTGCAGCCATGGGGAAGTGATTTGCAGGGATCACCCCGAGATGAACGCGCTGCTAAACGCTCTCTTTACCAGTTGGCCTAATCTTCGCTCTGTTTTCCCATGGAAGCCAGGCAAATTGAATTCTGAGGCATCCTGTCGGGCCCGAGCGCGAGCTTGATTTAGTTTCACTGCGTGCAACAAAAGGCTTTTGCGTGATTCATAAAATGAAATAGGAAAAAGTGGTGAAATGCAGATTCACAGATGTCAAACTCTAAATCATAAGATGGACAGCAGATACTCTGCAGACTAAATAGACGAGGCTCAATCTAAACATTTAAAGACTAAAGCAGCAGCTGTTGACTCTTTTTTGAAGAGCGCTGTCAAGCTTTGTTTTTACACAATCTGAAGTTATTGTGATTTACAATCACTGAAATATAGCAATGCAGATGACAGCAGGCGGCCGACTCGACCCGCCACTTAAACACCGAGTCTGAACCGTGAAGCTAACAGATGGGCTCCTATTAAAATATAGTGTGTGTGTTCTAGATCATGAGGACAACAAGACGTATTGATTATGTCAGTTCACATTTATATTGAATATATAGCAACTAGCCATCCAACACAGCAGCAATATCTGTCGCTTTGTTCTGTATCGGATGCCGGTGGGGAATATTTTGACTTGCACAGTTTCTCTGTTCTTTCCTTTAGAGCAGCTGTCAGACATCGGGCCTCACTTCTGAGACCAGATTTGACATTTAGAGTCGAGAGTGGAAGAATGTTTTCCCTACAAACTCAGCAATTTACCATCTGCAGTTTGATATGGAAGAAGGGAAGTAGTTAATTTTACTATGAACTACTAATATATCTATATACCTATCCTGGTTTATCTTGGAATATGTATTCCTTTTAGTTAAAGCTACTTTTGAAAATAGGTTGGTTTTTAAAAGGTTAAATCTAGCTTCAGTTGTTGCCCATTATGAGGAATTATTATTATTTGATTCTAAATTATCGGGATCATGACTACACAATATCCATATTTATTTATAAGTTTATTTAAAGCACATTATCATAAAAGAAATCTATAAAAATTAGGCAAATAAAACAACGCTGAAACAACCCATTGACTTAGGATAGGAATATATAAGCATGTTTTGCTTCTACCTTTTCAGTCTTTCTGTTTTGTATATTATAGAATATTGTAATGATTGATTGACTGAATAAAACACACAACAAACAAAACAAACTTGCAAAAACAAGGCGGGTGCTGATGCAGCGCTGCAGGAGACGCCTTCCCAACGTAAATTTAAGATGTGTGCAATTTTATATATATATATATATATATATATATATATATATATATATATATATATATATATATATATATATATTATATGTGTGTGTCAGGATTTTGGATCTCCTGTATATATTTGGAGTTCCTGTATATTGCGGTTACATAAATAATGCTGGTGAATCTGAATTCTAAATGACAGGAGGAGTTTGTTTATTTTCCTCATGATAAATAGACTGTAAAACATGTCCTGATTATTAACAAACATTACTGGTATTGCATAAAATCGTGCTGTCTTTTCTAAAGATCGGCTTTGTCGATCTGATTATGTATTTATTTCTTAAAACAGACTACAGACCTGCATCAATGGTGACCTCATGTCATCTCTTGCTCCTTTGTGGTAAACCGAGTTTAAAGCGATACGACTGTTTTATTCTGTTGCCTTTACACTACGTACAACACATGAAGTGTTTGCATGTTTTTGAAAGTTCAGATGTTGTATCCACGCATGATCGGATCAAAAATTAACCAACACCAGAAGTGTGTTGCTCACTTTCATCCAGTAAAAATCCAAACGAAAGAAAATAAATTAAAAAAAGACCCTGTTCATGAATAATCTTTAAAGTCTTCTTTGATGGCACTTTTGTGTTTGTTTATGGCGCTGACTGAAGACAAAACTAAAGCCATTATGGACTCAGACATAAACATGGTAATAAAAGCAGCATGTGGCCGAGTCTTCTCCACTGAAGCATCTCTCTCTCAACGCGGTGGCGTCAGCCGGGATCGCCCTCGGTCAGGACGCAGAGGGACTTAACCCAAAAGCATCACCCAACTCTGCCCGTTACCTGCATTTAACAAAACAAAGAGCCGGCCAAGCCCTTTAAGAAATCTGCTAGCTAAGTCCTGTTCTCTTTTCTTCCTCGTAATAATCCCCCCTGATAGCTTGTTTGGGCTCAATCGGGGCTGGAGGGGAACAGGGGAGCGGAGAAAGTGAGGAGGTAAAGTGGGGTCTTTGATGATGACGAGATTAGATGTAGCCCGGCAGACTGTCTCCTCCTGCCGTCGCTGCGAGCTCTGCCTCACACACACACACACACACACACACGCACACACACCTATGCCAACACACGCTAGCATATCGCTACACACACGGTGAGCCACATGCACAAGGCCACCCCCTTCCTCATTGTTGAGGAATTACTTGCTCTTTAGGGTCTTAAGTTACAAGAGCAATTGATCCCTCTGACCCCCTGCAAACCCTTGAGGTTGTGCTGGGAATTCGAGCTCCAATGTATACACACAGGAGACGGCTCAACCCGGAGCAGCACTCTGGACCCCCCCCACACACACATACTCTCACACACACACACACACACACACACTCTTTCTTGCTTCCTTTGGTCCAATGTCCCAATGCTGAGGATGTAGCGCTGCCTGCAGGTCAGACGGTGCAGTGCAGTGAGCTCTGCAGGAGAATATATACGTTGTGCATAAATGAAAGGTGCTAACTGTGAGCATGAAATATAGTGTATAGTAAAATATAAATGAGTCATTCCATGTGTGTTTATAGAAGGTCAGCGAATGGTAAGCAGGTTTCTTCCAGACACCAACAATATTTAGTTCACCGTCATAGACAACAAAAACACACACAACATTTATTTTGAGACAATAGAGCCTTTTGTTTGTTTGCCATTTTTGCTTAAAAAGGACTTATTATCTTATTATAGTTGTCAATGAATTGTTGGTCGCTTGGCTAATTGATTAATCGACTACTTATCACATTAAATACTTCAGGTTAGATTTTAGTGTTTCAACTTGGAGGTGAGATGATGAATCACAAATAAAACACTCAATACTAAGATGCCACAACATTTCTCAATGAAACATCTGATGTGTTGTAAGATACATTTTGGAATGGTTGAATGCATAATAAACATATTACTTTTGTTTATTAAACAAAAAAGATGTCAAGTGTGTTCTCACCCACTCGCTTGTCAGGATTTGGGTTTCATGGTTTTGGAAAAGCCTCCGTCTTGCAGGAGTTTTCTTTAAAGTCACTCAGGAGACATAATATACAGATACATAATGTAGTGTTGTGAAGGCTTTGAACCCTGATAAAGGTTCTCTTCTCCTCTGAGCTTGACTGCTCTGAACAACAATTAACTCTTGACCTCCAAATAATTGTATTATCACAGAGGTCGGCCCTCTCCGGAGTCCGTGACGTCCGTCACTGAATTACCTTCTAAACCGAAGAAGGAGTTCTGGGTTTCTATCTAATTGCTCGGCTCTGTTAGTCTTGACACCTTTCTGTGTCATTTTTTAAAACGTCAACTCAAATAAAACCCCCGCTTCGGGTCGCCGTGACGCTATAGGAGCGAATGTTTGGAGACATTATTGGCCTGCCGGTGCCGGGTTACCTCCTTTCCTCCTTTCAGCCGAGGCAATTTGATAATTGAGGTTGTTAGAGTGAAAAAAGGGGCTGATGGCTGAAGACAGAGATGTTATGCTATCAGAATAATCTGCCGTGCTGCGGGGTCGCTGTCACAGTCAAACTCATTGTGTCGGTCTTCAGTCCTGAGTTGTGTGTCCGTGGACCCGACAGAGTCCGCTGTGTTTATGTTCACACCCACTCCTCTCTGCCAGCGCCGCTCTGTGGACAGGGAAGCAATTTGGTTTTTTAATATTTGACTGAATTACAGGAGCAAATATTGGATTGAACCAAGTTTCCTCTGCTTTGCCTGTGCACACACACGCGTGGACGTTTCCTCTGTGATAAATAGCAACAGCTCGTGAATTTAAAGCGCATTAGAGATGCATCTCTGTCAGTGCTCTGTGCGCGTGGTTTTATTTATGAGAGCCGTCTGACAGGGAAATTGCAGGTTTGATTTCTGCACGTCCCTGACTTGATGAATCGTCAAAAGCAAATATTGAGAATTCGCCGAGGCAGACGGACATTGGTCGCCTGTCACATCCAATAAATACAAAATGCTGCTTTCACTCTGGCTCTGTCTGAATGTAGTCTGGAGGAAATAGTTTCCTGGTACAAGTCTGAGAACCTTTTCCTTAAGCCGTGTTGACACATGTGAAGGAGCCGCTGAGGCGTTGCATCTAAAAGAGACTCGTTGACGTTGAAGGTAATCAAGTAATGCTTCTCTTCTTTCTCACTTTGTCTTGGCAGATCTCGAACATCACCAAGCTCAAAGACTTTCTGCTGCAACACAGGAAAGATTATGTGAGCGCCGGAAGGTAAGCCACGCCAAACACTCGCAGTATTCCACCACAGTCAACAACAGCAGCCGGGGGAAAAGCCTTCAAGGCCGAAAGAGACACACACACTTTGATTCTGAGGCAATTCAGAGGAGGTCAGGAGTCAGGGCTACTTGAAGGTATCGTCAAATCTGTCTCCAGTGTGTGTGTGTGTGTGTGTGTCTGCTGGCACGGGGTCAGCAGCGAGTCGGGTGGTCTGGAGCAGCAGTCTCCAGTCTAATTGTCTGGAATAATTGAGCTGCGAGCACGGGAAGAACAAATCACGCCCTGGGACTAATCCAGGCCTCGCTCCCTCCACCCCTGTGTTGTGGAGGTGTGGGTGTGTGAAGGAGCCTCTGTTTGGTTAGGTCTGTTGATAAAGCCTCAGCAGAACCAATTAACTAAACATTAGAGATGGCAATGGGAGTGCAGCAGCATTTAGTGGTGGGAAAATCCACCAAGAAAGCAGCAGTGGTTTCATCTGCAGTCGTTCCTGTATTCCAATGTTCTTATCAACTTCCGTTTTCCTCCTCTCAGAATAATGAAACCCTATGGAATAATAATAATAACTCACTTCCAAATGCATCTCAAACTAGTGCAGCTGGTCATCGTTTTAGACCTAGCGAAGGTTTCGACCTAGCGAAGGTATATACTGTGTATATATATATATCTATAGATATAGATATATTTATATATCTATATCTATAGATATATATCTATAGATATATATATATATCTATATATATATATATATCTATATCTATATATATATATATATATATATATCTCTATATATATATCTCTATATATATATATCTATATATATATCTATATATATATATATATATATATATATATATATATATATATATATATATATATATAGATATATATATATATAGATATACATATACCTGAGTGTATCTCACCATGAGTTTGATAAAGTATGACTTATTCAGCTTGTATCACTGCATTGTTGTTTGTTTTATTTAGAGGAATAGTTATCTTCATTATCAATTAATCTATTGATTGTTTTCTTTAAGATGTCAGAAAATAGCAACAAATGTCCATCACAATTTCCCAGAGCCCAAAGTAATTATAGTTAAATTCCAAAAGTTATGGAGATGTAAATAAGTTTGGTATTTGTGCTTGAAAAATGACTTAAAAGATTGATTTATCTTCTAAATCAGGGGTGCCCAATACGTCGATCGCGATCTACCAGTCGATCGCGGAGGCAGTGCGGGTAGATCGCATGCCATTTAAAAAATAATAATAATTAAAAAAAACTTTAGCGACAAAACCCAGCTTCCAGTGTGCAAATTAATGTCAATCACTACGGACGCTGCGCCCGCAATGGTTGGCCGCTTGAATGGATGTATTGCCAAGTACAGGGAGATGTTTTCCTCGACTTCCTTCATTACCACTGCACAATACACCAACAAGCATTATGCGCTGCAACGCTAAACATGAAAGAGATCACGGATGTGGCAACAACGATTGTCTAATCGAGCGAGAGCTCTTCAAAGACGGATGTTCTGTGCGCATCTGGAGAAGGACTGCAGCCACTCTGACCTCCTGCTGCACACTGATGTGAGATGGCTTATAGAGCTCTGTCCGGAGATACAGGAGTTTCTCCATGTTGTTAAACATGCAGAATACAACCAACTAAGAGCATGTCAATATGCTCACGTTTCTGAATTACAATTTAAAACGTGTGTCAATTGTGTGTTCCCCTGAAGGAGGGAGCAGCAAGACGTGGGACTGTAATGAGTCATTTTGATTTACTTTAAACCCTTGCGCTTTAATTATCGGGTAGGATGGACAATTTTTTTTAAACTTTTGGACTTTGAATGGCACTTGCAGCCCAGTTATTCTTTAGTTATTTTGCACTTTCAGAGGCTTGATTGCTATGTTGAGTTACCTTTAAAGCTTCATTTGTACTTTTTCTTTACTTTTAAAGCATATTTGCACTTTAATTTGTATTACTATTTAATTTATTTGTTATGATGATGTTCTGATGTTCAGATCTTGTTACTCAAATACATTTGAAGTTCAAATTCCAACATTTTGAGTTACTATTCTTAATTTGCTTTGGGAAATAGTCATTAGATTAGTCGATTAATCGAAAAAATAGTCGACAGATTAGTCGTTTATGAAAATAATCGTTCGTTGCAGCCCTAGAGTCAGCCTTTTCCCACATGAAAAAGATTAAGTCCAAACAGCGTTCCACCATGACTGATGACCCTTTGGTCTGCCTGACGCTGACTACCAGCAGCTGCTGTCCGGACTATGCAACCCTGCTGGTTCCATGCAGTGAAGTCATCAGAGCAAAATGTAATGACCAAAAATGTACAAAATTGTATTGTGTCATAAGGGTTCATGCAGTTATGCAAGGTACACCAATATTGTAAATATAAAGTATACTCTGTATATGCATACATTAATAATGTAGGTAGATCTTTTTGACTTGGTCATTTTAAAAGTAGCTCGTGAGCCAAAAAAGTGTGGGCACCCCTGTTCTAAATAGTTGATGAGGAATTCTCTTACAATCAACTAATAATTGTTCAGCTCTGGTTTTATCATATGTATATATTCATAATTCAAGTTCGTACTATTTGCACTTTATATTTAACCAATCAAAGTTATTCAAAATCCATCTTTCCAACAGAATAGATGTTCACATCCCTTTACATGTTAGGTATGTCCACACGTTTAAGCGTGCCGTTGTGTCTCATGCGTCCACCAGAGGGAGACAGTGAGTCTGACGGCGAGGTCCTGAGTTACAGTGATGGTTACATGAGCTCACTGGATGGAGACACTCGTATCTTTAATGTTCAGCCCGCCCTCTAAATAGTCTCTGTTTGGATATCATTCAAAGTGTTTCACCTCTCTGTGATTGTTCAGTCTCATCTCTCCAGATCTGACCCGCATGACGGACAACGAGCGAGACCAGATCGACCAGGACGCTCAGATCTTCATGAGGACCTGCTCCGAGGCCATCAAGCAGCTCCGCAATGAAGGTGCATGCTTTGTTTGACCGTGTCATGTGAACTAGTGCAGAGGTATCATTGGAAATGTAAAGTATGCTTCCAGGTGATGGTTTTGTCTTGCAGTGACTTTTAACTGGAATTGTCTTTGTCGTTACTTCTTTTGCACACAAGTTTGTCTGTAAAAAGAAAATGTTTTATCGTCACAATAGCAGAGAAGCAGGTGACATCAGCCCAGCTAAAGAAGCACAGAGGGGCCGTGCTGGACCTCATTGAAGTTTATCTGAGAGGTGAGTTAATGCAGCTCTTCTCAGATTATGGAGCGGTTTCTATGCATCCATGTGTTTGTCTTGAGGACGGTTGTTGGCTCGAGGAGTCGTGTGCATGAGCCCAGCGGCCACATCGGTTTCAACATGAGCTGCCGTGCACATGCTGCACATACTGCACATACTGCACACCTGCATACCTGCAGGGCGACATCATGTCAGGGTTCTTACGGTCATGGAAAACCTGGAAACATTTTTTAAAATGATTATTTCCAGGCCTGGAAAGGTCCTTGGAAAAAAAAGAAAATCCAGAAAGTGTAGTAAAAGTCATGTAAATGTGTTATATTCATGTGTTCATGTCGTTCATTTACGCTGAGTTTGAAACAATTAATATGCTTTTAAAAGAAAGACTCAGAATATAAGCAGGCATACATACAGGCATCTATATAAATGTGTATTATTTTAATCAAACTATTGTCTCATTCATTTGAGTCATTTAAGGTTTACTGTATGCTTTGTATTCTCATTGTTAGTTTAAATACTACATTTACTCACTTTTTACTGTTTACACAATTTGGTTTAAAGTCATGAGATCATTGGTCAGCATGTGTGTGAACCCTGTGTGTATCTCGTTTGTTTTGAAGGAGTGTGTAAGCTGTACTCTGAACAGAGAGCCATCCGAGTCAAGAGAATGGTGGACAAGAAGAGGATGTGAGTACATGCACACTTCACTCATGTGTTATTTACTGAAACCACTTGCTCCTGCTTCACGTGACGCTCTGTGCTTTCAGGTCGAGGCTGGAGCCAGAGCACCGCCGTAAGGGGGCGAAGGCGCCGGCGGTGGTGATGCGCCCTGAGGAGAAGACCGTGAAGGAGGAAAGTCCTGGTGAGTCAGTAAGTCCCCTGAGACCGGGCGATGTTTCACAAGCTGCTGCTCCGTGCTTTACGAGCTTAAAGTGCACTCTGTGCACGACAAGACAATAAAATAAATAAAAGAGAACATGGGAATGCACAGTGACTGTGTAAATATAACAGTAGCTGCTGTCTGTCCTGCATTAATAACGGGTGAGTTCCATTACATGGAAGTGCTTCCCTTCGTTATTTACATTTCTACAGACATCTCCATCAGCACTGTTAAGCCTGATGGTGCATTGTGGGTACTTGATTAAAGCACAACATTAATAAGCAGGTGTATACAGGCCCAACCTTTAGGTCAAATGTATGTTATCACTTAAGAGAAACAAACGGAAGGCTGCAGAATAAATGTTGCCTATTTTAATCAGCTTCTGCTGTACTCATTTTCTCCCAAATTAAAATGCACATAATTGCATCAATGCTTTTTAAAACAGTGCTCCTGTATATTTCCCTCCTCTGCTCTCTCCTCTCCATCTGATGATGCGTCTGCATTAAGCACCTCAGAGGATGCAAAGTGATTGAAAAGGTTTGAGGCAAATATCGTGTCATGATATTTGATTTATCGCCACACTCCTCCAATGTTCTTCCTCTCACACCTCGTCCCCCGAGTGAAAATAGAGCCGGCCAATCAGCATCTATCTCCAGCACTGCTTCAGTATTTTAACACCGGCTGCTCTTAGATCCAATGCGGTGAAATGTAAAGTGACCACAAGGATGCCTCATCTCAATAATTCCATCTAAATAACCACTCGGGGTTATATTTCCAGCTTCATGAGCGCCTCAGATGAATGACATATTGGGATCTTTTGCTTTTCTTCCCTGCAGAGAAGAGTGTGTCGGAGGTCCCGGGCAGCCCGGTCAACCTGTGGGAGGAGGGCCGCATGGAGGACGAGCTTTCTCCTGAGGAGGTCCAGATGGTGAGGCGACATCAGGATTCATCTGTCATGTCATGCAGCATATATGCAGATCGGTGTGATTCGTCTCATGAAAGAACAGCTATACTTAGACAGCTTCTAAATGCACAGGGACTCAGTAACACACACATGCATTGTGTGGAGGTTTTTAGTGAGAATTAAAAAAAAAAATTTATGTCCAAATTATATTCTATCTAATTTGGACCTTTTGAATTAGCCAATTCAGCTAATTTAGCTGTTTTTGGTGTGGTTACGGTTTAGTGTGAAATGCAGCATATTTCAACTTGTAACTGCCGCATGTCATGTTTAAATGTTCGGCGTATCAACATAGCAGAAACAATTGATGAAGGTGTTGTGATATCGTGTGTTTCTGTGTAGTTTGAGCAGGAGAACCAGAGGCTGGTGAGCGAGATGAACAGCCTGGTGGATGAAGTGAGGTGAGTCCAGCTCCGCTCACTTTCCCCCTCATGTGGGTTCTGATCCACACGTCCATGACCAGGAGAAGTCAGTAACACTTCTGTGTTGTTAAGTGAAGGGTGAAAAGATGTTCTGGTGGAGATCCAGAGATCCATCTTTACACAATCGCCTCCCATGAATTTACAACGCCCTACTTATTGAAATGCCAAGTCAGCAAGGAAGCAACTATGTGAACTAGCACATGTCCATCCTTACGGGGTTAAAGTAACCTGAGGACAGGAGCCAGAGAAAAGTGGCTTGTTGGTTCCAGATGGGACAAAGAATGGTCCTAAGATGCGTGGCCCTGTAATACCAATGCCATCTGAAAGTGCTTCAATATGCTCTTTGCTCTTTTTTTTCATGGGATATTTCATGCATTTCTTTTGTGCATTTCAGGCAAATCGAGGGGAAGGTGGTGGAGATCTCTCGACTGCAAGAGATCTTTGCTGAGAAAGTCCTGCAACAAGTGAGCTCCTCTCATGTCCTTCACTTGGATCCTGTATTTTGAGGAGAGGTTGAAGCTAAACTCTTTGTCCTGCTCGTGTGACAGGAAACGGAGATCGGCAGCATTCATCAGCTGGTTGTGGGCGCGACAGAAAACGTCAAAGAAGGCAATGAGGACATACGAGAGGTAACGGCACTCATCTATTCTGCATGTGGTATTCAGACGTTATGATTAAATCTGTTGAGTTTTCCTTTGGTTCATGTTATTAAATCTATTCATTCCTCAAGGCAATCAAAAACAACGCTGGCTTCCGGGTGTGGATCCTCTTCTTCCTGGTCATGTGCTCGTTCTCGCTGCTCTTCCTGGACTGGTACGACAGCTAACCCCACGAGCCGGCATGCGCTCTGCAGGACAGGAAGCCGCCTCACAGGCAGCGGGGGTCACTTCAAGGCGAGGAGACGACAACACTGAGACTGAATGTGCGGCTCACGCTGCAGCTGGAGCAAAGTGCCCTTTGAGAAGAGTCACGGCAGTTTGTCCTCCACCTGCCGCTAACTGTCTAATAGTGTTTGTCCAGTGCTTTCAGGGATTTAATGCTTTAAAGCCCTTTTATGGAGGCATTTGTCCACTTTTAATTGTGTTTGTAGCTGCACAGTCAAGGGAGTCTTTGGCACTAAAAGCAGCGCCGGTGGTTTGATTGGCAGCAACGAGCTGACTGAAAATAAAGACAAAGGGATACTGTTCACACTAGCTGCTTCATGTACACCATTTAAATATAATAAACATGCGTGTACCACAGTGACACTTGCATTATACTCCACTGTCAAATCCAGATGAATGTTTTGCTTTTCTTGTGGGCTGCAGAGGAAAGTTATTGGATTTCTATCACAGCATAACTGTACTGACACACCACTCACATTCTAGTAAAACTGAGCAGTCGTCTTAATGCAATGTTTTGTCTCCTCTCTTTACTTCTGGGTATCATTTTATAAGAGTTAATGCGTTTCATATTCATGTCAGTGTTTGAGATAACATCCCCAGCAGCAGCGCTCTGCTTCCTGTCAGCTGTCGACACACAGCCTCCTGATACTTCTGCTAATCTGTTTATTAGGATTAACTATATTCTGGTTACAGCGCTGAGAATTCTTTTCTTTGATCTTAACTCCAGGGAGCTTTTCACTGTATTTATGTTCTGCCCTGAGGGGGTTTCAGCATCACTGTTCCTGCTCATATATATATGCAATCCACTTGGGCGTTGGTGTGAAATGTGAGCACTTTATTTCAGTTTTTCATTTAACATTTGTTTTATGTAGCAAATGCACTTCAATGGTAATCGTTACATATTTTGAAAAAGGTACATCATTTGTGACAGTTTTAAGTTAAAGAACACGCAAAAAAAGAAAAAGCAACAGGACAAGCGACTACTGTCAGATTGTTCCACTACATCGACCTAATCTAGAGTCTGTGATGGCGACCAACAGCCATCTATGGCGACATTAACCAATGCAAAGCATTGCACAATACAGTGTCTTCACTAGCAATGCAAAACACATTCAATACAGTAGCATAAAATGTACACTGTGAAAAGTAAACCTTTAAGTGGCCGGCAAAGAAAAGCACATGGTGATCGCGAAAGAGTTGAAATGAATGGAGACAATCATCAATGCTGGTTGAAAAGACTCGATGCATTAAATACTAAAACCTGGCTGCGTCAGAACCACGAAGCAAACGCTATCGCTCCGCTGGTTCAGAGGCTTCCTTCACGTCGAGCCTCATTTATTCACGATATCATAACATAATATTTCCACACCTCTGGTGGCTGATTGGCTGCCAAACGTGTGTCGCTTGGTGATGAATGTGACAGCAGACCTGAGGTCTGACATGCGCTATCAGTACTCTGACATCTGAGAGCAAACAGGTTCAAAGCAAAGTGAAGAGTCGTGCGTTTAAACCAGCCACGCAGACACGAGATGGTTCACAGTCATTTCACAATGCGAGTACTAAAGTGAGTTTACATGTGTGTGTACAAAGCGTGTGTGTGTGTGTTTAAAGTGTAAATAAATAACAACACATGCGATTCAAACAAACCATGACCCCCGGCGGTGAGGCTTGCTTCCTGCTACATACACATCAGCTGCCCAAACTACACCAGCAAGCCTGCAGAGCATCAGAGGAGTTTCCCCAGCAGAAAGCCCCAGGACTCTGAGGTTTGCTTGAATGGCACAACCATATTATTTATGTATTTATTCATCTCTGCAGCGGGTGAGGCCACCTCCCGATCCCAGGCCGGCTAGGCCAGCTTCTGGGCCGTCTCCGTCTCCTGCTGGGTGACCTTTTCTTCGGACATGATGGTCATCCATGGCGACACCGAGCGGGTGATGGTCTGCTTGGCTATGTTGTAGTGGTTGATGAGGGTGAAGAGGCGGCCGCGGCCCCCAGGGCCCTGAGGGGGGTAGTTGCCGTACATCCCGGCCGGCATGCAGCGACCCTGCTGCTCCGTGTGAAAAGAACACGCAAAAGTGACCACACTGTTATTCAGGGGAGTGGAATGGAGCTCTGAGGAACAAAGTGTGATTCACAGTTCACAGACGCAGGAGAATAAACAGGTTAGATGTCTGGGTCAACACACAGCTGTGCAGTTTGAGCTTGAGAAGAATACCCAAGGAAATGAAGAGCCAGGAAACAAGCATCCATTTTCTTAAGCCGCTTATCCTCACAGGTTGCCAGACTATCGCGCCAGAAACAGCTCAATAAAAACATGCTGCATTACCTAATCTATACTGGTGCTGTAGGTTTTAAGCTAAAATGCTAAGCTAACACAAGTGGAAAGGAGTCATAAAGTCAGAATACTAGATGATAACTCAATAATGTCCAATGCACAACAACGTTATCTATTGTTTGCTCACATTAGATTGAATTAGACGCCACACAATCCATCTGTAGTCAGGCTGCAGCCGCAAAACCCCTGAATGCTGTGATTTATTGCTTATGAATTCAACTTTTCATTTGAAAGAGGAAGATTATGTTATTAGTTGTCTTGAAAGCCGCATGGCCTCGCTTTAAATTAATTTAAAACCCAGATCAATTCATTCAGAATCATTTATCAAAAGCTGGTAACGTGTGAAAAAACACATTAATATCTCAATGATTTTATTACAGTTTACCAACAGAAAACCATCAGATTGTTTCAAAACTATTCAAAGATATTGAAAGGACAGATTGAATGGTAAATAAATGGTAAATCTAACTTCCAATGCTTCATTTCTCTGCAACATGTATTATGACTCTATATGGTTTGTGTGGTTTAAGTATAAAGCTCATTGCAGGGCGGTTGCATCACTCTTTAACACATTTTGCTAAAACATTAAAAATTGTCGGTTCACCCAGGAAACAATCAAATAAAGATAATGGCCTGCAGGGCCACAGACAGAGACGCTCATGCGTGTTTACCGTGTAAACGAAGCTGTCGGGACACGGCTGCTCGTACTGGTAAACCTTGTAGACCACCAGGAACACCACACACACCAGGAAGGCCAGGGCACAGATCACCAGCAGGGTCACCTAGGAGACACAACAGCTGAAGGACAGGTCTACCCGCGTGGGAATGCTACGAAATAAGTAAAGCATAGAAAACATCTCCATGGAAGAGTTGCACATTGGTAACTACGTGTGTGTGCTCTGCTAGCAGCTATGAAAAGGTTATTACGAAGAGATGGCACACGACAGAACCACCATGAAGATGGATGGTTGAACATTGATGGAACTGTTAACCCACAGAATGAGAGAGAGAGAGAGAGCGAGAGAGAGAGAGAGAGAGAGAGAGGGAGAAATGGACGATGTTTACACGTCAGCAATAGAACACGATGAGAACCTGAATGTTTCTCAGGATGTGTCATGTTTTTGAGAGGACAGAGCAAACCAGACCCTTTTTCTTGTAGTTATCATTGTTTGTTTTTCATTTCTGTATATATGTTTTCTGTTTGCGGTGAAAAGGCACCAAAAAAAGCCTGTGTGTATATAGCAGTAACTCACTGGTCTATGCAGAGTATTCTGCATAAGGCTTGTGTGACCGTCAGTAAAGCCTCTCGGGGGAGTTATGTAACGGCTACTGGTGTTTCAAGAAGTGGGAGGGGGTGAGACGAGGTGTGGGAGAAATGGACTCATTAACGCCCAAGATGTTCAGGCCCAATGAGCACGAGCTATTTTTATGATTCAAGATGTGATTTTGCTTTTGGAGAAATGTGATTATTGTGCAGAGAAACGGAAAAACTGTGAAATCCTGATGAAAATGCAGCTTCTGTCACAGATACTCGAGGGTTTCCCGGGACCTTTTTCCTACCGTTCCCCTGCATGTTTGAAGCAGGTGTGAGAGACTTTTAACAGCACGTGTCAATGTGAATGAAGTAACATCCTCTTCATCTGTCTGTCGCGCACACAGAGAACAGAAAGTAGGACGTGAAGCACGAAGCAACAGGAGATTTTAAAAGAGACGCTCTGCGATGAAAGGGCTGCTGGCGCCGTCTCACAGCTGATCAGAGGACGGGAGCGAGTTCTCTGAGACGGAGACGGCCTCCGTGCCTTTCAGATGTTCGAGGATTAAAGCACCATTACTTAAAGGGATGTGACAGAAGCGGTTTCATCTGTTGCTTTTGCACATGAGGAGGAGCGCCGTGTTCTCTGCATGCTGAACACTGAGTTCTTAAAAGGTTTGCATGGAAGTCTGCAGGCGCCCAGGGTTGTGTTGGACCTTCTTTCTTTTATAAAAGCATATGTTTCAATCATTCTATATCGTGTGTGTGTGTGTGTGTGTGTGACACATCTGCCAGCCAGGGGGGCGTTTGGTGAGAGATGGTGCCGTTTAGAGGCCATCGCCATGGCAGCAGCTGAGTTAATGAGTTTCAGGGCGGGGCTAAGTGAATCACAGGGCATGATGTCAGACGACGGGCTGCACAGGATGCAGGACGTGAAGGCGGCCTGAGCTCAACAAAGTGGAACTTGGATTGGTGAGGGATTATTAATACGACAGATGTGCTGCGTTCAGGGCGTCTGATGATGATGATGAGGAGGATGAAGGGAACGCAGACGATTCTTACTTTGAGTCGCTCAGATACGCCTTCGATGATGCTTATTGAGAATTCTGCAATCTTAGGAGATCGTAGCTTTCCCTTCTTGCCCTCGATGTAGTCTGCCTTTGTCTTCACCACCACCTGGTAGAAACACAGCGACAGCCAATCAGCTCGCAGAGTTCACAGAACATGAGTTCACAGAAGCAGGATGGGTCAAATAGTTTATATTGCTCTATGGGAATAATATGTATGTGAGGATCTGTGAAGTGGCACCCAAAAAAAACACTCTAATTGGACTAATTGCTTTATGATACAGGAATAAAAGGCTCACAAATCAATGGACACACACACACACACACACACACACACACACACACACACATACATCTCACCTTATCTGGTGGAGGAAACTGCAGCTGACTGGCATCTAGAGGCGTGATGAGCGGGATGGTGTCGAACCCGTCTTCACACGACACCTTCCCGTTATTCTTCTCGCTGAAATTATTCCCCAGTTTCACCATTTTCTCTGCTTAAAAAAACACCACCAGCCTGAGGGGGGTAAACAACAAGGCGTCTCACAGCCACTGCATGTGGATCAGGTCCTGCTTCTGTGTCATTTAAGATGCATACAGCATTAAAGGAGTCATATCCATCATTATATTGGGGTTTTATTTCCCCTCCAGCAGCCGAAATCACACACACCGTGAGGCTGCGTGGCCCGGCAGGAAGCCCGAGACACAAAGACACGCAGCTCCGACATGAAGGACCGAGCATCTCCGTGAAAACACAGATATATGGTGTCTATATACTGAGAGGTGTCCCGGTACTCACCGGCTCGTCTTGCTGCAGCGTTTCGTTCCTGGTGGTGATGAGTGCTGCTCCAGCGCCGCTTTGTGGGTTTTGCAGGTGTGACGCAGCCGATCTGCGGAGAGCTGCTGCGCAATATGGAGCTGTCTGCGCCGCTTCCCCTGCTGGATGCTGCTGTGATGTAACGTCCTCCTCGTGGCTGCAGCTGCAGCGCATTACTGAGACCAAGAGGCATCATGTAAATGCAAAGACAAAATAAAATGTGTTTTTATTCTGGCAATTGAGAAGATGTATTTAGGTTACTGAATTTTGTATTTTGTGTGTTTGCAAATAGTGAGTAGGTTGCATTAGGTGTATCCTGCAAAATGCATACTTTCATGCAAATGATGATACTTAAAACTCCTGAAAAACTTCAAATGTGAGTAAATCCTGCATGATAAAAGCCCTCTGGACACTAATGTTAGCTGCTACTATAGATAGCAACATGGTGAACACATGGAGCATTTA
Source organism: Taurulus bubalis (assembly GCF_910589615.1). NCBI lineage: Eukaryota > Metazoa > Chordata > Actinopteri > Perciformes > Cottidae > Taurulus > Taurulus bubalis. The sequence goes on along the minus strand of NC_136593.1, from coordinate 28,004,007 downwards.
GCAGCTAAGAGACAGATGTTTGTTGTCTCAACCTCCTTCAGATTCTCTCCTCCAGTTCCCATAATGCAACCTGTTCTCACGCTTCATCTCAGATGTGACCCAGCTTGCAAGCCTCCATTGTGACGCTTCTTTTGGAAGGAGTGTCCGTGTGGAACATCAAAGCAACAGAAAGGTTGTCATGTGACACCAGAGGGACAATAGTTCCAGTCCCACGGCCCTGAAGACCTTTTGGGTTTTATAACCGGTTACCCGGGGTCAGGTCGCGGTGGCAGCAGGTTCAGCAGGCCGACCCAGGCTTCTCTCTCACCCACAACCCTTTCCAGCTCATTCTGGGGGACCCCGAGGCGTTCCAAGGCCAGCCGGGAGATATAATCCCTCCAGCGTGTCCTGGGTCTTCCCCGGGGTCTCCTACCAGCTGGACGTGCCTGGAAAATCTCTAATTGGAGGCGTCCAGGAGGCATCCTGACTAGATGCCCGAACCACCTCAGCTGACCCCTTTCAACACGAAGGAGCAGCGGCTCGACTCGCAAACAGGACCACATCATCCGCGAACAGCAGAGAGGCGATCCCGAGACTCCCGAACCCGATCCTCTCCGCCCCCTGGCTGCGCCTAGATATCCTGTCCATGAAGGTCACGAACCGGACCGGTGATAAAGGGCAGCCCTGGCGGAGGCCAACACCCACCGGGAACGTGTCTGACTTACTACCAAGGATACGAACACAGCTCCTACTGCAGGCGTACAGAGACCGGATGGCCCGTGCCAACGGGTCCGGCATCCCATACTCCCGCAGCACCCCCCACAAAAGCCTTCTCCAGGTCTACAAAGCACATGTAGACTGGTTGGGCAAACTCCCAGGACCCCTCCAGTAGTCTTGCGAGGGTAAAGAGCTGGTCCACTGTTCCACGACCGGGACGGAATCCGCACTGCTCGTCTTGAATCTGAGGTTCGACAAGCGGCACCCTGGGATAAGCTTTTCCCGAGAGGCTGAGCAGTGTGATGCCACGATTGTTCGAGCACACTCTCCGGTCCACCTTCTTGAAGATGGGAACCACCACCCCGGTCTGCCAGTCCATGGGCACTGTTACCGACCCCCATGCGATACTGCAAAGGCGTGTCAGCCAAGACATCCCAACAGTGTCCAGCGCTTTCAGCATCTCAGGGCGGATCTCATCCACCCCCGGCGCCTTGCCACCAAGGAGCTTTTTGACTACCTTAGTGACCTCTGCCAGGGATATAGGTGCATCCACCCCAAGGACTTCAGGCGCTGCCCCCTCTCCAGGGTTTAGGAGTTCCTCAAAGTGCTCTTTCCACCGCCCGACGATGTCCTCAGTCCGGGTCAGCAGTTCCCTTCCCACCCCCCGCTGAGAACAGCCTGGGGTAGGCCTTGCTTTCCCTTCCTGAGCCGCCGGATGGTTTGCCAGAACCTCCTTGAGGCCAACCGAAAGTCCTTCTCCATGGCCTCCCCGAACTCCTCCCATGCCCGAGTTTTAGCATCCGCGACAACCACAGCTGCAGCCCTTCTGGCCTGCCGGTACCTGTCAGCTGCTTCAGGAGACCCCTGGGCCAACCAGGCCCGAAAGGCCTCCTTCTTCAGTTTGACGGCTTCCCTCACCCCCGGTGTCCACCACCGGGTTATCGGGTTGCCGCCACGACAGGCACCGATGACCTTCTGGCCACAGCTCCTAGCGGCCGCGTCCACAATAGAGGCTTTGAACATGGTCCACTCGGATTCCATGTCCCCAGCCTCCCTTGGGATTTGTGAGAAGTTCTTCCGGAGGTGGGAGTTGAAGACTTCCCGGACAGGATCCTCTGCCAGACGTTCCCAGTTCACCCTCACTACACGTTTGGGCTTGCCAGGTCTCTCTAGCCGACTCCCCCGCCATCTGATCCAACTCACCACCAGGTGGTGATCAGTTGACAGCTCTGCTCCTCTCTTCACCCGAGTGTCCAAGACATACGGCCGCAGATCAGATGATACGACTACAAAGTCCATCATTGATCTCCGGCCTAAGGTGTTCTGGTACCAGGTACACTTATGAGCCACCTTATGCTCGAACATGGTGTTCGTTATGGACAAACTGTGGCTAGCACAGAAGTCCAACACCAAGACACCATTCGGATTCAGATCGGGCAAGCCGTTCCTCCCAATCACGCCCCGCCAGGTTTCTCTGTCATTGCCCACGTGAGCGTTGAAGTCTCCCAGGAGAACTATGGAGTCGGCTGGCGGCGCCCTTTCCAGGAACCCTCCCACCGACTCCAAGAAGGCCGGATACTCTGAAATGCTGTTCGGTGCATAAGCACAAACAACAGTCAGAGCCTTACTCCCCGCAACTCGTAGGCGCAGGGAGGCGACCCTCACGTTCTCCGGGGAAAACTCCAACACAGCGGCGATTAGCCGGGGGCTCGTGAGTATCCCCACTCCCGCCCGGCGCCTCTCACCCAGGGCAACTCCAGAAAAGGACAAAGTCCATCCCTTCTCCAGGAGCTTAGTTGCAGAGCCCATGCTGTGCGTGGAGGTGAGCCCAACTATATCTAGCTGGTACCGCTCCACCTCCTGCACCAGCTCCGGCTCTTTCCCCGCTAGCGAGGTGACGTTCCACGTCCCGAGAGCTAGTCTATGCTGCCGGCGATCGGCTTGCCCAGGTCTCCTGCCTGGCCCGCCGGTCTACTTAGCACCCAACCCTGATGCTTCCCCCTGCGAGTGGTGAGTCCACATGGTTGCTGGTCCATGATCTTTTTTCAAAAGCCCGGCCACCAGACGCTCGCCGTCGAGCTCCCCTCCCGGGTCTGGCTCCGGGAGGGTGTCCCGGTTTCCCTTGTCCGGGCGAGGTAGCTTCATTCCGTGGGCCGTAAATCATCAGGGTTTTTTGAACCGCTCTTAGTCTGGGCTCTCCCCCGAGACCTGTTTGCCTTGGGAGACCCTACCAGCGGCTGACGCCCCGGACAACATAGATCCCAGGATCACTGAGCCACTCAAACTCCTCCACCACGTTAAGGTGGCGATTCAGCAGAGGAGGGTTTCATGTATGTAGATAAATAAAGTACCTGATACAGAAAGTTAATCATTTTGATTACAATCATTTTCTGGAGGTTTGAATTGCTGGGATCAAATTGACCCCAAGATGTTAGTAAACTTGAGGAATAAAGGTCCAGAAAACTTTAATTTAAAGTTCTTTGTCACTAACTATTTGACCGGGTGGATGTGATTTGATGCTTGTTGTTTTCATTTGAATGCAAAATCTGTTTAGAGATGATAACAACGTAAACAAACAACCCACAGCTGTCACAGAAGGAATGACATCACCTTTTTCTAGTGATGAAGACACAATAATAAATACAATCAAATTATATTTTAATGTCCTCTCATTGATCATTTGAAGGTTTTTAAAAGTACATTTTGTAATAAATTGAAATGACGTGTGCAGCTTGTTTTTTTCCATTATCGCTGTCCTTTGGACATTTTCATTTGTTGTGTTGTACTCATTGTTGTGGATTTGAAGCGCACCTCCTCACCTCCTGCCAGTCCAGCAGCTTCTCTTTCATCATGTTTGATGAGAAAAGCTGTTTACCAGCATGCAGGAAGACTTCACTGAGAGACTTCACTGAGAGAGACCCCTCATGTGTAATGCAACCAGCCGTTTCCCAGAAAAAAACAGAAAACAGAAAAGTGAAATAACCAAAACTGTTCTGGCAAGAAAATAAATGAGTATGTTCTGGATACCATCACTCAGTAAAATGATGATTGCATGATGTCGTGTTTGAGAGCTGGTTCTGTTATGATTGGCTGACATCTTTCCACTGATTTTCATCAGCTTTGACTTTGTGGACTATATGCTTATGGATATGTCCAATTGAGTATATTTCCCATACTTGGTTATATAGTAAGTCTGTGACTGTGAATCTTATCTTTAAAATATGTTGGGATCCATTAGGCTAAGATACAATGTAGCTATATTTAAACATTAGTAATAATTGTTAACATTTCCTGGCCTATAGTAGATATTCATTGTGAGAAACAGAATAACATTTAGACTTTTACCAAGGCCTTTATACCCCCTCATCGTGAAGCTGAAAGTGGTGAAATGGAGCTGTGTCTGTATCCAGCAGCCTGTTGCCATGGCTACAGTTGGAATGAAGGGATGCATAAACGAGCAGAAAGTCCAACCTGCTAATCCATCAGGGAAGGAAGTAATAAAGGACCATTAACTTGTTAACTAGCTAACCTGTTAACCTGTTAAGTTGTTGACCTGTTAACTAGTTAACTAGTTAACAGGTTAACTAGGCTGTGGAAGCTGCACCGAGGGACGCTGCTGCTGGATGTCTGAGGAAGAGTCTGATGAAGAGGCTGATGAAGAGTCGGATGAAGAGTCGGATGAAGAGTCTGATGAAGAGTCTGATGAAGAGTCTGATGAAGAGTCGGATGAAGAGTCGGATGAAGAGTCTGACAAGTTTCACCCTCGTTTCTTTGAGATGTAATTTTTATTTAGATATTGTTTTTATTTCACATGACATAGGCCAGTCAAAGTATTAACATATATATATATATATATATATATATATATATATATATATATATATATATATATATATATATATATATATATATATATATTTTCCTTTAGTTTCAGCCTTGGAGGAGCAGTTCTCCACTGAGATTAAAATGTGTGTCTTGGTCTCATACTTGCTGATGCTGGTTCTGATTTATATTACATTTTTACATTACATTTAATTTATCCAAAGCGACTTATATTTATACACGTAGACACAGCAACGGGGAGAAATTCTGGGTTAAGTGTCGTGCTCAAGGAAACATCAACGTGGATTTATAGACAAAATAAATAGAAAACACATGAAATTTCATAGAAAATACAAAAAATAATTGTACCTGATCGCAGCAGCAGACAGATGTGCAGCCGGGGTTTCTGCTGCAGTTGCCTTCTCAGGACCCACCACTAGAGGGAGGCACTCACTCATTTACAACCTATGACTGCTTTTGTTTTGTGTGGTTATTTGTTATATTGTTTAAGTATGTGGTCATGACCATTACTATAATTGACAAAAACTATAAAATTATGATACCAAAATGTGTCATTCTATAAACGGGCGCATTTGAAAAAGGCAAACTTTAAATCTCATTTTCAATGGGATTTAGATTAAACTGCAGGTATCTGAGATGAGTGGAGAAACCCTGAAGAAGCTGGTGGAAGACGTACTCGTATGTAAAAGAAGCAATACCACATTGTTCAAATACTCTGTTCCTAGTTCTGCATTAAAACATGTATTTAAAGTTAATGTAAGAAACTTTAAACTGTAATACTGATCCAAGACCATCAGACTTTCAGTCAAAGTCAAAGTAATCAAAATATTAATGCAGAATGGCCTTTTTAAGAATAATGTGTATATCCTGCTGGGTAGCTTGATTACATTTATTGATTATCTGAATTTGCAAAGTTACAAGTAACTAAAGTTATCAAATAAATGTAGTGGAGTAAAAAGTGTCTCTGAATTAAGGTGTAGAAACATAAAGTAGCAGAACATTGAAATACTGAAGTAAAGTACAAGTATGTGTCTAAAAATGTTGTGTTTTTAAATGACATAAAATAAATAAACATGGCTAGTGTGAAGCTATGATATTAGTTTAAATGTAGATACTGCATCTTTACAGTCTACTGTAATTCTAAGTGTTCATTAAAGCATAATAAAAACAGTTATTCTATAGTGAAATAAAGCAGCGGACATAAAGCAGTATGCATGGAGTTGATAAAAACAGCTGCTAAAAATATCTTGCCTTAATTTGCACAGTAAAATGGGACTTAACCTTATATAGCTCTGCAAACTGCTGTGTCTTTAAAACCTACACTGTTGTTGGCTCTTTGCCCAGAAAGTTCATTTCCCATCCAGCCACATGGACCAGAGCTCCGCCACGCAGAGAGAAGCAGTCTTCTCCGTCAGCGGCTCCTCTCCGCAGGCAGAGCCCATGAGACCCGATCCAGGACGGTCCCGTCCACACAGACCTCCCAGCAGACCCGTCACCGGCCGCCAGTCCTCCCAGAGGTATGCTGTCCTCTCTGAGCCTCAGACTCTGCCTGTCAGAAGCCTGTTACATGTCTGTGAAGTTAACTGTATTGTTTATCTGCTGACTTTTGGATGCCAGATGACTCATTTATTGTGCTGAGTGTGCGTTAAACGTCCTGCGGCCGCGTGGGAGCTGTTGTGTTATCCATGGACACAAAGCCTCTTTTCATGAATGTATGTTCCACCCAGCAGTGTGTGTGTGTGTGTGTGTGTGTGTGTGTGTGTGTGTGTGTGTGTGTGTGTGTGTGTGTGTGTGTGAGTGTGTGTGTGTGCTGCGCTGTACTTCTGTCCTTTAGTGCCGCTCCTGTGAAGACTCACAGCAGCAAGGTTCGACCTCATAAAGAATGAGTCACAAAGATATGAATGGAAAGAACTTCAGCAAGAACAATAAGGTTCAGACTGTTTGGTTCTACAAGTTGTCACAGCAGCCGTATAAACAGGATGCTGGTCAGCACACACACACACACACACACACACACACACACACACTGGTTGAATGAGTCTGGGACACCACCACCGGTGCGGTTGGTGTTCTGAGCAAAGTGAGATGTTGTGTCTATGAACGGACCGGCGCGTCCTCGTCGACATGGAGGCTGCATCACGTGAGCAGATGTGCTGCTGGAGGTTTCTGGAGAGATGAGGTCACCGGGAGACACACTCAGAGGCTCGGGCTGCGGCAGGAAAAGGCCACAGGGGTGGAAGACGGGCTCTGACTGAGTCACTTGTCGGGAGGAAGCCGGCGCTTTCTTGGAATTTCCATTCAGTTTGGAGTCCAAGACTTTGGTATTTGTGCTGAGACTCATGCTGTGACGCACAGGACCATAAACAGAAGCCTTACGACAGCTTTGAGGATTACATAATACGCTTTAGCTTCACACAAAACATTGTTGTGCAAGAGGCTTCTTTCTCCAAATAATGTGATCTAATTTCCCATCGCTTTAAAGAAGGGTATAAAACATATTCCCACTGGAATGAGGAGCATTTCCTCTTCCAGTGGGATGACCTGTGAACTCTGAGGCATTTAAACCCCCACTTCCTGACTCCTCCTCCCCTCACACGGGCGTTCACGTCCAACAACAAGTGCATGTTGTGTGCTCACATCTCTGTTGACTGCCAGTTTTAAAGTAGTGCAATCGTGTGTGTGCGTGCGTGTGTGTGTGTGTGTGTGTGTGTGTGTGTGTGTGTGTGTGTGTGTTGAGCCTGTGTGCTCTGTTCTGATTCATAGAGCGGCTCGGTCGCCGGTGAGCACGGCATGGCTGAGAGGAAGTGGAGTGTGGGGGAAGTTGAGTCCACACTGATCCTCAGCCTGGTGGGGCTTCTGGCCTCGTGCCTCTCAGTGGACTCACGGCTGAGGTCGGCTGAGAGGAAATGAAAGTGTGTTGGGGTCAAGCTGAGGGTCGTTTTCTGCTTCTGTCTGGATCAAAGAGAGAGAGAGGGAACAGGCAGCATGATCTTTTACTTCAAGGCAAGGCAAGGCAAGTTTATTTGTAGAGCACATTTCAACAACAAGGCGATTCAAAGTGCTTCACATAAAACCATTAAAAGCATCAAAACATAATGCAGATTTAAAAACAGTTAAGAAAACATTAAAACAGTCAAAAAGCAAAATAAAAGTAGAAAAAGCAACATAAAAAATAAAAGTTGAATAAAAGTTGCAGTGCAGTTTAAGAAATAAAATGCAGTAGTGAGATGCAGTAATTGAATCTGGTTCAGTTAAAGGCAGCAGCAAACAGAAAAGTCTTCAATGTGGACTTAAAGGAGCTGAGGGTCTCAGCAGACCTGCAGCTTTCAGGACCTTGTTCCAGATGTGTGGAGCAGAAAAGCTGAACGCTGCTTCTCCATGTTTAGTCCTGACTCTTGGAACAGAAAGTAGACCCGTCCCAGACCACCTGAGTGGCCGGGATGGTTCATAAGGTAGCAGCAGATCGCAAACATACTTAGGCCCTAAACCATTCAGTGCTTTATAAACCAGCAGCAGGATTTTAAAGTCAATTCTTTGTTTGACAGGGAGCCAGTGCAAAGACCTCAGAACTGGACTGATGTGATCCACTTTCCTGGTCTTAGTGAGGACTCCAGCTGCAGCGTTCTGAATCAGCTGCAGCTTTCTGATTGACTTTTTACAGAGGCCTGTGAACACACCGTTACAGTAGTCAAGTCTACTGAAGATAAATGACCTGTGAACACATCGTTACAGTAGTCAAGTCTCCTGAAGATAAATGACCTGTGAACACACCGTTACAGTAGTCAAGTCTACTGAAGATAAATGCATGGACAAGTTTCTCCAAATCCTGTTGAGACATAAGTCCTCTAACCCTTGATATATTCTTCAGGTGGTAGTAGGCTGATTTTGTAATTGTCTTGATATGGCTGTTCAGGTTGAGGTCTGAATCCATAACTACACCTAGATTTCTGGCTTGGTTGAGCGCTGACTTTCAATCGTTCGTCCTTGGGACCAAAAACAATTACTTCTGTTTTATCTTGATTTAATTGAAGAAAATTCTGGCACATCCAGTTATTGATTTCTTCAATGCATTTAGCCAGCCCTTGTATGGGACTATAGTCCCCTGGTGATATAGTTATGTAGAGTTGTGTGTCATCTGCATAATTATGATAACACACTTTGTTGTTTTTCATAATCTGAGCCAGTGGAAGCATGTAGATGTTGAACAGAAGAGGCCCCAGTATTGAACCTTGGGGAACACCACATGTCATCCTAGTCAGCTCTGATGTGTAATTAGCTACCGACACAAAGTATTGTCGGTCCTTCAAGTAGGATTCAAACCAGTTAAGTGCTACGCCAGAGAGTCCTACCCAGACTTCACCAGAAATACAAAAGTATGAGCATCGAAATATACTTAAAGTCCCAAAAGTACTCTTATGCAGAATGGACCATTTCACAATCAAATATATTGCAATACTGTATTATAATGATAGATATAGATACAACTTTATATACTGCTGGGTAGCTATTTCCATAATATCACATCACGTAGTATTAATAAACTTAATCTACAAAGTAATTAGTAACTAAGGATTTCAAATACAATTTTCCGAGAAAATAATGTGAAGTACACATAAATAGTATCGTTCAGCGGAAATACTCAAGTATTGTACAAGTGCCTCCAATTTGTACTTTAATGCAGTACGTTAGGAAATGTACCTCCGGAAAGAAATACAACGTAAACACACATTATTAATGCTCTTTATAAAGAAATGCAACGT